>NW_006767430.1:610822-1171690 GCF_000223485.1 Spathaspora passalidarum NRRL Y-27907 | reverse complement strand
TCTATCTTACTGTTTAGAATCTTCCGCGGGTTCCCTCCTCACCTGCGAATCGTGATACAAAATATTTAATATACACGATCCTCGTCCTCTACCTGCTACCTGAAGAAAGTCAATCACTGGTACCAAGCAATTTATAAAAAGTATATGGTTGACTTGTGGTAAATCTATCCCACAACTAACCAGCTTGGTCCCCAAGAGCACCCGTGCACCTCTAGTCAATCGAAGCAAGCTAGCCTGTTTATTTTCAGTGTCCGCATTGATCATCACCATCAACTTGTCTCCAAATTCACTACACAATCTTCTATAGTAGTTCTCTTGGATAATCTTGTTTTCAAAGTATAGCAATGCTATATCATTTACATCTCGTTGGAGAAAGTTCTTCATCAGAACTACAACATAATCCATAATTCTGTCTCTCTCTTTGAATGATGTACTGGTATTGAATATCTTGGCCAATGGATCGCTTGTGATTAGATTGATATATCTTCCACAGTCATAGCCCCACTTCTTCTTTAAAAACGTTATAAAATTCTTGGGAATTGTAGCAGATATCATAACTGTCCTGTGAAACAAATCAGTCACTTGTAACTTCAACTTTTTAAATTCTCTATACGAGAAATCACACACAAGACTTTGCGATTCATCAAATAAACACGACGATAGTTTATATGTCCTGCCAAAATACTTCTTGAAGTTATACAAGAAAGCAAGAAAATCATCCGACGCTATAACATCGACACACCCAACCATCACGTCAGCAGTGGATGACTCGCTGAAAGTGGTATACTGGGCTGCATGTAGCACATTTAGTCCGGCCTTCTCAAATCTCTCGATTAGTTGAAACTTCAACGCCTGGTACGGCACCAACACCAAATTCAATACTTTCTTATTGCAACTTCGTCTTGCAGCAATCTTATGGGCTTTAATAAGCAACGCAATCAATAATGATTTTCCCCACCCGGTAGGTGCTCCCAATAGTACATTCGAAGTTTCGGTTGATAACGCCAAGTCATCTAGAATAGACATCTGATCAGCTCTCAACTGCAAATCCCCAATAGCCTCTCTAACATCACCACCATTGGCAGTAAGGAAGATTTCATCTGGATCCTCCGCAACTTCCTTCCTCTCAAAAATAGACTCAAACCCTTCACTATCTTCGATGCCAATAAACTTAAACCATTCTCGGAATAAACACTGGAAATATATATAGTCTGATTGTGTGATGGATGAATCTGCCCCCAAAGGACCCAACCCTCCATATGAAGCGGATGTCGCATTGGCGTGTCCCTGTACCTTCTCATTCTTGACTTGATTTTGCATGGCTATTAGCCCTTGTTTGGCGGTAGTAGCTTCCACGATCTTGTGTCGGAAAAAGTACGAGATTGCTTGTCGTATTTTTCTCGGTGTCACAATTCTTCCCATGTGCTTGCCTAATAACGTAGCCATATGACTCTTGAACTCATGCAGACTAATAAACCGGCCCTTCAGAGTCACAAATATATAGCACTTGTAGAACAACGCACTGATCTTGTCATCTGGTAAATCCAGTCGGTGAGTGAAGAACTGTTCAGTAACCTTGGGAAGATCCCCACCATGAAGCTCTATATAAAGTGGCCGTACTGCCACGAGATAAGCCACCATAACCTTACTCAACTTTCGTGTGGCAATACGAAGTCTACCATCAAACCGCTTGTTCTTGTTCGTAAACGTCTTGATATGCATAATGTCGTTGTAGTACACCGTGTTTCTTTCTTCATAACTGGGTGCATTGAACTGGAGCGATCGGAGTTCGGGAAACCTAAACGAGTTGGCGCCCAGAATATAACATAGTACTAGCAAATCCAAGGTCATCGAATCAATCACATCAACCACCAACTGCTTGTCAACATCAGTATTAACCAGGAATATCTGCTTGGTAAATCCCGAGATAAGACTACCTTTTCCTTGGTCCCCAACTAATAGAAACTGCTCATACACTTCTTCAATCGTATGGTAGTCTTCAATAAGTTGACTCATGGAATCGTACTGCTTTCTGAAATGGTCGTATGCCGAGTCGTACAACTTATTAAAGTACAGAGGAGAAACATTGGTGCCGTTGACGTAAACCAGTTCTCCAGGACCAGGAGTCACTTTGAATTTGACATATTCGCCCCGTTCTTCCTTCAATGCCTGATAAATATGAACCAACTTGGCCCACCCGATGAAATCACTCTGACTGAAATTGGACTGAGCAACAAACTTGTGTATGGTTCCTTGGTCATTCTTAAGAAAGAGCACTCGCTTACAAAAACTCTTTAACCCATTGAGTTTCTTCAAACTGAAATCGGTAGCTTTCAACCTGTGGGTTTTAAGGTCCAATAGAAACGGGAGTAGGGCTAAGTTTAATATATTGTCATTCTCCATCATGAAATAATCAAACAAATCTAAAATTGTAATGTACCTACCGTCAAATGTGTCAGCATACTTGACCAGCTCAAGCAATTCCCGTGCCTTCCCTTCAGCAGCAGTATTCATGAAGTCAAACTTGTCATAGTTCACCAAGATGGCATATAAGTAACCAAAGTATCTAGTGTAAACCTTCTTGACATTGGAAGTATGGACATTAAAGAACGGTGACAAAGTCATGGAGTTGTGACCCTTGGGTACATAGTAGCACCTAGACGTGGGTTTGGAAATAACATTATCATACACTTTGGTGTAGAATTCTTCTCCATTGAAACTAGTAGGTGACTGGTCCAACTTCTTCAAAAGACTGATGTGTTCTGCAGTCAACTCGACGCCTTCGCAAAGACCTGACAAATAACTGTTGTTGTTGCTGGTGTCCACCGTAGAAAAATCAACTTGCATGTGGTTGTCTTTCAGTATACTGTCATCATTGGGAACAGCGATGTAAACTATGTGATACTTGGATCCTTGCATTGAAAGTTTATAAACTGGAACCTTGATGCAACCACCAGGGTTTGCCTCCTCTAATTTCACACCATCAACTGTTCTCACTAGATACATTTCGGTAGTAGCAGGTGCATACTTCCTCAACTCCATGTGAGGAAAACAAGTCACTTTAGTAGCCACGACCTTCCTAAATAGGTTCTTCATTTTTTTTTGGATTGGACTTAGTTTTCTAACTGATTTTCTGAAATCTTCTCTAGTCTGGCCGGCGTTGGTACTTTAATAAATGGGAATGGCTTTCTGGTTCTGCCTTGGGTATGTATCAAAAGCCCTTCAACATAAGTATAAGTTTCTGATAATTTAACAACATCGAGATCGAAAAGTGGTGCTATGGCTGAGCTAACAGGTTGATCATAAGTATTCGCAGTTTCTTCGACATCACTAAATTCGTCATCTTCTAACTCATCATCAAAAAGATCATGGGTTGGTGCAAAAATCGTCATTGCTGAGGAAAAAATACAAAAGGAAAAACATATTTCAAGGAATGTTATATAAATATAGAAATGTTTCTAGAAAATGTGTCGACCGTGTATTATTCCTGTTTGGGATTAATTATACCCCCTTTCTATTTTAGCCGAACCCGGTGTATAATTAAAAAAATATAATTAGATGGTGTACTATTGTCTATTGTCTCAGTGCGAAATGGTTCCAGCCATGTTACCCCAGGTAAACAATATTTCTCCTTTCAGCTTTTCTACGCGTTTTTTGGGAACCTGCGGCGGGTCTATTCTATAAAAATACGCGAGAATCACTGGTAGCACCCGAAAAAAGATTTTGAAATTTTTACAAGTTAGGCATCCAACCTGTAAAAGGTGTATATTCCAAACTGTAAAGTCAGGTCAATTTTGTATGAGGGTTAACAACTCAAGCTCTTTTACTATGGGAGCGTAACCTGTAAGGGTTAACAACTAGTACATTCGCACCAAAATCCAGGGTTAACAACTCGCGTTCTCAATTAGGCAGGTTGACAACTAAATCGCGAGTCCCACTCCTTAGCTACCAACACTGTCCTGCACACAATCTCTCCTCTGTTTATTCTAACTTTATTACAAATTATATCTGATATTCATACTATTTTATCTATATTTTTATAAAATTCATTAATCTTTCTACCAAATATATATTAATGTTTTACCTACAAATTTCGTTTGTTTCTCTGGTCACTATATACTCTACTCACTTCTTATACACCTTGTGTGTCAACGCATTGCTGTTGCTCCCTCGATCGTGTTGTACTACCTCTGATCAATCAGCATCTCCCTCTCGTTAGCCATCTTCTCCATCCCCGATTTCTTTCATGTCTACTCTCTCCGAGATCTCACTTACCTTCTATCTCCGAGATCTGGTATTCTCTCCATCTCCGAAATCTCGTATATTTTCTATCGCCGAGAACTACCATGCCAACTATCTCCGAGACGGTCTATATCCGCTCTTCCATTTTGGGTAACTCCGGTGCTCACTTTTCATCCACAGCCACATATTATTTTATCCATCTCATTGCCCACACAATGTCTACCCGTACTATTCACATTTAAATAGTGCTCCGTTCTAACTCACAGATCTACTGTTCTCGTAAAACATCCCTAATTACATAATATAGTAAACCGTACGAATTAACTGATCTTTGGTTGAGAAGATTATGTACATCCATTGTACCATATAACTGGTTGATGTGCATTAGTGATGTTCTAGTCTCAGTTTTTCTTGTGTATTTACATCCATTGTACAATATAACTGGTTTTTGTGCACTCATGATGTACTTGTCTCATGTTGTATCGTCTATGTACATCCATTGTACAATATAAATGAGTTGATATGCACTAATGATGTACTTGTCTCACTTTTTCTTGTGTATTTACATCCATTGTACAATATAAATGAGTTGATATGCACTAGTGATGTTCTTGGCTTAGTTTTTCTTATCTATTCACATCCATTGTGCCGTATAAATGAGTTGATATGCACTAGTGATGTTCTTGGCTTAGTTTTTCTTGTGTATTTACATCCATTGTGCCGTATAAATGAGTTGATATCCACTAATGATGTTCTTGGCTTCGTTTTTCTGATCTATTTACATCCATTTCACCATATAACTGAGTTGTTGTGCATTAGTGATGTTCTTATCTTGGGTTGTCTCGTCTATTTACAGTTTAGACGATGCAGAAACACTCGCTTAGTCATTGTTGATACTCTGCAATGACCTGCAGCTGCCTGTCGTCTAATCTATATATCCCTTATTCTATATTGACCAGAAAAATATTCCAGATTGAGACTTCTCGTCTGATCGATCCATCCCCTATTGTATTATCAATTTAAAAAATATTCCTAATTGACTCTAGTTTACATCTTCGTATTTTTCAAACACTGATTGGTTAAACTTTCCTTAACCTCGTCAAAATCGGCCCTGAAATTTCATCATCCCTGTTTCCCGTGTGCTATATATTCAATATCCATACAATTCCCGCCTGATCAGTTTCATATATGATAATATTTATCTACAAACTCCTACTTCACAAAATACATACCTTACTTTTTCCACAACTACTCAGCAACTTCAATTGTTTCTGCCCTCGCGCTAATGGCTTACTCCTTTTCCTAGATCTCTTTTGTTGTGTAATTGCCGCCTGCGGTGCTCTCAACATAACCGTGCTTTGTAACTCCTCATTAAATGCCTTGACTTTAGCATTCACTATTACCTTGTCTGTGCTGAAATTCACCACCTGAAGATTGTCAAGTCTGGTGGTTCTACTCAACGCCACATATGTCTGTCCAGCAGCAAACACCCCTCGTAAATCAACACAAACCTTGGCTAATGTCAACCCTTGAGATCGATGAATAGTCATTCCAAACCCAAGAATTAGACTAATCTGTGTTCTAGATGCAAGAACCTCTCCCTGGTCTTCATAGCAGAATCTATATGGTTGCATTATAACTTCTATCGTGGGCGTGTTGGGGTTCACAAACCTCACCAAGTCCAATATCCACAAACCGATGAAGTGTTGTCCCTCCCAATGGTATGGCACTCTTGCCAGTCATTGATGTGATAGCAAAGTCATTGCCATACTTTTCTTGCAACCGCCGTTTGATATGTATCAACGTCACACTCTTTCCTCCTCCGGCTGGAGAAGTGAAGAATGTCGAAAATCCATTTTCAATCGACGTTACTATCTCCTGTTGTTCTTTGCTTAGCTGAACATTTAGCTCGGGAACTACTTCATCATTAGTTTCTTCCTCACATTCAGCAACCAGCATCACTTGAGATGGTTCTAAATATAGTTCTTGTTGGTCCATGGTAAATAAAATGGCGTGGTTTATTTATACCGTCAACTATAAATAAACGAGAATTTTGCCTGCATTTATATCCTCCCACTTCTTTCACCAACATCTTTCACAAACAATGACTACATTAACACCAATCTCACAAATGCCTCATGCTCCCAATGGCATGCCAGTAGTGCAAACATACTACTCCGATATCTACTGGGTACTTGGCCTCACACGAGTACCAAATACAGGTGAGTATAGCGAGCGGGTGAAAGCCTTTTGTGTTGACTTTACTTCAAATCCCCAAGCTGTCGATCCTGAAGGAACTACTGTTTTCAATAATATTGAATTCCTGCCAGATCAAGTGTTTGAAGTTATTTTCTTTGCCACAGACTTTGATGAAATCATCACCTCCTACCAAAACTCATTCAAAGTGATGGTAAATTATGACCAGGTCAAGGATGCAATCACTAAACCAGGCACTGTATCAATAATGAACTGGTTCTTAATCATAAATCTGAGGTTGTTACATCGAGGATTTGATGACCATTTTGAATTCTTTGCCAAGAAGTATAAAGTTGCCACAATCAAGCTGGCTCGACCACTCATTGACAAGATCATCAAGTTCCTTCCCCACAATTACATTCAAAACAACTCCCATTATGCTGAATATGTGTTTCCAGAAAATATTCTTGTTAAATTTGGATTGACCTCGGCTGTAAGTTCAAGTAACCGTGTGGCTATTACGCTTCCGGACTCTTCCAATCCTGCAACCCCGGTTCGATCCAATCAAAGTTCAACAGTGGATTCTACTAAATTAAGCACTCCAGACCTTGCTGCTCTTCAGTCAGTTGCTCATGAAATTGGTATGTCATCGGCGAACATATTGAAATCCAGAAGCTCCCAGTCTCCTGATTCTTCCAATATATCCTTTTCCAGTGTCCCTGCATCCTCCCCCTTGCGCATATCAAAGAAACCCTGCGACAAAAAAAAATTCTCTGCCATCAAGAATATCAAGTTGACGAACTCCTCAAATGGTTTGAACCAGTATATAATAATCACTAAAAGCAATCCAGTGGATTGATCAGACTTGTGTCGCTATGACTATGCCAACAACAAACAATTAGCTACCCTGTTAACTTTGTTTATTGAATCAAACACTTTATGCACACAGTTGCCAGGGTAGAGACTTGAAGGATTTCTTGGCTTGCAATCTCAATTATGATTCAATCTCTTGATGTGATTTGCCATAGGTATTTCAACGAGTAAATATCATACTTGTTCAACAAACTTCCTCGAGGAAACTACTAAACCCCCTTGATGCACATCATAAATTTGTATCTAAATAACTATATGCGATAATTGGATCCTCACATAGATAGTTTATAAATTGGAACCTTGATGCAACCGCCAGGGTTGGTCTGCTGTAATTTTACACCATCAACTGTTCTCACTAGATACAATTCTGTGGTAGCAGGTATATACTTCATCAAGTCCATGTGTGGAAAACAAGTCACTTTAGTAGCCACGACCTTCCTAAATAGGTTCTTCATTTTTTTTTGGATTGGACTTAGTTTTCTAACTGATTTTCTGAAATCTTCTCTAGTCTGGCCGGCGTTGGTACTTTAATAAATGGGTATGGATTTCTGTTTCTGCCTTAGGTATGTATCAAAAGTCCTTCAACATAAGTATAGGTTTCTGATAATTTGACAACATCGAGATCGTAAGGTGGTGTTGTGGCAGATCATAACTATTTTCAGTTTCTTTGACATCTTCTCATCATCAAAAAAATCATGGGTTGGTGCAAAAATCGTCATTGCTAATAAAAAACTAAAAAAGGAAAAACTTATTTCAGGAAATGTTATATAGATATAAAAAACGTTTCTAGAAAATGGGTCCACCGTGTATTATTCCTGTTTGGAATTAATTTTACCCCTTTCTAATTTAACCGAACTCAGTGTATCGTTAAAAAATAATTAGACGGTGTAGTATTGTCTATTGTATCTGTACAAAATGGTTCCAGCCATACTACGCCAGTAAACAAAATGTCTTTTTTCGGCTTATCTATATGTTTTTGGGAACCTGCGGCTAGTCCATTCCATCAAAATATAAGAAAATCACTGGTAGCACCCAAAAAAAGATTTTGGAATTCTTACAAATTAGAGATACAACCTCTAAAATGTGTCTTTTCCAAACGGTAAAATCAGGTCAATTTTGTATGAGGGTTGACAAATAAACCACCTTTAATAAGGGAGCATAACATGTAAAGGTTAACAAATAGCATATTCGCACCAAAACACAGGGTTGACAAATAACCGTCCCAATTGGGCAGGTTGAAAATTGAAGCGAGCCCCATTCCTTAGAATTAATATTCACAAATATTAATTTTACCAGCAAGATATGAATGAATATAAGATTGTTCGTGGTTGTATATATGAGTATCTGTGAATGCAAGAGTTGAATTTTGTTACAATGCTGAAGTTACTACAAAAAAAATTGAATATAATATCGGCTACACACTAATACTTATTCATGATATCAATAACAGTCATATTCTTGGCGTCTGGTCCCAATTTCACTTTCAATAATGAATCCTTGATTCCTTCAAAGTATTGTTTCGTTGCCAGTGAAATTCCAGGGTAAAGAAGATTAGATACCCTTTTTGTATGCGAGCATCCAGAGACTGGATTATTCCCTTGAAATATTCCATTTAACCAAGTCCAACTAGCTGGTCCTCCAACTAATTGTTCACTGATATGTCCATTCAATGTATCTTCTGCAAATTCAAACGAATTAATACCCCATTGACACCAGTTATCATAAGTGACATAGACATCTTTGATTGGAACAACCTTGTCTAAAGTACCATGGTAGACAAATATAGGAATTTTAGGAACATAACTTGAATCTAAATAAACGATGGAGTTTTCCTCGACGATTTCTTTTACTTGTCCATTTTGTAATAATGAAAAACCAGCAGGAAACATTGGGTCTTTTCCTGTAAGAATGTGATCATTAAAGAAGTACAACACTGAAGGAATAAGACACTTATTTCCAGCTTCATTAAACTTGGCCAAATGTTGTGGTGCAATGTTTTCTGCAATAAGAGTTTTGGCCACTGGATATTCATTACTCACCCCAGTCAATGCAACTGGGATTAATCCGGCAAATAATTCTCCATCAACAATTTCTGCAACAGCAGTAATATTGGTAACAAACCCTCCAAGGGAAGCACCAACTAAAGTAGATTTCAATTCAGGGGCATATGATGGTTGAAGTAAAGCAGCCCAACCAGATGCTAATGCGCCTCCAGAATATCCCCAAAGACCCACTTTGGCGTCTTTTTTGATTCCAGTAAAGTTTCCTGATTTTATTACTGCTCTTACAGAATCAAGAACGGCCTGTCCTGATCTTCTGCCTACTGTAAATGCAGAAATAAACCCTTCGTAATCAGGACTAGCAACAAAATATCCATTTTCAAGGGCAATCATCATAAATGTCATATCATATTGGGTTGCTATTGTGGAGATTGGTGCTCCCGATTGTAAACCATATGATGGTGAACAGTTTAAGCTGGCCGAATCTTCCATTGTTTGGTATGAAACAACTTTCGATGGGTCAGCATTAAATGGTTCAATTATAGTTGTGACAAAAGCTGTTGGTTGACCAAATGAATCTTCCGATCTCACCACCAATTGCCAAACATTTTTAACTTTAATGGAAATGAATAAACTTGCTAGTTGGGCAGGTGCTGGTCGAAATTTCAAAATATCACCAGGAGCTGCTGCTTCGTAACCTTGAGGAAGTGTGTAAAAGTCATCATCTAAAGGACTTTTAAGTTGAAGTGGGATTGCAATTGCTTGCAAAATAAAAAGAAACAAGAAGATTATGAAAGGCATTGTTACTTTCTAACTTTCTGAACTTCAATCTAAATTCATGAATCATCAGGTCTTTAAATAGTGCTTTGGTATTGGTGAAATCTATGGAAGATATCATTCCATTACGGTTTATGTTGGGTCCCACAAAGCTGTATCATAGGGACTAACTGGCAACTACTGATTCTCATTAATATGGAACTGTTGAGATGGTTTGTTATCCCTTAAAATATCTCACATGGATATGTAAATGTATGTATTGCTTTTGCAGTAAAAGTTGTATTTTTGTAATCACATTTCCGAATGAGTATATAAGCGCTGTTTGTCTATGCATGATTTCAAACATTGTTCTCTAAGTCAGGTGTTTCCGAAAAAGAGTCTCAAACTTGGACTATTGTTTGTGTTGTTTCAGATAAGGACGTCTAGTTTTTTCTTGTGATTTCAATAGTTGTAATGATCTATACGATTATCGTTAATCAATATATATCAGCTAATGATCATGGTCGTTGTTATCTAAAACTGTGGGTCTTTATTATTTGGCAACGCAACAATAAAAACACTTTTTTTTTTCTCAGTAGTAACATTTTGTTGCGAACGGACAGTCCATACTTGATTAACAAACTTGCCAGTTGATCAATAATTTGATACAAACTACTCTACCACCAGTTCTAATGTCAGATATCTTAACTTCATCCGATGAGGATCGAGTATTTAATTTATGCGATCTTAGTAAATTGAAAAATTTCTACAAAAAAGTTGGAAGAAACAGCACTGATACTGCACAACTTTCTACCAAAACCTAACAATCACGTTACAATTATATATAAACCAAAATCAAAGAAAATTAATTAAACCATAAACTTAATATATAATAAATTCAAATGAAAAATTTGAATAAACTAATATAAAAGACGAAACAAAAGCAACAATATGAAACTAAAACAATTATTCATAACATTAAAAACCGAAAAAAATAACCAATTGGATTTACATTATCAAAAACCAAACAGTAAATACACCAAGTAATAAAGCGGGAAGTTTAATCTTTGGTACGGTAGCATAATCTTCAGCCACATCTTGGATAGCCAATAATGAAGGTGTTGGAGTTTCTGAGGTACTAGTCTTTCTAGCAATTTCCGAAGTTGTTGTATACCATCTACCTTCATGATCTGTAGTAACATGAACTTCAGCAGTCTTGGTATTACCAGCACTATCAGTGTAGGTGGTTGTATATTTTGTTAACTCGAAATCGCTAACAGTTGTGTGCCATTTACCTTCTGAGTCAGTAGTAACAATAACTTCTGCTGTTTTTGTATTACCTTCATCATCAACATAGGTTATAGTAAGTTTCTGGGCTTCAAAATCACTGGTAGTAGTCTGTAAATTACCTTGAGTATCTGTAGAAACTATAACCAAGGCAGTTCTTACTCTTCCTTCATCGTCGGTGTAGGTTGTAGTATGTTGCTGGAGCTCAAGCTCACTTGTAGTTGTATACAAAGTACCACCAACAGTTGTGCTAATAATAACAATTCCAGTCTTCAAGCCATCGTCTTCCATGTAAGTGGTGGTGTACAGAGTGAGAGTTAAGACATCAGTGCTAGTAGAGGCACTACCTTGTGAGGAACTAGTAACAATAACCACTGTTGTTCTAGTCAGAGTGTACAAGCTTCCTCTTGAGCTGGTAGTAATAACCAGTGTTTTGGTTGTGGTGTATTCGCCCGGATCATCTTCATCTCTATGGATAATTGATGTGGAAGTATACCATTCACCGTCTTCATATGTTGTAATGTATACCACTCCAGTTATAATGTTTCCATAGGCATCAGTAAAAGTGGTTGTATACAGTACAGGTTCAGGTTCTTCATATTCGGTATGAGGCCCCTTGCTAGGAGATACTACTGGAAGTTCACTAGAAGGTTCAACAATATCACTAGAAGGTTCAACAACATCACTAGAAGGTTCAATCTCACTAGAAGGTTCAATCTCACTAGAAGGTTCAATCTCACTAGAAGGTTCAATTTCACTAGAACTATCTTCAGCCTTGGTAGATTCACCTTGCTCCTGAACCATATCTGACTGTGTATACCAGATACCATCATCATCAACAGTAACAATAACCATAAACGTATGGATTTCACCATCACCATCATCAACTTCTGTAGTGTAGGAAGTAAATGCTAAGGTGTGTGTCGAAGTATACCATTGTTGTTCTTCATTAGTACTAACAATAACTTCAGCAGTCACAGGAGCTCCATCATCATCATAAAAAGTAGTAGTGTAAAATGTAGGCTCTTCTGCATCTTCATCGACAGCATTAGCTATGACACCCTGTCCCATGATCCCATTAGCTTCAGTTGGATCATCTGAAGGATAAATTTTACAGAACCCATTACCATTTGCTCCTTGTGGAACCTCAGACACATAACTAACACAGTTACCCTCGATCATAAATAAATTTTGATTGTATCCAGCTCCAATTAAAAACTCTTCTACAACATCAGATGATCTTAATACTAAACTACCATAGTTAGCATCGTAAGTTGCACCGTTTCCTGTTTGCAATGGATAATCCAAACAAATACGTTTACCATTTCCAAACATCGAAACAAGATAAATCATACCACTATTGGAACCACCAACTTTTAGTATAGAGTTCCCACCCATAATGAAATGTTGACTTCCAGTAGCATAGAATGATTGAAGGTGACATTCCGTACCTTCTTCAAGGTACAAACAACCATTACCATAAATATCTGAACTTTGTGTAAACCTTTGGTTATACAATTTAATAATACCGCTGTTTCTACCAAAACCACTATGTTCATACTGGCCCTGTGATGGTGAGACATTATTTACTTCAATCAATCCTCTATTTTCCCACTCACCAGCCAGAATTTGTGAAAGTGGAGCACTACTTCCGGAGGTGTCAAAGATAATAGCTCCAGTGTTAACAAATTTATTGACTCTAATAGCATAACTGGTTGCACCAGTGTTACCTTCTGCTTTCAAAGTGAATGTTCCAGTGTTTTTAAACTGGCCATCTGATACCAGGAATTGCAATCCATTAGCGGATTCTTTTGTAGAAGCTAAAAACATACCATTGTTTTCAAAATTGCCTTGCAACGAAATATCTTCGCATTCTGTGATAACATATTTTCCAGACTCTGTAATAATGGTATCACCAGCTTCGTTATAAACATGGTTTTCTGGATTGAGAAATAGATTATCTTCGACGACAACCGCTAAGATTGCCAGTACAACAGTAATTAACCAAATACTCAACATTTTATGTAATAACAAATATGACAAGGTAATTGAAAATTTGAAATATCATGGTTCTTATATAGTAATTCAGGGAGAAGGGGGTTGGTAGGGGATGGCATTTAACTTGTCTTGTTTTCCAATAAGTTGTCTCCTGAATATTACCATCCCCTATCAGTACTACCGCCCCATACTTAGATAACCATATTGTAAATAGACTCGTAACCAATTTATTTTTAGAAGTCATATTTTTGCCGAATCATAATCATGAGCTATTGTATGCTTCTAATCTGACAAGTTTAATAAAGATAGCTTAAAATAACAGGCTGGCTGGTCCTTCTATGGATCCTTTTCCTGGTTTTCTAGGAGTACTCTCATTGCCATTGACATCTAGTCTTTTATTCAATAATCTACGTACAGTGTTGCGAGCCAAATATATATTGGTTTGAAGTGCTTTATTCTCAGCAGCAACTATGTGTGGTTTGTATCTTTTTAACCAAATCTCTCGAAAACTGAAATTAAAAATTATCACTTCTAGGATAATGATAATTTAATTTTTATTAAGTGAGCACTACTCAACGAACGAAAAATGTGACACATTGCAAGAATTAACCAAATGATAAATATCAGAAACCAAAGAATAAACTCATTTGATGACGGAGTCAAGTTTTGAGCTCGGGTATTTAATGCATTATCCTTGAATTCTTAAGGGGCTAGGTTAAATTTCTGTTTGAAGCACTCACTACCCATATTGGTATTCTCGCCTTTTAAGTTTTAAAACGAAAAAGTGACATTTCACTTGCATATATTGTAAATTAACTTTCAAGATAACCCAATAATATGTAATTAACCATGGTTATAGCCTTATTCTAGAGTGGACCGGGCACTTGCTGTACTTTTAAAAAAAAATCTCGATGTGGTTATTCGGGAGCTTCTTTATATACCTGGCATTGCTAAAAGAGGATAATAAACATGTGGTAGCTAAAATTAACTTGTCGTATACATATTTAATAGGGTTACATATAAAGCAAAATAGAATCACTATAAAACATTAATTGTATCATATCCTTTTGAGAATATTAAAAATAAAGTTGCAAACTGCTGAAAATCTCTACATCCTAGTAACAATTACAAATAAAATAAATACGAGCAAATGATGAGTTTTCAAAAAGTTTGAATTGTTGGAATAAAATGTGACTTTATCGTTACTTGTTGATGGGGTATGACCTCTGCCATCTGGATCTGTAGTTCGAACTTGATAAGTTGTAGTGTTCTGCACAAGCACAGGATCAACAATTAAGCTTGTAGCTGTATACCAGCTTCCCTCGGTGGTAACAAACACTACATCATATTTAGTTAAACAATATTAATGTATTTTGTGGTAAAAACAAATGCATTATAATCATTTCCTTCTAGCTCGTGGACAGACGTATGTAGTTGCTCACTATAAAGAGATTTCTCGTGTGTTGAACAAATAATAAATTCTTTGGTTTTTATATCTGGTGGAACTAGACTCTCATCAGTTGATTTGTCTTTTCTTTCGGATTCTTTAGGCAGAATTGTAAAACCATACCCTTCATTACTGGAAATAGAATCTGGGGACTCTTCACTAGTAACTTCTATATTAATAGAATCTTCCGTAACCATGTGTTTCTAGGTTTTAATTGGAGTAGATTCATCCTCTATAGCACTAGTCAAAGGTAATTCGGATTCAATTGGAGATGTCATCTCATAAGTTATGGTGCTTTCAGAACCTTCTGTTTGAGTGGAATCGTTCACTCCATCTGCTGAATTACTAAATACTTCTGTCTCTGGAAGAAGTTCATCTTCAAGAATGGAACATGAAGTATACCAAACACCCTCTTGATCTGTGAAAATAATGACAACATACAGCTGCACTATACCGTCATTACTAGTAAATTCCGTGGTATAAGATTTAAACTCCAACGTATGAGTTGAAGTATACCACTCTTCATTAGGATCAATAGTAACATATACCTCAGCTGTAACAACAGAACCACTGTCATCAGTAAAAGTAGTGGTGGCATGTTAGATATAAACATCTGAACTACAGTCATGTGTAATAGAAACTACTGACAAATACTAATCCCAATGATATCGATTGCAAAAAAAAAGTTGAAACAAAGATTGATCAGTCACACAGTATTAACAATAAACGCGAAACTACTGATTTTTTTTTCTAAATATTATGAACAAAAGAAGTGGCTTGCATTTTGGGGGGATAATTATCCTTCATACAAAACCTATTCACACCCATGTGGGTACACAAAGAAGCTCCAACAGTTGTGCCTGTAAATGATTTATTGTTTCTATGGCAAAGTAGCAACGCTAGTTGGAGGAACTCCGTTGACATTCTCGGAAGAATATGTTTAATTGTTTGACAGCGAAAGCCATGTCCTAATGGGGTAATTCTTCCGCAACGCATCCAGGAAATTCTTCCAAATTAGGAAGTGCAACCGAACCACTATATCCCCCACTAAACGAAAACCCCCACCATATATAATACACACCCCAAATCCTCTCTCTTTCCATCTTGTTTTTACACCTCAAAACAATGTTAAGACAACTAGACATAGAATCCTTAATTGAGGAATTGACGTTATCTGAAAAGATTTCGTTATTGGCAGGTTATGATTTCTGGCATACAGTTCCAATTGAAAGATTGAACATTCCTTCAGTCAGAGTTTCAGATGGTCCTAATGGTATTAGAGGAACAAAGTTCTTCAACAGTGTTCCTTCAAATTGTTTCCCTTGTGGTACTGCTTTGGCTGCTACCTTCAACAGTGACCTTTTGGTTTCTGTTGGTGAATTGATGGGTAAGGAAGCTAAAATGAAAGGTGCTCATGTTATTTTGGGTCCAACCTGTAACATTGTTAGAGGTCCAACTGGTGGTAGAGCTTTTGAAAGTTATTCTGAAGATCCTATTTTATCTGGTCATGCTGCTGCTAGTGTTGTCAAAGGTATTCAAAATGAAAATGTTGTGGCCTGTCTTAAACACTTTGTTTGTAATGATCAAGAAAGTGAAAGAAAAGCTGTTGATGTTATCATTACTGAAAGAGCATTGAGGGAAATCTACTTGAAACCATTCCAAATTGCTGTTAGAGATGCTTATCCAAAGGCAATGATGACTGCCTATAACAAGATCAATGGTGTTCACGTTTCTCAAAACAAAAAGATCTTGCAAGATCTTTTAAGAAAAGAATGGAATTGGGATGGTACCATCATGTCAGATTGGCATGGTGTTTACTCCACTAAGGAATCTTTAGATGCTGGGTTAAATTTGGAAATGCCTGGCCCTACTAGATTTAGACAAGAACTTCAAACAACACATGCTATTCAAACTAATGAAATTCACCGTGATGTCATTGATGATAATGTTCGTCAAATTTTGAAATTAGTTAATGAAAGTTTCAAGGCTGGTATTCCTGATGATGTTGTTGAATCCCCAAATCCTTCAAAAGAAGCCGAAGAGTTGCTTAGAAAAGCTGGTGATGAATCTATTGTCTTGTTAAAGAATAACGAAAATATCTTACCTTTACCAAAGACTGCAACTGGTTCCATCAAGAAAATTGCCGTTATTGGACCAAATGCTAAGGCTGCTCAAGATTCTGGTGGTGGTTCTGCTTCTTTGAATGCCCGTTATAAAATTACTCCTTTCGAAGGTATCAAGAGTAAATTGAATGATGGTTCCATTGAATTAACCTATGCCCTTGGTGCGTACTTGGATAGAAACTTACCTGATGTCGGGCAACTCTTGGTCAATGATAAAGGTGAAAAGGGTGTTACTGGTAAGTTTTATAAAAACGAACCTGGTGCTCAAGATAGAGAATTATTTGAAGAGTTCCTTTTGCCAACTTCTAGACTTTTCTTGTCTGATTTCAAGAGTGATAAATTAGATAGAAACCAACTTTTATTCTATGCTGATTTCAGTGGTTACTATATTCCTGAAGAATCCGGTGAATATGAATTTGGTTGTTCTTGTTTAGGAACTGCCCAAATTTTCGTCAATGACAAATTGATTGTTGACAACAAAACCAAACAAGTTAAAGGAGATGCATTCTTCCTTGGTTTGGGTACTAGAGAAGAACGTGGTTCCTTGAAATTGGAAAAGGGTATCAAGTATGAAGTTCGAGTTGAATTCGGTTCATCCCCAAGTTATACTTTGAATAAGGCAGCTCTTGAAGGTGGTGGTGTCTTCTTTGGTATTCAAAAGAAGGCCACTCCAGAAGAAGCCATCAAGGAAGCAGTTCAAGTTGCCAAGGATGCTGACGTTGTTGTTTTAGTAGTTGGTATTTCTAAAGAATGGGAATCAGAAGGTTTTGATCGTCCAAACATGGATATTCCAGGACACACTAACCAATTAGTTGAAGAAGTTACCAAGGTCAATCCAAATGTTATTGTTGTCAATCAATCTGGCTCACCAGTATCTTTACCTTGGATTAATAATGTTAAAGGTTTTGTCCAAGCTTGGTATGGTGGTAATGAATTGGGTAACACCATAGCTGATGTTTTGTTTGGAGACTACAATCCATCTGGAAAATTGTCCATGACATTCCCAGTCAGATTAGAAGACACCCCAGCTTATGTTAACTTTGGTTCTACTCATGGTCAAGTCTTGTATGGTGAAGATGTATTTGTTGGTTACAGATACTATGAAAAAGTTGGCAAACAAGTTTTGTTCCCATTCGGATTTGGTTTATCTTATACCAATTTCGAATTTTCTAATCTTCACGTGACAAGTGATGAAGAAAATGTTTATGCTACTGTTCATGTTAGCAACGTTGGGAAGGTTGACGGAGCAGAAGTTGTTCAATTATATGTTGAACAAGAAGATCCTGTTGTTATGCGTCCAGTTAAAGAATTGAAAGCATTCAACAAGGTTTTCTTAAAAGCTGGTGAAACTAAAAAGGTTGAATTATCTGTCTCAATCAAGGAAGCCACTTCCTATTGGAATGGATACAAGAACAAATGGCAATCTACCAAGGGTAAGTATAATGTATTTGTTGGTAACAGTTCTGATAATGCTTGCCTTACTGGTGAATTTGAAACCGAGAAAACTTACTTCTGGTTAGGTGTATAATTCTTCATAGATTACTATACAAACTAGTTTAATTGAACATAATTTCCTGGAAATGTTCCAGTATGACCATTGTATCTACCAGTCCACCAACCATTGGTATCGGCAGTTCTTTCTTGAATTTCAATAACAGCACCTGCTGGGAAGGTTAAATCTCCTTGAGCTTGAGCAGTGTAGTCGTACAAAGCCGTACATGTTTGAGTGGCACTTGTTGGTGTAGGTGGAACTTGTGCTGGTGCACCATAAGCTGGCACAGCTCCAGGAGCACTAGCAGGAGCCCCGTAGGGTGATTGTTGTCCATAAGAACTGCCAGTTGTTCCGGTTGAAACAGGAGATTGTTGACCATAACCTCCATAAGTTGGTGATTGTTGTGGATATGCTTGTTGTGGTTGGTATCCCGGTCCTTCTGGGGATTTGTAATCTCCGTACGCTTGTTGTGGTTGTGCGTATTGGCCAGGACTATAGGGAGGTAATTCACCTTGTCCAGCAACAGGTGATCCTCCTGGAGGACTATTCATCAGGGCATAACGTCTTTTGGTTGCTTCTAATTTAGCTTTAGCATGGCCAACTTTAAAATGAGTAATTGGAATGGCATCAGTTTGTTCTTCAACATTACCCTTCTTGAAATTATAAGCTTCAACAATGTCAGTAGTTAAATCAAAGTAAGGAATCTTCAATTCTTCCATTCTATTGTATAAAGTGTAGAAGATATTCAATTGCATATAGTACAAACTTATGAAAAGTGGTCTCAAAAAGTCTGATTGCATTTGGAATAAAATTGGCAATTCAGTCTTCAACATGTCGTTATAGTAATCATACTCTTGTTGGGCAATTTGAACTTCCGCTTCAGCATTATACATCTTTTCTTCGTCCTTGGCGGTTCTTTCCTTCTTTTCTTCATACTTTTTATGAGTTCTCTTATGACGATCCAAATCCAATTGCTTATGTTCTCTCTTGGTGGCCATTTTTCTAATCAGTTGAATAACCTTTAACAATTCCTGAGCAGGATGAAGAATTCTCTTTTCAATTAATTCTAAATCAGGTTTTAAGGTTTCCTTAAGTTCCTTGACAACTTCTCTGAACTGTTCTGCGGCTTTGATACCTTCTGGATTATCTTCAGGAACAGTATAAGTAGGGTCAGATACTCTACCACTAATTGGTTTATAAATCTCTTCAAATGCTTTGGAAAAGTCAATTTCGTAATCCAACATTCCATTCACTGCAGTAAAGTATCTCTGGGATTCTTCAGTTAATTTCTTGGTTTCAATCTCCAATTCCTTGAATCTTCTTTCTGCATCTTGGTAAACGGCATCTGTGGTCATCTCCCCCATGTTCATTTTCTGACGAAAAGTCTGGGGAGCCCTTATGATAGTCTTCTTAATACCCTTGAATGACATTGTATTCTTGGCCTTTGTAGCTCTGAGGCAATTGGGTGTATCAGTCTATTAAACAACTCTTAAAGGGGAGGGAGGGAGGCAAGGGAATGCGGGAATTGTCATAGTGGTCATTTTGCGGGAAAAATTGAAATCGGCAAAGTCGGTCGTGCATGATCAATTTCACTTGGGTGATTTTTTGTTTTTGTTGTTTTTTGCGTTGTCTTAGATTCGCAGCCTTTAAATTTACCCGCTCATGATTACCAAGTTGATCTGAATTACTTTCAATCATGAAGAGACTAAGAGCTACTATTGTAAGTACTATTTCCATTTGGTTTATTCCAATTGCTCTTTTGCAAACTTTTGCCCATTGGGTTGATCTTGGACGAATTGGTGAATATGTTGATTCATTCTCCCATGATAAAAGTTTGCAACCAACTATTGAAAAGGAACGTTCCACTAGGAATTTCATCTATAAAATATTAGATTTAGTTATAGATGACTTTAAAACTGTTCCTGATAGAGCTTATTATCTTGTTGATCGATACATCTTTCATTCACCTTGGTGTGTTTTTAGTAAATTTCGGTTTAAAAAGATCCAATATTATCATCATGGAGTTCCTTTAAACAAATACCAAGGATATAATGATTATTTATTACTCACTAGAAATGCTAACCTTAGTAGCAAGCCTAATAGCGCCAACAAAGATTTAATTTTACTTCCCAAATCAACTGTTGCCACTGAACCAGTCATAACACAAGAATCCATTCCAATTAAATCTGAAGTTATTGAAAAACTACCATCTCCTCCACCGGTACCTCCGAAGACTAAACTTAGTATCAAGATCCCTGCAAACAAAAAGTTGGTGGTGAAATTGAGCAATGCTCGTTCCATCACTCCCTCCGTTTCACCCGCTGACACCGAATACATCAATCAAGTATCGCAAGAAATTCAAAGAATATTTTCTTGTCCAGGATATGATGATGGATCATTAGCTCCTATTATTTTAAGATTGGCTTGGCATTGTTGTGCCACATATGATAAGACCAATGGATCCGGAGGATCCAACGGTGCTACTATGAGATTTGTTCCAGAAATTACCGACGAAGGTAATACCGGTTTAGATATTGCTCGCGGAGCATTAGAACCAATAAAACAGAAATTTCCCAAGATTACCTATTCTGATTTGTGGACACTAGCAGGAAAATTAGCCATTGAAGCAATGGGAGGTCCAACAATCACTTGGAAAGCAGGTAGAGTTGATTGCAGAGATGCTAAGTTTGTACCCCAAAGTGGTAACCTTCCTTTTGGTGATAAAGATGCCCATCACGTCCGATCAACCTTTGAAAGGATGGGATTTAACGATCAAGAAATGGTGGCTCTTTTAGGAGCTCATGCATTAGGTAGATGTCACAAACGGTTTAGTGGCTGGGAGGGAAAATGGACCTCCAACCCTATTCGCTTTTCTAATGATTTTTATCAAGTGTTGTTAAATGAAGAATGGAGTTTAGGCACCGTTCCTGAAACAGGGAGAGAACAATACTACAATCAAGACAAATCATTAATTATGCTAAACACCGATTTGGAATTAGTAAGGGATTCTAAATTTTTAATGTGGGTTAAAGCATATGCTAGTGATGAATCATTGTTCTTCCATGATTTTGCCAATGCGTTTAGCAAGTTATTGGAATTAGGTATCGAGAGGGATGAAAATTATCAGGTGATGCCTAAGAAAAATTACTAACGGTTACAATCGACTAAACTGCAACACAATAACCGTTTAAATTATCAAGTAACAATGTCAGGGGAAAAAAAAAGGTGGAAGCGAAGGATCGCTCGGGCAAAAAAAAAAAAGAAAAAAGAAATTTTTCAATCTCCTCCTCGGACATTGGTGTGAATTACTAAGTGGGACAAAATTATTTAAAGTCGAGCCACTTTTTTCCCTTTGGGCCTTTGAAAAATTCGTCCTTATAAGAACAGAGTCATATATCTCGATACAAGGAAGTTCACACAGTATAGAACAAGAAGATGACTGCAACTATAGATATTCCTAGAATGGAAGACTATAATGTTTTTCCAAACTCAGGTTTTTTACCTGAGAAACTTCCATTGGAGAGATTGCCACAACAGTACTACAAACCTTGGGAAGATATTGCAACAAACCTTCCTTCATTGATTTTAACCAAAAGAGTAAGATCTGTTATTGATAAGAAGTTACCCTTACTAGAAACTTCACAACTTACATCAGAAGAAGAGTATAGAAGGGCATATCAGGTCTTGGGATTTTTAGCACATGCATATATTTGGGGAACTGAAGAACCAACTAATAAGCTTCCACCACAAATAGCACAACCTTGGGTTGAGGTTTCTGATCACCTTAGATTACCACCCATTGCCACATATGCCGGTTTATGTCTTTGGAATTTCAAGCAAATCATTCCCACCGAGGAAGGTGAGGATATATGGGATTTAGATAACTTGACCACAATTAACACATTTACCGGGTCCATTGATGAAAGTTGGTTCTATTTAGTCAGTGTCTATTTTGAACATAAAGGTGCTTTAGCGATAACTACTGGATTACAGGCTATTAAGTGTGCTTATAATAATGATATACCAGGTTTGGTTGCTCAACTTCAACAATTAGCCGAAGCTATAGATGCATTGGGTTCAGTTTTGTTAAGAATGGAAGAAATGTGTGATCCACATGTATTTTATTTCAGAATCAGACCATACTTGGCAGGTTGGAAGAATATGGCTGATGTTGGATTAGATAAGGATGGAGTTTTATATGGAAATGAATCCAAACCTAGAGCATACTCTGGTGGATCAAATGCTCAGAGTTCATTAATTCAATTCTTGGATATATTATTAGGTGTGAAACATTACTCTACTGGTGAGAGACCATTACCATTCCGTAAGGATGTTCCCAAGACTGGACCAGAAAATGGTTTTATGAATGAAATGAGAACATATATGCCTGGGCCACATCAAGATTTCTTAAAAAAGATTCATGAAATCACCAATATTCATGACTTTGTATTACAGAATGTCGATACTCATCCTGAATTAGTATTAAGTTATGATGGATGTTTAGCCATGTTGAAACTGTTTAGAGACAAGCATATTCAAATTGTCACTAGATACGTGGTGTTACAAGCTAAAAAGACCAACAATATGGGTTCATCCACTACTTTAAGATCAGGATTAGCTAGAAAGAAGAAGAATGGAGGAGAAGAAAAGGGAACTGGAGGAACATCACTTTTGCCATTTTTAAAACAATGTAGAGATGAAACTGGTGATCCCGCTGCGGGTAACTGGGGTAAGAGAATTCTCAGTGATGGTGTTATGAGATTGAAATATTCTAAACCAAATGGAATAAACGAAGATTAGAAGGTTTATGGTGTAGATATAGAGTTATGCTATATAGAACTAATTAATATGGCTTTAGTTGATGCAACGTAGTCAAAAACAAAAACAAATTACAAGTCTATAGTGCAAAATTGCAAAGGGGAAAAAAAAATTTTTTTTTCAATTAGTTGTAAAGATTGTGAATCAAGTTGTATGATTCGTAGATTATCGTTACTCAGAAACACATTCCTTCGAAACATGTCCACTGCCCCTGTAACTTCCAATTCAAAGCCATCCACCACAGAAGCTGCTGCTGTTGCTGCTGCTGCTTCTTCTGCCCCAGCCAATTCTGGTGCACCATCTGGTAAGGCTCAATCAAAGAAGTCCAAGAAATCAAAAGCTCAAGAATTTTTATTAAAAACACCCAAGGGTACCAAGGACTGGGCCGATAAGGATATGGTAATTCGTGAAGCCATTTTCGGTTCTCTTTCAAGTCTATTCAAGAAACACGGTGGTGTAACCATTGACACTCCTGTATTTGAATTGAGAGAAATCTTGACCGGAAAATATGGTGAAGACTCAAAATTGATTTACAATTTAGAAGACCAAGGTGGTGAATTGACTTCATTAAGATATGACTTGACTGTTCCTTTTGCCAGATTTGTTGCTTGCAACAATATCAGCTCTATCAAGAGGTATCACATTGCCAAGGTTTATAGAAGAGATCAACCAGCCATGACCAAAGGTAGAATGAGAGAGTTCTACCAATGTGATTTTGACATTGCTGGTCAATATGATATCATGGTTCCTGATTCAGAGATTCTTAACTTGTTATGTGAAGGTTTAGTGGGGTTAGGTATTCAAGACTTTAAAGTTAAATTAAATCATCGTAAGATTTTGGATGGTATCTTCCAAGCTTGTGGTGTCAAGGACGAAGATGTTAGAAAGATTTCTTCTGCTGTCGATAAATTAGATAAATCTCCATGGGAGGCCGTTAAAAAGGAAATGGTTGTTGAAAAGGGTCAAACTGAAGAAGTTGCTGATAAGATTGGTGAGTTTGTTAAATTAAACGGTACTATTCGTGAAGTTGTCAACTTATTGAAGCAAAGTGAATTACTTGCTGCTAATGCATCTGCTCAAAAGGGTATTGAAGAAATGGAGATTTTGGCTGATTATGTTGAGGCATTTGAAATCGACAACTTCCTCAGTTTTGATTTGTCCTTGGCTAGAGGTTTAGATTACTATACTGGGTTAATTTATGAAGCTGTCACTGCTGCTTCTGCCCCTCCAGCAAACGCTAGTGAATTAAAAGAAAAGGCTACTAAGGATAAGAAGGAAGATGTTGAAGATGCTTCTGAATACGTTGGGGTTGGATCTATTGCTGCTGGTGGTCGTTATGATAACTTAGTTGGTATGTTCTCCAACGGTAAATCTATTCCTTGTGTTGGTATTTCCTTTGGTGTCGAACGTCTCTTTTCCATTATCAAAGCTAGAGCTGCTAAGGAGTTGGAAAAAATCAGTCCTAACCACACTGAAGTATTTGTCATGGCCTTTGGTGGTGGTGAAGGCTGGAATGGGTTCTTGAAGGAAAGAATGCAAGTCACCAACAAGTTATGGAAAGCTGGTATAAACGCTGAATATGTATACAAGGCTAAACCAAACACTCGTAAGCAATTTGATGCTGCTGACAAGTCCGGTGCTAAGATTGGTGTTATTCTTGGTAAAGAGGAATATCCACAAGGACAAATAAGAGTTAAAGTTTTAGGTCAAGGTGCCGAAAGCGATGATGGGGAAGTTGTCAAGGTTGAAGATCTTACTGAATTTGTAAAGAACAAACTTGCTGGTATCCATGAAGATGGAATTGATGATCTTACACGTATTATAAAAGCTCTCTGAATACAAACGTCTTTATAACATAAATATATACTTAATTCTTGTCTAAATTGTCAATCTTGTGTCCATGCATCTCTTTACCTTCACGCTTCACTCTATTCCAAAGGGTGTTGATATCGTTGGTTATGAACCACCAAATTACTCCACACCATGAAGTAACTTGAGGTAATGGGTCATAAAATTCGGCTGCAATTCTTCTTAATTCTGGTAATTTTGTCCAAGCAATGTATGGGAAATCATGATGTTCATTATGATACCCTACATTCCAAGTTAACAAATTAAGACTACCATAATAGGAATAAGTTTCAGCTGGTAGTTGATACCCACTGGCAATATTTGCTCCTTCGGTCTTTTGCACTTTAGGTACATTATTATCATTCAAGACGTAATGCTCAGCGATAAAATGACCAGCACATGGATGTAAAGATCCAGCCAAGAAGGAACTCATCAAGAAATAGATTACACTTTTCCAACCAAAATATTTTACCATAAGGGTATCCACTGCCAACTGTGCAATCACGTTTAATAAATGAATATAAGTGAACTTGATTTGAGTAATAAACATTGGTCTTAACGCATAAAAGAAAATTTGGCATGTAGCAAAGAATATCTTCCCAAGAACATTGGAAAGAACTATCGCTTCAAATTTAGTAGGTAAATCAGTATCCAAATATTTGTCACCTAAAAATTTGTGATGTAACTGATGATAAGGTTGGAACGAAGCGGAATAAGGAATACCAATAGGAATATTGGCGAAAATGGCAAATAACTTGTTGTGCAAAGGCTTTTTGAATAATAAATTATGAGATAATTCATGAATAGCCAAGAACAAAGCTTGGTTGGAAGTAGCACCAATGACATAGGCCAATAAGAAGAACTTCCAGCTTAATATAGAGGAGTCACGAAGGTAATAGGCCACAGCTACTTGCAAACCAACTATTGCAATAACATACCATTTCGTCTTTGGTTCGTATCCATTTAATTTACGGACTTCGGGATATTTTTCTAAAATCAATTTCCGACGGGCTATGTGTGGTTCTGGATCCTTAGTCCAGTAAAATTCATTCAACACTTCAATAGGTGCATCAGCTGGAGGTGGGTTGATTGTGAATGTATGAGAAGAGTTCCTATGTTTGATCTGAGTCATGGTTACTTTTGAGGAAGAAAGCACTAAAGGGATAAGAAAATTGGATGCAAGTTCATTTTCTTTGTTCCTGATTCAGAAATTTTTCAGAAATTGCACCACCAGTTACGAACCCGTGGTGGAAGAGAAGATCCGATCCATGCGCGTCGTTTAGTTATTTTTTTTTATATATATACCAATTTATTGTTTTTTTTTATAGCCGATAGAGTATTGTTTCTCCTTGCTATGTTTATTACCCTTTCTGTATGTCGCTTACGTATTTAACTACAAAACTAGTATTTAATTAGAGAAATACTGCGAATATGCACCATTGTTGATATTACCTGTTTCATTGTTTTGGGGGCTTTTACTCTTTTGAGATTCGGGTCCAATCGGGAACGTCCCAAACATTGGTTGTGCTTGTGCTTGAGGAAATCCTTGAGGCTGTTGTGGAGTAGGTTGCGATTGAGGGTATGATGCAAATACTGGGGGTGTTGGAGACTGTAATTGTCCCATTGGGGTAGAATGGTAAGGGAACTGAAGCTGTGATTGAGGTATTGATTGCTGACTTGGCATGAACTGCATTTGAGGATACAAATATTGAGAAAAGTTTGCAGGATATTGATGCACTTGGGTACCAATGGGTTGGGCTAATGAATTAAAAAATTTTGGTTGAATATCCTTAGCGGGTTCATGCTTCCAAATATTTTGTGTAGAACTATTCAAAGTCCCTGTAGATATGTTTATAACTTCTTTACTATCATCATCTACTAAAGAGTCCACCATATTATGTAATTGAAGCTCTGGTTCTTGAGCATCTTCAGAATTACCTTCTTGAGCGCTAATACCCGACTTAAGTTCATGAGTGTGCTTAGCAATAAAAGATTCAATTTCTTCTAAAGAAACAGGAACTTTTACTGGAGGTCCCAGAAGCTCGTCAGTAGTTTGAGTTTGAGGCTCTGGAGTTGGTGTTGGAGTTTGACTGCTTTTCTTGTGTTTTTTAACAGGACATGGTTTCTGTTCTTGAACTTTCAAGGTGTCCTTTGGCTTGTCGTCAGTTTGCTTGTTCGTTTCCTTCTTCTTTTCTTTCATTTCTCTGGACTTCTTCTCTTGACTTTCTTTAACCAAGAATCTTAAACTGGTTTCGTCCAAGCTAACATCAAACAGTTTACAAGCAAACAATAATCGTTTGCCTAAAGAAACCAACGCATGAATCCTCAAACCATTTTCATACTTTTCAATTTCACCTTCTACTTCCTTTGGATTACCAGCAAATAACTTTTGTTTATCTTCAGATAAAAATGTTGGAACCTTATCATGTAACAATTCTGAGTAATCTCCAATCAAGAAATTGATATTGTTTACTTGAAATAATGCATCATCCTTGAAATCCTTGAATTGATACTTTATCAATTTAAAATCTCGGAAATGAACATCTTCCCAAAAGTAATAACTTCGTGTAGGGCGGTTACTTTGGGTAAGCATAAGCTTCATATGCTCTTTATCCGTATTGTATTCGATAAACCTGTTAAGAATATTACATATACCTAAAACAGATTGCTTTCTAGACTCGAATGTTAAATACATTGACTTGTTTTCCTTCAACCAATTTAAAATAAATCTTAAAATAATGCAAATATTAGTTAGTTTGATTTTTTCAAAATCCAACTGTTTTAAACAATCAAATATTTTCTCAATATATCTAAATGTAAAACGAACAACTTTATCATGAACATCGACATCGTCTGATTTCTGTTTGCATAATTCAGTAAATGAAAACAATACCGTTAATTGTGTCAATATGAAATTTTCTTCCCGTACTCCAACTTGAATCAAACTTGAAAAATTGCTGGATAAAGATTTGAAAAATTCACTTTCAATTTTAGAAAAGCTTAATTTTTTGACTAAATTAGGCCCATTCTTATATTGTTGAGGGTAGTAAAAATATCCCATTAAGCAAACCAAGTAAATGTTTAACGAATCATCAATTTTAAATTGACGTTCCTTGTTATTATTAACGACATCAACTAAGGCAGTAATAAACCAATGCTTCTTAAGAACATTGTTTAAATTGGATAATCCTAATTTATACTCGGGGATTCTCGTAAACTGTGACCTAAGAAACCAATAAATGGCTTGATACTTATCATCAACTAGATTATGGATCATTCCAATGTGATTATAAGGTTCGTTCAATGCTGGTAATAACATGATACAATATTTATAATACTGAATTGCTTTACGGTACTTTGGAAAGAAAGCTTGTGTTTTATCTGAGTTTGCCAAGGATCTAAACTTGAAAAAATCCTTGTTGGAAGTAGCAGGTTGAACATAGGTTAACTCCACAAACGTTTGATGGCGGCAAATATCTCCCAAGGACAAGACACATCTATGAATTAAATACAACACATTTGCTTGGAAGTTGTTATCCTTGCATATAGCGGCACTTTCAGAAACTGACAAGTTAAAATGGGCAAGGAATTCACGAGGAATGAACGAATTCGAGAATTTAGTGGTGAAATATTTCAATAATTTCACGCAAAATTCAAAAACTTGTTTAATAAACTTGATGAAATTATCATTCACCTTTCTCATTTCTACTGGTTTCACTTTAAACTGGTTAGCTGTTCCTTCTACTTGACAAGTTTTGAATGACTCTTGTATCTCTTGAAATAATGCTTGATGTTGATGTTGGAAAAACTTGATTGTAGGATAGTGAAATTCATTCCAAATAGTTTCCAAGTATTTCATGGTGTTAAACTCAACTGTTTCCAGTTGACCTCTCTCCATGAGTGAGTAATATTCATTCAAATCAGCAATGATCCATGATTGAAATTTAGATTGCAATAGTGTATTGAATCCAATAAGTAGTGATAAATCAGGGAATTTCCGAGTGAGGAACTCATTAAGTTGATTCTTATAAGCTAATATTTCATCAGCTTGAGCCATGCTAGACTAAATTGGTGCTAAATTGGCTACGCTGAAGAAGGAAGTACACAGGCGGTGGTTGTGTGTTGTTGAATTCTAAAATTTGTTTGCTAAATTTGTTGTGCTTTGCTTTTTATTGGTAAGGAATTATTCAATGAAGAAGATTATAAAATACATTCTCTGTCTGTTTGAATGATGACTCTATACCAAAATGGTTGTTAATATGTTAACAAAGGAATAAACTAGGGATTGAGCTAATTGTTGACTGTTGTATTGTAACATTTTAAAGTTAAAGTAGGAAAAAAAAATTTTTTTATTTTTTTTGTTGTCTCTTGATTCTGTGGTAACCATCTGTTACGACACATGCAACAGCATTTGACATAAGAACTGCAAATTTAAATTTTATAAGAAGAAGTTCTATAGTATTGGGGTAAATATGGAAAGTTTGTCTTTTGTTTAAGTTAGACTAGTTCAATAGATGGACATATCATGGGTAAATTGGGAACATATCGCTTTGGTGCATGTCCACTGTTGATACATATCAGTCATCTCCCCGTGGACAGACATAAGATCCAAGTAGTACATTAAACGTATAAAATAAAACTACTGTAAAATTGTATAATTTATTTACTTAGCTGAATGGTTCGTAAAAATTTGATCCTAGCATTTTCTGTGACGGATTCATATGCTTCCGTGTTCCTCTCCCGCCATCCGTATTCCGCACCCCATATAAATAAATTGCGAAAAAAAGAACCAAGCAAAAGTTTTCTAATCTGTTGCCACCATAGAATAACAAAATGACAACAGAAACACCTGGTCAAGAAGAACAAGCCGAACAAGAATACCCTGTGAAAGTATACGTGTATGATCTTTCTCATGGTCTAGCATCATTATATTCACCCATGATTCTTGGCAAATCTATCCCAGCAATTTACCACACCTCAGTTGTCATACGCAACAGAGAATATTATCTCGATCAAGGGATAAAACTGCATTCTCCACCTGGTTCTACAAGATTTGGAGTCCCAATTGAGATCATAGATATGGGTACCACGTCTATTGATGAAGATATCTTACAAGAATTCATTGAGGATTTGAAAAATCATGAAGATATGAAATACCATGCTATAAGTTATGATTTGTTCCGAAATAATTGTAATCATTTTACTGATGTTATGGTTGAATTTTTAGTTGGAAAGAATTTAGAAGATAGGATATTAAAGTTGCCAGAATTGGTGTTGAGTACTGGTAACGGTCAATTATTACAACAAATAATATACGGGGGGTCCCCCGCTTTTGGAAATTCTGGTCAGTGGCAAAATCCTTATCAATAGAATAACTTCATTAATGGAATGTTGTTATTTGCTAAGTGGTAGTGTGGTATACACAAATTGTACGTAATGTGTAGATGGTTGTATAGTACAAAAATTGTTAGTGTGTTAATTTAAAATTAGGCAGCCAAAAAAAAAAAAATAAACAAATTTGTACCCCTTGATGAGTTTTGTTTTGGTGTTCAAATCACCACTTCACTTCTCTTTGCCTTTTCTTCTTCCTTGCATTCTTTCTTCTTTGTCTTTGATTGGCTTTGAATCTGTCCATACATCTTCAGTGAAATCTTATAAATGTCATGAACATGGATAATTCCTTAGTAAATGTATGTCAACACCATTCCCATTGTATTTGCAGCATTTTTTTTTTTACTAACTTAACGTAAGTCTTTGAACCAAATCAATTTATCAATGGATACCTCCATGCTGAGTGCTTCTAATGACTCCCTGACTTTAACTACTAATACATCTTTCTTAAGTGATAACTTACTTAGTTCGGGAGTTAATACTAGTGGTACTAATGCTGATTATTCTAGTAACGCACTGACCAAGTTTTGGTCGTCTACCCCTACATCAACCAATTTCAACAACTTATCCTTTACAAACTATTCAGTCCAACCACAAATTCAAAATCAACAGCAATTACAATCCCCGCAACAAGTTCAACAAATGCAAAGCTATGCTCCCAAATTACAATACTCGTCGTCATTACTTAGAACTGATGAGCAACCTACTACTAGCACAAGTAATAGTAGTTTGATGACAAATGCTTCTTCAATTTCAACTAGCACTTCCAACAACAAATACAACAAGCCTATATTAAATATCAATGCCCCTAGCTATGTTCCTGACTATGCTAACTACAACACGAACAATTCAAATACCATGAATGATAAGTATAAGTACTATTATAATAATGCTAATATGAATAGAGATTATGATACTTCTTCTAGTGGAGTTGATCTTACTGAAGATTATAACAAGTTAAAGCTAGAATTATTTTTAAAGAATCAAATGATTAAAAACTTAACTGAACAAATTAATAGTATGAACAAGATGAAAAATTCAGTTGATCAAGGCGGGGGGACCACGACCAATTCCTTTAAAGTTCCCAAGAATCATTATCAGTTATTCCAAGACTTGTCTAAAACCCTTCAAGAGAAATCAGACGAATTAGAAGAAACAAAAAGTAGATTAGAAGCAGTGTTGGTTTCGTTGGCACAGTCGAATACTCCAACCATGCCTGCCGATTATAATTATGATCTCCAAGAATTAAGCCACAAGTTAATTAACAAGTTATCTGAGTTACTGAATGAGAATGAAAATTTGTTGAAAATGGTCAGTTATGGAAATAAAACAAGTTTATTGATTGAAATTGGGTTGTTACGTCACGAGCTTGAACAGTTGAGAAGTAAGGAGAGAAGTACTGCTAAAGAAGAGTGACGTATGACCGATCAAAAATTTGACGTCAGGGGCTCCTCCAACACGAGTTTCCCACGTTGGGTGACTTTTGCAGCAATTAAAGAGGGCTTAGAACATGTTGTTTTTTTTTCGTATGTTTTATTTTTCCAGACTAACAATTAATAAGTAATAATGAAGAAAAGATAGTTATAAAGATAATCGATGACCTGAAAATAACCTCATCATAATATAGTAATAGTAATAAGAAACTTTTAATTAATGGAATTTAAAATGGTCATTTTAACTGTGGGTTTAGGGCGTGTATATGTGCATGGCTGGGCTGTGCGCATATATGATTAATTATTTGCATATTTTTTTTCCGAGGGTTTCACATTTTTTGCTTTTGAAGTTTATCTAATTATTTATTGTACCCTTGAGTAACCTTTGTATATAGGTTATCTGTCTATATAGTTTTATTAATTTTGTGCACAAATAAATGCGCCACATTCTAGAACGTCGGTGTTGCGTTGCACTGTACCATGTAGCAAAGGGGGGGCTCGGCAATATATAGCCTCTGTCTTAGACATACAAACACAAAAACGCGAGCAAGTTTATGTATGACATCAGGTGCTTCGGGTTAATCATAGGCACCTAAATATAGAAGCAATGTTTATGTTTTGATTTCTTTTTTTTTTTATTTTGATCTGGGCCGAGAATTAGGAATCTTCGGTAATTTTATTAATAACAATGAGCTTCAGATCAAGCTACAGGAAAAACTCTCGGAAAAAGTCGACTTAGGTAAGGAAAGGGCGGCAGCACTGTTTTTTTTTTTCCCCTGTAATGTTTTTGACGCAGTGCCAGGCGTTTCTTTTTTCGGACAGGTTGCCACTTTTGCTGTTATCAATCATCTATCTCTTCCGGTGATACATAAACAGGCAATTTTCACATCATTCATTAACCTCCAGATAGTGTTGTCATTCTTTCTTTTCAACTATTGCCGCATAGACTAAAAGCTTAATTGGTGATATAGTTGTCTTCATAAAGCTCCTCTGCCCTATAAATTTGGCAGCACTTCCAAAACATTTATCATTTCACATCAACTTAACATATACACTTCATTTCAAAAATGTCAGGATTTACATTCCGCAAAGAGTCAGTACTACCAAACCATAATCCATCATCACCATTCTATCATAACCTCCCACCATATGACTCAATACCCATAGATCAACTTGTGGACTTTTTCAAGTATTGGAAATATTTCATCAGAGCAATAATCATCTATTTCAAAGAGATCACATTAGTAAAACAGTTGGAAGCTAATTTGCATTATCAGCTACTTTCATCAGTCCAGTTCCCTGGCTGTAGGGATTTGCCAACCAAGATCATCCACGAAATAAATATTGCCAATACTGTCACAACTCCTCCTAGGGAACTTAAAAAAACTTTGTCGAATTCAAGCTTGAATAGTTTGAATAATGGGTCAACTACATCTTTGACACCTGCACCACTAACTCCAGCCCGTCCACCATTGTTAAAATCCATGTCTGCAAATAACTCCTCATTCCTTTTCAAGAATGCAACTACCAATAATTTCCACAAGAAGAACGCATCAGCTCATTCAATAAAACTGTTTAATGAATCTTCTGCTTCCTTACCGGATAGCCCACCTACAAGCACAGATATCAACACTAATGATGTCAAGATCCCACCACATTTCTTTCCTGAAGATTCCTTATATACCAACTTACCAGCAATTTTATTGAGTCACCACCATACTGAATACAATAGAAACATGAAATTGCATAGAGATCTTAACAATAAACTTATTCCAAGATTAGAAAGCTTGTTAAAGAAGCTTTCAAGCAAAATTAAGGAGATTAAGACCACTCTCAAGAATGAATCATTTGCCAATACTGACTTATCCAAAGAAATTAGCAGAACTGGTAAGGTTGTGGCTAGATATATGTCTGCTGTTGAAACATATAGTGATAATTCCCCAGTAATTAATGGGAAGAAGGAAGGAGGAGATCTAGAAGGAGAAGCAATCCTTGACGATCCCTTGTTGGTGAAGTTGAAGTTAGATTTTCAGTTGAAGTCCCAATTGTTGGTGGAGAACTATATGTTTGCCTCATATGTTAATTTACAAAATATTTCTAGGGATTTATACATATACATCAACAAGGAGTTGAATTGGATAGTTGACAAGTTTGGAAAATTACAATTGAACAATGATTATTATCAATTCTTGAAACTGCAAATAAGTCCATCACCACAATCAGATTGGGAATATTTCATTTCTAATAATCCCAACTTTCTCAATGTTTACAAGTCAACTCCAAATAACCCCAAGAGGGAAATTAGAAAGTTTAATGATATTGAATTGCCATATAGTAATTCCGTCCATAACAAATGTTTAAGATCGGGACTTCTTTACAAGAAATCTAAATTATTGAAGAGCTATAATTTATATTATTATGTCTTGTCGTGTAATTATCTTCACGAATTTAAATATGAAACTGAAGGATTATCATCAAAAAAGGTTAAGCAGGGTAAACTTGGTGGATTTATAACTCATGATATGGAACCAATACATTCTTATAATTTGAATGAATGTGCCATTATTGATGAAGATGATAGTGGGTTTAAGTTCCAATTGGCTAGGAATTCGAATGCATTCAAGAAAATAAAGTTTAAATGTGTTGATGAACAAGAGTATGTTGGTTGGGTTGATGATTTGAGAGAATTGTTAAGATTTGGTTGTCACCATTATGGCAGATTCTCGATGTTACAAAATAGATTGTCTATGAATGAGCAACCAAAGGAAGAACAAAAACAAGAAGGAAGAAATAAGAAGGGATTGAGCCTTAACTTAAATGACAACGCTTTAGCAAACGCATTTGTTCCTCAAATCAAAACGCCTTCGTTTGAACCACGCGATACTTCGTTTGCTTTTACAAGTACTTCAAATAGTGGTTCAAACAATTCCTCGCCTACATCAACACCAATGGGCAAATCTCCAAATATTTCATCACTCAATTTAGCAGCTCAACATCAAGAATTTTTAGAATTTCAACAAAAATTAATGAGCAGAAAACAACAACTGAGTATTGATGAGTTGCAGAGTAAGTTACAATCATATCAAGAGCAGCAACAGCAACATCCACAGCAACAATTTTCAAGTTATTTATCGAATGATTCTTTAGATTCATATAGTCTAGGTAAAGGATCGGTGACTATGAAACAAAAGGGAAATGCTAATTTTACCTTTCCTGTGGATGATGAGGACAATTCAATTGATCCTAATTCTCATGTTGAGTCAACTAGTCTCCCAGCTCTCATGGTTAGTGATCACTAGTAGTTTAATTGGTTTAGGGTTTATAGAATATGGATATTAATATGATATGTTGGATATATGTATAGGTACAGTTATATTTGCTCTGAACTTTCAATATCAATTAATGTTTCTTTTTGCAGCAAAAAATTTCCAAAATTTTACCCAAAATATTTTAAATTCTAGAAAATGTAAACAACTTCATCCAGTCTAAAGTACTTCCTTAAGCAAATGCAATCTCCATTTAAGTCTGTGCATGCAATAATGAAAAATCAAAGTAAATCAGGAGACTACCAATGTGAATGGTAAATGTAACACCAAATATAGTCACGTGCATAATTCTAGGGCTTGGAAAAAAAAAAGTTTTTTTTGATTCATCAAAAAAATTTTCTCAAATCTCTTCACCAATACCACCATAGCACTAAGATAAATATATACAAAAAATGGACGCTAAATCTGATGTTACATTAGCCAAGGTTATCAAGGTTTTGGGTAGAACCGGTTCAAGAGGTGGTGTTACTCAAGTTAGAGTTGAATTTTTAGAAGACTCCTCCAGAACTATTGTTAGAAATGTTAAGGGTCCAGTCAGAGAAAACGATATCTTATGTTTAATGGAATCCGAAAGAGAAGCCAGAAGATTACGTTAGGTTGGAGGTTGCTCATTATCTGTAATATAGTTTTGCATGTGTGTATCAATATATATATATAAAATAGAACACTAAGAATATTTTATCTATATAAGCATAAAGTGTAACTTTTTTTTGGGAAGGAACTTGTTCATGCAATTATAGCACGTATTTTCAGTCCACTTACATCTCTAATAACTTGGTTTGATTTGGTAATGGTGGTGGGGGTAGACTTTTTGACATCAACAAAAGATCCAACTTTCCACATATTGAACTGAACCATGCTTTGAAAGCCAACTGGATCATGTCTATATAAGTTGGCAGCGTCTATATTTAAAGGGGAATCAGGTTCAGGAGAATCCAACAACATTAATATTGCCACTAGTAAATGTTCTAAATTCCATGCCGGTGACCACGCGTCCTTTTTGAGAATGTCTAAACATATTTCCCCAGTTTTCAAGTTAATATTAGGATGTACTATTGGAGTTATGAACTTTATCACTGGTGGTTCCAACGGATATTGCCGTGAGACAGCGATGCTTAATTTCCATTGCCCGCCATAATAAAATGGGTTGTCCTTTTTGGTTGGTTTAGAAATTATAGCTTGCCAGTTAAAGATGTTGTCTTCAGATATAGGATTGAGGGATATGATTTGTGGGTTGGACTTGCTTGGTGGTGATTTCTTGTATCGGTTGTATTCTTGAAAGAGTCTACGTTCAGCCATGGTGAAAATCGGTAAAAAGACTATGGGGTATATTTGATTTGTTGTTGATTTGATTAGTAAAATTTTAATTTAAGATGTATAATCTCTTAAATAGAGTGCTTCGCCTGATGGTTAGTGGAGGAAATCCGCTATAAATATTTGCATATGATAATTAGAGCCGGTATATACGAAATTAAATTTCCCCCGCAATGTGGGAAAAACATGACAGAATGTCACATTAAACCGAGCGTTGTACGCCCGCGCCTTCCAGGTCGACCCCTCTTTTTAGTGAATGTTGCATTACAATGAAATTTAATGATCAAATCACATGAACCAGAGCACGTGACAATGTACACATGACTAGATATCAGGTGACCTGTTTCTGAGTAATTGTGAGAGTTTTATTGGCAAGTGCTCAACCGCTGCCGCAGACCCGAAAATTAACATTCGCGCCGGTTTAGGAATTTTGATTTTTTTTCTGTCTCTCTTGACTCATTGAAAAAAAATCCAGAAGCTACAAAAAGAATGTCAACCCTTTGATCTGTTTTTTTTTCTTCTTCTTCTCTCTTGGTTTGACAACATCAGCATGAGTTTCGTTACTAAGGCTTCCTGCCTAAAGAAGTATCAATTAGCTTCAATCAAAAGAACTTTCGCAACAACTTCCGTCCAATCTCAGAAAAAATTAAACAAATATTCCTCCATTGTCACCAATGATCCTTCTCAAGGTGCATCCCAAGCTATGCTTTATGCCACTGGGTTCAGTGATGAAGATTTTGACAGGGCACAAATTGGAGTTGGTTCCGTGTGGTGGAGTGGTAACCCATGTAATATGCATCTTATGGACTTGAACAACAAGTGTACTGCCTCCGTCAACAAGGCTGGATTAAAGGCCATGCAATTCAATTCCATCGGGGTTTCTGATGGTATTACTAATGGTACTGAAGGTATGAGATATTCTTTACAATCTCGTGAAATCATTGCCGATTCGTTTGAAACTATGATTATGGCTCAATTGTATGATGGTAATGTTGCTATTCCTTCTTGTGACAAGAACATGCCTGGTACTTTGATGGCCATGGGTAGACACAATAGACCTTCCATTATGGTATATGGTGGTACGATTTTACCAGGTTCTCCAACATGTGGAACTTCTAACCCTGCTGTCGCTGACAAGATTGATATTATCAGTGCCTTCCAATCTTATGGTCAATACTTATCCAACACCATCACCAACGAAGAAAGAGTTGACATTGTGAAACATGCCTGTCCTGGTCCTGGTGCTTGTGGTGGTATGTATACCGCCAACACCATGGCTTCAGCTGCTGAAGTTATGGGTATGACCTTACCTTACTCCTCATCAGCTCCTGCTGTTTCCAAGGAAAAAGAATATGAATGTTCTATTGTTGGTGATGCCATCAAGAACTTGTTACAATTGGACTTGAAACCAAGAGATATCTTGACCAAGAAATCATTTGAAAATGCTATTGCTTATATCATTGCCACTGGTGGGTCCACTAATGCTGTTTTGCACATCATTGCCATTGCTTCTAGTGTTGATATTGAAATAACCGTGGATGATTTCCAAAGAATTTCCGACAATACTCCATTGTTAGCCGATTTCAAACCAAGTGGTAAATATGTCATGGCCGATTTACAAAAATACGGTGGTACTCCATCCGTGATGAAATTCTTGATGAAGGAAGGTTTCATTGATGGTGAACAATTGACCGTCACTGGTAAGACTATTAAGGAAAACTTGGAAAAAGTTAACGATTTACCAGTTGAACAAGATATCATAAGACCTATTTCCAACCCTTTGAAGCCAAGTGGTCATTTACAAATCTTGAAAGGTACTTTAGCTCCAGGATCTGCTGTTGGTAAGATCACAGGTAAGGAAGGTACTTACTTCAAGGGTAAAGCTAGAGTTTTTGACGATGAACACGCATTCATTACTGCATTGGAAAAGGGAGAAATCAAAAAGGGTGAAAAGACTGTCTGTGTTATCAGATACGAAGGTCCAAAGGGTGGCCCAGGTATGCCAGAAATGTTAAAACCTTCTTCTGCGTTGATGGGTTATGGTTTAGGTAAAGATGTTGCATTATTAACCGATGGTAGATTCTCTGGTGGTTCTCACGGTTTCTTAATTGGTCATATTGTTCCAGAAGCTGCTGAAGGTGGTCCAATTGCCTTAGTTAACGATGGTGATGAAATTGTTATTGATGCTGAAAACAACAAAATCGACTTGTTGGTTGATGAAGAAATCTTGGCTGAAAGAAGAAAGCAATGGACTGCTCCTGAACCAAGATACAAGAGAGGAACTTTGGCTAAATACGCCAAGTTAGTCAGTGATGCCTCCAAGGGTTGTGTTACTGATCTAGTATAATCATTCCAAAAGACAAATTCAATTCAATTCTAGTTTAAATTAACATTGTATATATCCGTTGAATGGATTTAATGTGAAAGTTTTCTTACAAAGAACGATGTAGTGGTTAAATGTCTATTAAAAATATATAAAGACAAGCTAAGAATATAGTTTATAAAGTAGTTCACCATAAGAATTACTTCATTCTAACTGTATAATCTTCACCAGATTGAGTAATATATCTGACCCAAGGATAGGATTGATATTGTAATTTAGGTTCATTAATTCTTAAATATCTCACTTGAATTCCACTAGTGGTAAAATAAGGAATTGAAAAATTGACTTTTATAGGTTTATTGTTGGCAATCGCCTTTTCTGAGTCAACCACAGCTGGTAATCCTAATTCTGCCGACATGGTAAATTGTTTACCACCTGGGAAAGTCTTTAATTTCCATACAAGACAAGATTTTTCTGGGATCCACTTAACCGAACCATACTCTGGGTTGAATTTTGGTGTATCGGCATCTTCTGGGATTGGTATAATTACTTCAACATTATTTGCAGTTGATTTTTTCTTTATTTGTGCCTTTATAGAACACACAATTTCAATTCTGGAATGCTTATGCACCTTCATTCGACAATTGACCAATAGTAAGGGCTTCATGAGAAATTGTGCACTTGATAATCTATAACTCATTAATGTAAATTCTCCATCTGGTGGTATGAATGTGATAATCTTTTCATTTTCAAATTTGGATAATCTAACACATTGATGGAACTTGATATCTTCCATTTCAATACCTTTACCACTGGTATCCCCTTCTGATGTGAATATCCCCTTATCGTTAAGTCCTAACCTTAAGTCGGGCATACCACTCAAATGTGACTTAATTTTGACTTCTCCCAAGATTTCACTATTTAATACTTGTCCATTGGCATTTATTAACATGTTGATAGATTCAATAACATCCAAGAATGCTTCATTCTTCTTGTAGAAAATACCATCTTTTCTCCAACTGACAGCGTTTGTCACCGCATTTGGTGGTGTTAATAAATGTTGAGGTGAAGATTTGATCAAGGAATAGTAGTCTTGAGTAATGTATTCTTTCAATATCTTTGTGTCTGTTATTTGTGGTATACCAAAATCCATCATTTCATCCAATAATTCATATATGATGACAAAATTATCACGAATACTTTCTTCTTCCAAGGACTTGAAATATTGAGTCATGACTTCAACCAACTTGGATAAAAACATAATAATTGCCATAATGTTTTCATTCTTGCGCGTCAATGCACAAATATATAAATTATTATGATTTATGAACACATAATTGATTCCTTGGTTGTTTATGAATGGCTTGTATTCACCTTCCTCTATAGAATTTTCCAATTCCAAAAGCAATAAAGGGAACTTCTCAATTGTATTACTGGGGATATCACCCTTATAATCACGCGAGAGCAATGATTTGCCCTTGATATCAAGAAAATGAATTTGTGATGCCATACCAAAGATATATGGATAAGATCTGGATCGGAATGAATGAAATGTTATTACGTTTCCAAATTAAACGTTGATACAACAAAAAAAAGTAAACCCTGGGCCGGACACTATGCATCCAAACATCAACAAAATGAGAACATTTTGGTTGCCACAAATGTTAGTCACCAATAGTGGGAAGTAAATGACAACGAGGGTAGGTAATGAGTAGATGGAAGCATAAAATGACTTTTAATTAGTTACATAAAGCAACTATCATAGTTCAGTGTGGCATCAGCCGTTTGTGCTGGGAGTACGAAGGTATTCAACCTTAGTTGACGATTCATGACCGACGGTTGACGAACAACAACATATAGTAATACTTACAATGTTCCAGTTGGGAACTCGCCAATTGATTAATTAGATCTATTAAAGTTTGATTGTATATATACAGTGTTAATATAGTTGGGACTGTAAGGAATGCTTAAAATATTAGTCAGCAAACTGTTGCAAATGCGACTGCCAACAAAACGACAATTGTAAATTCTAAATTTAGTTCCAATCTATGAGCCAAACCAGAGGCATATTGCTTATCATCTACAAGTTTATCCAAAAACAGCTTCTTTAATGTTTCCAAAATTAAATTAAACTTGTAACAGGACATGCCAGATTAAGAATAGCTATTACTACAACAGTTACAATCCTAATTTTAGAACCACAAATTAACTTTCTCTCAAAGTTACATGACCTTAGGGGTTATATTAATCGAAACATGTGAATTTATTATTACTAAGAATACAGATTAATTGACAACGTGTCATGGAGAGTATATATTATCATAACATGTAAGGCGTGGATTCAAATATTGAACCAAGGGATGCCTATGAGCCCCGTGCTTTGACTGATACACGTCATTTACTTCATTAGGGATAATTAATTATCATAACCCTGTAATTTCAGAAGTCTCGTATAAACTCCAGAACAAGTCTATCTTGCCAAGCACAATTGTAATTTAATTTTACTAAATATTCAATCAAAACTACATTCACATCATGAGCCTAATGATCGTGCTCCACTTTACCTAAATGAAACAACGTCATTGTGAAACTGCAAAATCTGAGACATAATGCGCCGCGCATAAGCGTTGTTTTTTTTTTTGTTTATTTGTTTGTTCGTTCGTTTCAGAACACGAAAAATACCGAGAAATATTTTAGTACGCTCGTACTTTTTTTTTTTTTCGTTTGAGAATTGTGGTATGGTAATACACATGTGATCATGACGTAAACCATGACCATATGGATGAACCAGCGAAGCATAACACTGCATAGAACACATCATAAATATAATGCTATGCTAGTGTTGTACTTAATGAAACGTGTTAATATTTGTTATGTTACTTCCCCCTAGGGGGTATAATAGCAAATCGCGAATTCAGATATTTCTTGTCTCAATTAGGCAACATTGTCTAAAAACCTTCGGGAACTTTTGAGCCTCCTCCTATTTTCTTGGGGTTACTTTTTTGTATAAACAACACTTTCTTCTTTCCTGTTTCCTTACACCATAAGCTCAGCACGATGAAGTTTTTAACACTCACTTTAGCCCTTTTAACTTCGGCCTACGCTATTGACCCCATTGAAGTTAGAGGTAATGCCTTCTGGGTCAAAGATACCGATGAAAGATTTTACATTAGAGGTATAGATTATCAACCCGGTGGTTCCTCGGAATTGGAGGATCCTATTGCTGACACCGATGTTTGCGAACGTGACATTTCAAATTTCCAAGATTTGGGTATAAACACCATCCGTGTGTACTCGGTTGACAATACCAGAAACCATGACGAATGTATGCAAAAGTTAGCTGATGCTGGTATTTATGTCATTCTTGATGTCAATACTCCTTACTCGTCAATCACTAGACTGGATGCTAGTTGTTCATACAATACTGATTACTTGCAAGAAGTTTTTGCAACTATTTCTGAATTCGCCAAGTATAATAATACTCTTGGGTTCTTTGCTGGTAATGAAGTTATTAACGACAAGAGCAGTTTGGATGCTGCACCTTATGTCAAGGCTGTAGTTAGAGACGCCAAGAACTTTATCAAGAACAGAAACTTGCGTCAGATTCCAGTGGGTTACTCCGCTGCCAGTGTTATTGAATATAGATTAACTGCAGCTGAATATTTCAATTGTGGTGATGACGAAATGGCTAGAATTGATATGTATGGTATCAATGATTACTCGTGGTGTGGAGATGCTAGTATGACTACTTCCCAATACTCGATCCAAATGAAGGATTTCGCAAATTATACCGTTCCTATTTTCTTTAGTGAATTTGGTTGTAACACTGTGAGTCCAAGACCATTCACCGAAATTGAAGCTATTTACTCGACCCAAATGTCTTCCGTATTCTCTGGTGGATTGGTTTATGAATACTCAGAAGAAGCAAACAACTACGGATTAGTTAACCTTAAAGGTGATAAAGCTACCCCTAACGACGATTTTGAAAACTTAAAGAAACAATATGAAAACACCAAGAACCCAAGTGGTGATGGTGGATTCCTTGATTCAAACAAGCCAAGTGATTGTCCTGCAAACTCCAGTGATTGGAAGGTTACTTCTGATCTTCCAGACACTCCAAAGGGTGCCTTAAAGTACTTGAAGGGTTTAGTTGAACCAGAAGGTCACGGTTTCAATGCTTATGTTCAACAAAACTGTAATTCTAGTGACAATAATGTTGATGATTCAGATAAATACACCCTGACATTAGCACCAAAGACTGTTGGTGACACTTCGACTAGCAATTCTACTTCCAGTACTACATCCAAGAAGAATAATGGTGATGTTGTCGCTGTTTCAAGTTTCCTTGGGTTCTTGGCTTTAATTGCTGGATTTATAACTGTTTAGGTTATATACTTTATATGACTATATATGCTTCTAAACTTTTTGTTTGATTCCATACATCATTTCTTCCTTGTTGATTAAATGACCAATACTATCAACTTCTTCTAATAATTTATCAATATCAAAACACCAATCATTCAATAATGAATTTATATTTGAATCTGAAGTTCTCGAGTTATCACTCACTGTAGGTCTAGTTTTCTCGAACTTGATTATACCTTGAGGACGATTAATCTTAGCACTAATCATGCCATTATTGACTAATTCACTCACATATTGTTCGGATTCTGGAATCGACAATTGTAACAAGTACGCTAATCTGTCTAATTTGATAAATTGGTAGAACTTATTGATTATCCTAAGATTATGTTCAATTATTCTCTTTTGCAAGTTCTTGTAGTTGGTTTCGTTAGTCTTGGCATCAGTTTGGATTGGTGATTGGGTAAAGAAGTCCTTGTATATGGATTCAATGTTTGACCAGTGAATCAACTCGTTGGTTGTGAAAATTTCCAACAATTTGAAAATCTTGGTGTCAACATTCTTGCTAAACACTGGATTGGATTTGATCTTGAGTATTAAGTCATTTTGGTGTGGGTCATATGGAGACAAAATGATATAGTAAATGATACCAGACAAAAAGGTCTTGTATTCTGGGTCTTCCTTGACGGTTGGAATGTCAATTAACAATAATAAATTCTTGACAATTTCAATGTAATCAAAATCAAAGATGTTAATTTCAATTAAATATTTCAAATATTGTGCTTTGAATTCTGGATGTGATTTTAAACTCTTTAACAAAATCTTTCTACTCAAGATCTTGGCTTGATTATAATCACCTTTTTGTAAAGTCAACTTGATTTGTAACAAGATATAATCAATCTTCTCAGTGAAATTCATTAAGGAATAAGTTTCAACTTGTAAGTCACATAAAATATCAACGGCCTTGTTTAAATCATTCAACTTGGTTAAGTAAATCTCAGCCAACTTTCTAGAAACAACTGCACGTTCAACTTCGACAAAAATCTTCTTATCGGTGACAGTTCTGATAGTCTCAATAACCTTGATTTTCAAATCGAGTTGTGATTTATCATCTTCACTCAATTTATCTAAATTATCGACAATCTTGGCAATAAATGTTTGAATTGAAGACTTCAATTGACCGTGCTTCTTACTCAAAACAACAATTAATTCATTCAAGTATTCCCAGTCAGTATTGTCCACCAAAACATCAACAATTCTGTTCAAGACACGTTTGGAAGAAGGCAAATCTGATGATTGACGGGTTTGTTTTTCCAAAACTAAATATCTTTCAATTGCTTGTTTATAATCTGGAAGCTTCTCGATCAAAGGAAATTGTTCATCTAAGGTTGCTGAATAGTCTTTTTCAGCTTTAATTGGATCTTCTCGAGACATTGTTGTGTTATTGTTCTATAAAAGTTGGACTGTGTGCTGGTTGGTGGTGTTGGTGGCGATTTTTTCAAAGACTTACGGATTTCTGAACAAACAGAGAGAGAGTGCGGTCGTGTGAAAAGTTCAAAAATATACTATATAATTTTTTTTTTTGCACCTAAATGAAGGAATTAAAAGAATATAGGGTTCTTTTCTCTTCATCTTAAGTTCTTTACTGTGTATGGATTGAAAAGCATCTCTACAAAAATTTATACGACATCTTCAATAAATTATATCTTCCTCAAATCAATATATTGTCAAGCGAACTTGATTTAGTATTGAATCAGATAGACACCAATAATTCGACTAAATAATCAATCTAATCCTTTATTAGGATAATTTCCAAGGAGCAGATTAACTGTTCAAAACTTTCAATCCATAAGATACTTTAATATCGTGATATGGCCAATAAAAGATTTTTCTGCAAAAGAATTGTAAAAATTAGGAAACGTCTGCAAGTTCGCATGACCAATAATCCCCCTACCTACCACCACCTCGTCCTCAACTTTTACTCAATTGCCAAGTAAATCATTACACCTCTCATTATTAGCCTATATAAAGGATATATTAAAACTACTGATCGCGCCGTCGATTTTAGCTTATTAGCTAGCTGCATCCTCCTTTAACAGTTTTTCTGTATGATACCTTATCTTGCAACCGTCAAGGATAATTTAAAATTAATTAGCAACACGTCACAATAAATCTTCACATTAACCCTGGTAGTTCCTACTTAACTGAAACAGGTTTGTGATAATACTTTATCTTACTTCAAACCAGTTGGTAGTCAGCTGGTAGCCACTTGGTCCTATCACTTCAGCTCTTCAAAACCCTCATTTGAAATTAAAATTTCGAAAATTTGGTTGTATAGTGTAGTGGTTATCACTTTCGGTTTTGATCCGAACAACCCCGGTTCGAATCCGGGTACGACCTAATTGATATATATTTTTTTTTGTATATACTATTATAATTCAAGTATTAATGTCTTAGAGATAGATATTGTTTGTTGAAAATTAAGATTGCTTAACATTTTAATCAGCTGAGTATACTCGGCCTTGCCAGAAGTAAAGAAAATGAATCATGGTATAAACTCCTCTTTATTTTTTTTTGAAGTGCCTTGCTTTGTAACTATTGTTGATGATTGTAGTGCTAATATCAGAGTTGATATTGCCTCTTGTTAGAGCTATATACACCTTCATTGCATTTCGTTTGATTGTACTGGCTACCATTAGACTGTTTGTTCCCATTTTGCAATCGATGTCGCGGAGAAGAGCTGATCAAAGAGCAGAGACAAACAAAAAAAAACCCAAGACACAACCCAACCTAACAATATAAAGCAAAACCACCAATGTCATGTCATCGCATACGCTAAATACAAACGATAAGGACTTGTTAGATTCAATTTCCAAATTAGTAACTTCCCATTTAAAAGTAAATGATGACAATTTCACAATAACAAAGTTCTTACTCAATCTTTATAAACAAACATTGAATACATCCAAACCAGGTAGATTGATCGAATTTAAACGAATAGTTAAGGATAATGGAGGTGATGGATTTCCAGCTGAGTTCATTAATCAAACATTTAACTGTATTGAGAGTTTAAATCCAGGAAAACAAGAACTGGCACATCTCCCTGTACTTCATTTACAAAACCGTATTGAAGACAAAAATGATAGACCTACAGATGACCTGAGATCAGTACGACATGAACATGAGCGAAAACCTAGATATGATATACGACGAGAGCTTCATGATTTACCTCTTCAAGTTGGTCAGATATACCGTGGCTATGTTAGTGAAATCACACCCTATGGAGCATTTATAAGATTAAGACTGCCAAATAGTTACCAGTCTGGATTATGCCACATTTCACAAATTTCAGATACAAGAATCCACCTGGTCAATGATGTACTTAGTCTCGACCAACAAGTATTTGTAAAGATTACAGAAATAAAGGAACAACAACGTCGACAGAGAATATCTTTGAGTATGAAAGGTATTGATCAAGACACGGGATTAGAAGATCCAGAGGCGAATGGGAAAGAGCGAGGAAGATCCAAAGAAGTAAAGAAGCCAATTAAACGAAAGTTAACCTCTCCTGAACGTTGGGAACTAAGACAGTTAATATCATCTGGTACTGTCTCTATCGAAGATTATCCAGAATTAGCTGAGGAAGAAAACACCGAGTTTAAGCATGAACCTGAAATTGAAGTTGACATTGTATTAAACCCAACACAACCTAAATTCTTAAAAGGACAGAAATTGAAATATGAATTGCCCACTTTGGAAAATGTATCCCAACCAGCTGGGTCATTAAAGAAAATTGCTGAAAAGGGATCAGAATTAGCTAAGGAATTTAGGCAAGAGAAGTTAAAAGAAACAAAAGAAGCTACCAAAGATCAAGATGTATTTGATCCATTATTCCAAGAAGTATCTGAATCTGATGAATCCACCAACAAAAGAGAAACTTTCATATCACAATGGAAAAAGTCCCAGAAGAATGTCAAATACGGTAAAATTACAAGTCTTCCTATTCAAAAACAGAGACAACAACTTCCAATATACTCCATGAGATCTGAATTAGTTGAGCAGATCCAAAATAATCAGTTTCTTGTCATAGTAGGGGAAACTGGGTCAGGTAAAACTACACAAATTGTACAATACATAAAAGAAGAAGAAATTAACAAGACATTAGATGGGAAAACCAAGATCATCGGATGTACCCAACCAAGAAGAGTTGCTGCCCAATCAGTGGCCAAGAGAGTTTCGGAAGAAATTGGCTGTAAATTAGGTGAAGAAGTTGGGTATACTGTTAGATTTGATGATAATACTAGTTCATCTACTGTGATTAAATACATGACTGATGGGATGTTGCAACGAGAGGCATTGAATGACCCATCTATGAGTAAATACTCGGTAATTATGTTAGATGAAGCTCATGAAAGGACCATCGCAACAGATGTCTTGTTTGCATTGTTAAAGAAAGCGGCGGCCAAGAATCCAGATTTGAAAGTGATTGTAACTTCAGCTACATTGGATTCTGGAAAGTTTTCTGCTTTTTTCAACAATTGTCCAATTGTGAAGATTCCAGGAAGAACTTACCCGGTGGAGATATTATATACTAAGGAACCCGAAACTGACTACTTGGCAGCTGCTTTAGATTCAGTTATGCAAATACATTTATCTGAACCAGCGGGTGATATACTTGTCTTCCTTACAGGCCAGGAAGAAATCGATACTAGTTGTGAAGTTCTTTTCCAACGAATGAAGATCCTCGGTGATTCGGTACCGGAATTGATTATTCTTCCAGTATACTCCGCGTTGCCTTCAGAAGTTCAATCGAAAATCTTTGAACCAACACCAGCAGGATCAAGAAAAGTTGTGTTGGCAACTAACATTGCTGAAACTTCCATTACCATTGATGGAATCTACTATGTTATTGACCCTGGGTTTGTTAAAATCAACGCATATGATCCCAAATTAGGTATGGACTCGTTAACAATACATCCCATTTCTCAGGCCCAAGCAAATCAAAGAAGCGGTAGAGCCGGTAGAACCGGCCCAGGAAAATGTTACAGGTTATATACGGAACAAGCATACAACAAGGAGATGATTGCCAATACCGTTCCTGAAATCCAGAGGACAAATTTGTCTCATACTATCTTAATGTTGAAAGCTATGGGAATCAATGATTTGCTTACGTTTGAATTTATGGATCCACCTTCCAATAACACCATGTTGGTGGCATTACAAGATTTGTACACCCTCGATGCATTGGATGAGGAGGGGTACTTGACGCAATTGGGAAAGAAAATGGCGGATTTTCCGATGGAGCCGGCATTGGCTAAAACTTTGATCAAATCAGTCGAGTTTGAGTGTACCGAAGAGATTCTCACTATTGTGGCTATGTTGTCTGTACAGACTATATTTTACCGACCTAAAGAACATCAAAAATTAGCTGATCAAAGAAAACTTCGATTCCATCACCCATTAGGTGACCATCTCACCTTACTAAATGTGTTCCAATCATGGCAGTTAAATGGGTGTAGTAAAGTGTGGTGTCAAGACAACTTCATCCAAGAAAGAAGTATGAAGCGAGCCATGGATGTTAGAAAGCAGTTGAAAAGTATAATGACAAAGTATGGCTATAGGCTTACATCTTGCGGTTCCAATATAGATCTTATTAGAAAGACATTGTGTGCTGGGTATTTCAAAAATACCAGTAAGAGAATTGCGAATGAGGGTTACAAGACATTAGCTGAGGAAACTGCCGTGCACTTGCATCCATCGTCTTGTCTATTTGGGAAAAATCCCGAGTATGTGCTATTTCATTCGTTGCTTTTAACTACGAGGGAATACATGCATTGTGTTACGGTAATTGAACCTAAATGGCTATACGAATTAGCACCAAAATTCTTCAGACAAGGTGAAGGAGAGAATAAGAAACAAGAAAAGATTGTTCCATTATTCAAAGGTAATAAAGATGAATGGAGATTAAGCACGCAAAAGAAAAGAAATTTAGGTAGATAACTTGTAAAATCTTATAGAATAGACGTATCATTATAACATGTCATGTCGTAAATTTCCTCATACCACAAGTGTAACCAGGTCATTCGCAGCAAACGGATGCAACTTTGAGCAACCTGAGACAACAAAAAAATAAAACAGCAATGGAATTGAACAATGACATGTTGTATTTCCGCTCTTTTCCTAATTTGGAATTTCTTGCAGTATAAGATCGACGCTTATTCACACTTGTTCAACAATAAATGATACACTTGGTTTCTTCTTTGGAGCATTAGCTATGAGCTTTGTTAAGACTGCCAGGGATACCATCCTGGATTACATTGGGATATGTCTGAGTTCCTCCACCATATCCCTCCAATCACTTCGAAAAAAGTATCCGGATGTTCCTATCGAAACTACCGGATCTACCAACAGTCAAACTAGTATACTTGAATGTACGAACTTGGCGGGTGACCATGAGGGAAATATAGTAGAAGAAGCAACGCATAGAAAAGTCACGTTGAAAGGAATTAATGTCGATGGAGCAATGAAATTCCCCACATCTCCAGATTTACCCTCGCATAAAGGATGTGCTAATGAATCTGATAATATTTTCTTTGATGGAGATAATGTCTCCTTTGTGGGTAGACCATTCCCCATAAGCGAAGCCAGAGAATATTTTCAAAGGATCAAATCCTGGGGATATAATACTATCCGGTATTTACTAACTTGGGAAGCTATTGAACACAAAGGGCCTGGAATATACGATGAAGATTTTGTAGACTATACGATTGAAATGTTGGAAATAATAGGAGAAATTGGTGGGTTATATGTCTTTTTAGAGATCCATCAGGATGTATGGAGTAGATTCTCCGGTGGGAGCGGAGCACCAATGTGGACTCTTTATGCCGCCGGTTTACAACCAAAACGATTTACTGCAACCGAGGCAGCGATTTTCCATAATGAATCACGATTCCGTGACTCAACAGACACATATCATAAAATGCTATGGACATCTAATTATAATAGATTAGCTTCATTGGTTATGTTTACCATGTTCTTTGCTGGTAAGGATTACTTTCCTAATTTGATTATCAACGATTTGAATATTCAAGACTATTTACAACAACACTACCTTAATGCTGTACAGCATGTTTGGTCAGCAGTAGCCAAGAAACTACCACAGTTGATTTCCAATGGAACTATTCTTGGGTTTGAATCAATGAATGAACCAAATTATGGATTAGTAGGTCATCCAAAACTAGACGAAATCCCCAGACATCAACAATTAAGGGTAGGAACAACCCCCACGGCATATCAAACCATGAAATTAGGTATGGGATTTGCATGTGAATTAGACTCTTATAGAATTTCCATTACAGGCCCTCAAAAATATGGAACTAAGATTATCAACCCCAAAGGGCAGAAAGCATGGTTGACTCCTGAAGAAGCGGCTGAATTAGATTTACATTATGGATTCAAACGTGCCACCACTTGGAAAATTGGAGAATGTGTCTTTGCCCAACAAGGTGTATGGAAGTGGCCCGAGCGTATTAATACCGACTTGACAGAACAGCAGTGGTTAGTTGAAAGCTCCAAGTGTGAAATGCGCAATCCATACTTCTTTCAAGAGCTTAACTCAAGGCATAAGTTGAGCAAAGCTGAACACAAATATATTGACATGGAATATTTCATAAACCATTACTTTATGGATCATTACAGAAGTTTCAAAGAAACTATTAGATCCATCACTCCTGACTCGTTCGTATTAATTCAACCACCAACACTTCAAATTCCACCGCGTGTAAAGAATGATCCAATCATTGACTCCAAAACAATTTATTGTCCTCATTATTATGACGGGCTTTCATTAATGTTCAAAAGTTGGAACGTCAAGTACAACGTAGATACATTTGGGATAATGCGTTCTCGATATATCAACCCAATATTAGGTGTTGTTCTTGGCGAACGAGCAATTCGAAACTGTATCAAGAAACAGTTTATGCAAATTAGACTAGAGTGTAACGAATGCCTTGGTCATATTCCTATCCTTATGTCGGAAACAGGGATGCCGTTCGATATGGATAATAAACAATCATACATTACCAAAAGATTTAAATCACAAACGTGTGCATTGGATGCCATTTGCAATGCTCTTGAAGGCGCAAACATGTCACACACGTTTTGGTGTTATACCAGTGTAAATTGTCATGAATATGGTGATCTTTGGAACAACGAGGATTTTTCATTTTGGTCAGCTGACGATAGTCCAAATCATACTACAAATACTTCTGGGAGTAGATTGAACTCTGCTGATGATAAATCAAATGATGCTTCAATTATTGTTAGAAGTAGACTGAATTCAATCATAAATGCAGCTAGATTTGCGTCTACAAAAATGTCGAGAGCTTCGTCAAGAATATCCGCTGAAGAAATAAGTAATTCGGACAAGGCGGATGAAGTTCCTTCTTCAGCATCATCTATTATTTCTACAATTAGTGAGACTTGCTTGAGTAAAAAGCATTATTATGCATTTGATGGAGTAAGAGCTCCAAATGCAATCATTAGACCCTATGTCGTTGCCACCCCGGGAATTGTGAATTCTTGTGAATTTGACCTGAAACAACCGAAATTTGTTGTTCAATTGAGGACACAAAATAGTGATAAACCAACTGTTATATTCGTACCAAAATGGCATTTCCCATATTTAAGCTTTAGGGATATTTGTTTGAGTTCAGGAAAGATAAAATATAACCAAGCATTGGAATATATAGAATGGTATCATGAAGAGGGTGGAACTGAGGAAACTATAATCATAAAAAGAAGCACATAGATATAGGCAATACAATATATTTATTCTATTAAAACTCCAAATTATCCTCTCTTTCTCGTTTTCCTACTCCCTTCAATTCTTGCTTCACTAAATCATTAACAAATTTAGTGAAGTATTCGACATATGGTTTCAAACTTGTCTTTTCATAGGGATGTTTACCTTCACCTTCTTCGTTGAGGACTTCAGATTGTTCTAATTCGTTTTGTAATTGTCTTAAATTAGGTGCATTTGTTGGGTTGAATCCATACTCGTCGTTTTCGGGATTACCGGAAATATTCTTATTTATATCAAATGGAACACAGACATTACCAGTGCTTGGATGAATGCAAAATGGTGACTTTAACAAATGGATGACTTGACGAGAAACCTCAACATCCAATCTTGGGTACATGTAATAGATAATGATATCCTTTTTGGCTTCATTTAATTGATTTACTTGAATGTTTGATTTAAGCACCAGTTTAGCCAATTTGTTAATATCATCCCATTTAGAACGGGAGCTGGAATACAGATTCTTCCACTTGTTTCTTAGCTCGATTTGTAATGACTTATGTGGGATTAAGGATAATAGTTCTTCAATTTGAACCCAAGCTTTCTCGTTGTTTGCATCCATGGAAGTCAACCATGGGTTTTGCTCTTCCAATATAACTTCACTGAAACTGTTCTTTAAGATATTAAATGATCTTTCAATGTGAGGATGGTATGGTTTCTTTATACTCAATTTACTACTTTTGATCCCCTTGGCACCCAACACATCCAAATAATCAATAATGGCCTTTCTCATAGTTTCATCCAAATTTCTAGCTCTGGCATCACTAACCCAGCAATGCGCCCCTCTTCTACCGGAGAAAACCCAAATTAAATTCAGAAACCCGAAATCTTCCCTCAAGGCCGATTCAATAATTTTCGAACCAACTTGAATGAATTTCCAACATTTTGTACAAATGTCGGTTCCGGAACAACAGGTTCTGATATCATCATAATCAGTCAAATCGATATCAAACACTAATTCCTTGCCTCGTGGTTTCATGGCCAGTTTAGGTACGTTCTTTCTTTCCTTGGGATCAATGCTATATATGGCCCCAATTTCAAATCTGGTGGGGTTAGCTCTGACGACCGAATTCTTGAATTCATCGAGTGTTCCAAAGGAGTTGTATCTCTGGTAAGCACCGTTACGATATTCATATGCAAACTCACGCTTGGTGAAATCGGTAGTTGGTTTAGGTGAATGGTTCAACCATTGGAATATTTGTCTGAATGGGAGTAACCTTTGATAATAGAAAATCATATCTGTTTCTGAAGGTCTGTTTGATTGAGGGGTGGCATTTGTGTTGAGTGTTTGCAACATTGCAGGATCCTCTACTACGGGTGCCATCTTTAGTTTCTTACCTTCTCTCCGTCTATAATTGGCGTTATCTTTGATTCAAGGTTGTTTTTGCGCGTTGCAAAAAAAAAAAAATCTTGGATGGACGCGTCGTGGAGTGTATAATTTTACAGTTTATGTTACAATGCAGATTTTACATGTTATAGATATAGTCGTGCGCTATTTCAAATTTTGCATCTATTATACCTGCAACTATATAAAAATCTATTCCAGTTGGAAAACTAAAGAAACACCTTCGTCACCAGCTGTTACCAATTTCTTACCTTGTTCTAATACGGCAAAGTCTAATACACCCATATTGTGACCAACACCAACAAACAATTCTTCACCGGTTCTAGCATCCCACTTATAGATCTTACCATTCATACTTGAACCAATTAATACAGGAGTTTCATCGACAAATTCTAACTTAGTTATGGCATCGTCTACTTTTATAGTTCTTCTTAATCTCCATTGTTGAGAGTCAAATAAAAGTAAATCACCCGAGACTAACCCGACGGCTAATAAGTGGACGGATTTACACCAACTCAAGGCTTCAATGGATAATTCAGCAATGTCTTCAACATTGTCCAAGGTTTTCAAAGAATGAACAATTTTACCAGTTTCGTTATTTATTATAGCCAATTGACCATCTCTAGCACCAGCGGCAATGACATTGCCCAAGGCTTTGATAGTGACCCAAGGACTTTCAACACCCTTGAAGTCATCGTGAGGTTGCAATTTGTAATTGACGGCACCAGTGAAACAATTCCAGTTCACAATAGTACCATCTTCGGAAATAGACACTAAAGTTAATTCGTTCTCATCCTTACCTGGAATAAATATAGCATTATTACATTCTAATGAGTGGGAGAAACCAGACATTATTTGCACTAATCCAGATTCATCGATTTGGTATACCCATACAGAACCATCTGGAGCACCAAATGCAAAATATGGTAATGTTGGATGAACGACAATAAACAAGATTTCTTCAACTTCGTCCAATTCTGCAAACTTGATCCATTTTTCGCCCCCTCTTGAGGCTTTATGCACTTGAATGAACCCATTCATATCTCCAGTAACTACGTACTTACCATCAGCAGTGAATCCACCGGAAATAACCGATTCCTTGTGTCCTTTTAATTCGCCCACAAACTTAGGTGGTTGGGAATGAGTAGTCCATAAGTATGCAGTGTTATCACCACCACCGGTAACAACCATAGGTAAAGATGGGTGTTTGAAAATTGTAAATATACTGTCTTTATGTTGATCGAAATAAGTCCATGAGTTATTAGACATGTCAATTTCTAAAGTTTCTGCTCCTTCCATGTCCATATCTTCATCGAACTCTTCATCGAGATCTTCAGGTACAGGCCCATTATCCTCAGCAACCACTTCTTCTACTTCGTTAACATCTATGTATTCTTCTTCTTCCTCCTGCTGTTGTGGTTCGACTGGTTGTTCTATGTTATCGGACATTGTGTATGTATCTAATATCTTAGGAATAAATGTGAATATTACTAAATCTGATATTAGTAATCTTTAGTAGAATCAGTGAGATGAGAGGCAACCAATTTTTTTTTTTTTCAGTGCGGCGAATCTTTGAAGAAGTCGTGCAAAGCGCAAATTTATCATTAATTGCAATTCCCATAGTTACGAGATTACCTGTCAAGCACATCATAGAATAAACTTTTCCACAACTCCGATGTGCTACCAATTACACCGAGGGAAAATGGCTTCATTTAATTAAGGTTATATTGTGATTGGCAGTTGTTAGTGCAAATATGTAATTCAAATATTTTTTTATTATATGATTTAAGTTTAGTTAGGCTTTAATTGATCATGATCTATTTTGTTATAGCTAAATAAACTTTGCTATAAATTTATAGCGTACAGTCCCAGGGCAACAATTTTCACAAGAATTTGTGCGGAAAGTTACATAAAAAGTGGAGAGGTTAGACCATCACCCGATCTTACATAACTATACTTGCTGTCATAAAATTTTCATACGTTTTCTATAGATAAATGATCTACTTTTCAACATGGTATGTTACTACAACTCATAAACCCAAACTCCAATCGAATGTTACATTTACGACAAAAATGGCATATGGCCTACAATTTTTTTTTCTATTTTCATTTGACTTTTTTTTTTTCCTCAGCATTTGACAAGTCACATTTTTAATATCAAGTGTAACATAATCCTACAGGAATTGCCCCTATATTCATACGTTTGTTTATTCTAGACGTTCAAGTGGTGTCTACCAGAGCATTAAAAGCCATACAGTTATAAATATCAACAAGTTTGTCTAGTTTATCCAGTGCAACTACTGTTAATTACGTGTGACACTTCATCTTCCACTACACAGATCACTACAATCTTACCACATCATAGCTCCATAAAATAAACTGATTATTCTCTACAAATGTCCGATTGGATTTCTACATTTCCTGGTTATAAACAAGTACTAACCACTGCGAAAAAGACATTTGGCAGGATAATTCGAACTGGACCTGTGCCCAAACATGTTGGTATAATCATGGATGGTAACAGACGATATGCCAAGTCTCACAATCTTGAAATCAAAGAAGGACATTCTCTTGGATTTGATTCCATGGCTTCAGTACTAGAATTATTGTACGAATCAGGAGTTGAATGTGCCACAGTGTATGCCTTCTCGATTGAAAATTTTAAACGACTGACAGTTGAAGTGAAGTGGCTTATGGACTTGGCCAAATCTAAATTCAGGCAAATTAATAATCACGGGGAATTATGTGAAGAATACGGTGTCAAAGTGAGAATATTGGGTAATAAATCTTTGTTACCAGATGACGTGTTGGAAATATTGAATGAAACTGAAGAAATCAGTAAGAACAATACCAGAGCCGTATTGAATGTGTGTTTCCCGTATACTTCTCGAGATGAAATCACCCATCTGGTAAGAGAAACTGTCAGGGAGTGTATGGGAAACCCGAATATGATAATCAACGAACAAACACTAGATGATCACCTTTATACCAAAGATTCGCCAAAGCTTGACTTGTTGGTGAGAACTTCTGGCACTTTTAGACTTTCTGACTTTTTATTATGGCAATGTGTATCTCCAGATTGTGCTATAGTGTTTATCGACAAGTTATGGCCAGCATTTCGTCCGTGGGACATGGCGAAAATCTTAATTAATTGGGGATTTAACAAATATTGGTATGGTGGTCATGCCAACGGATATCCTCATGCATATAAAAGAATAAAACATGATGAAGACGACGATGACGAAGAAGAAGAAGAAGAAGTTAATGGAATGTTGGAAGCTAATGGAGTATCAGAAACTAATGGAAGTAGTGGATTCAAAAGATATGACGCAGAACAATAGAGTATATAGAAAGGTCATAATAGACTAAAGCGGAAACCAAAAAAAATATCTTGGTCATAGTTAATAGCATAATATTTTAATCCTTATCTAATTTGGAAAAGTTAACACGTAGACTGCAAACATTAGGGGGGATACATTATATTAGATATTGCCAGGTGGCTGTTTCCACGTGATCAAGTGTTATTCATGTTTTTTTAGTTCCACGTTTGCAATTAAAAAAAAAATGCCAGCGAAAACGGACTGACTCATTTTTTTTTCTGAATTTAACCGGAGCTTCTTGTAGGGGCCCTAGCGCTTAGAAAAAAAAAATTTACGATTAATTTTCACCTTTATCAGCGAGAGCACCCTATAAAATACTAAATCCACTTTAACTAATAGAAAAACACACAATGGACTTAGTAAACCACTTACCAGACCGTTTATTATTCGCCGTTCCTAAGAAAGGGAGACTATATGAAAAATGTTGTAACTTGTTAGATGGTGCTGATGTTAAGTTCAGAAGATCCAATAGATTAGATATCGCCCTTTCTACAAACTTGCCCGTGGCCTTGATCTTTTTACCTGCTGCTGATATCCCTATTTTTGTGGGTGAAGGTAATTGTGATTTGGGTATTACTGGATTAGACCAAATCAAAGAAGCAGAAATGTTTGATAATATCGAAGATTTATTGGATTTACAATTTGGTTCATGTAAATTACAAATCCAAGTTCCTGCTGCTGGTGAATACACTAAGCCTGAACAATTGATTGGTAAAAAAATTGTCAGTTCTTTCACCAAATTGTCCAACAACTATTTCAGAGATTTAGAAGGAAAAACTAACGACGATGCCTTAACTACCAATATTAGATATGTTGGTGGTTCAGTTGAAGCTTCGTGTGCTCTTGGTGTTGCCGATGCCATTGTTGATTTGGTTGAATCCGGTGAGACTATGAAGGCTGCTGGATTAAAGCCAATTGAAACTATTCTTGAAACTTCCGCTCACTTGATCTCTTCCAAGACTCCAAGATTCCCAGAAATTGTCGAAAAGATTCACCAAAGATTTGAAGGGGTTTTGACTGCCCAAAAGTATATCTTGTGTAACTATAACGCACCAAAGACTATTGTGAGCAAATGTTTACAAATCACTCCAGGTAGAAGAGCAGCAACTGTTTCTAGTTTAGACAAACACCTCGCTGATGACGAAGACTGGGTTGCCATCTCTGCCATGGTTGAAAGAAAAACCATTGGTGATGTTATGGATGAATTAAAGAAAGCTGGTGCATCCGATATACTTGTTCTTGAAATTGCAAACTGCAGAGTTTAAACATGTAAATATACGGATAGATAATATATAAACTACTTAATCTAACTCTACACTTCTTATACCATCCTTATCAACAACTTTAACATAAACACCTTTAAAGTCAATTGGCATTCTAGTTTCTAATTCTTTCAAACACAACTTCAACAATTTCAATCCATCATCGACAACCATATCTTTTCTATAATGCTTATCCAATAATGAAGTAGTATAAAATCCAGCATACCCGTGGGCACCGTAAGGCAATTCAACTTGAGTACCTAAATAATCAATCCAGTTCAAAGTAGGTTGATCCTTCTTGGTGTCATATCCAGCAATTAAACAGTTAACTTGATATGGTTTTCTTGATCTAATTGAAGTTGCCAATTGATTTCTAACAAATGAGGCAGTAGCCAAAGGTGACAATTCAATATCATTTTCTCTCATAGAATATAATTGAATGTTGGCTTGGACATATTCGGCAAATTGAACAGTATCACCAGCTTCCCCAGTGTATGCTATAAGATTGTGAGCATTTAATTCTCGTGTCTTGTCGTCGGTGTCTTTTAAAATCGAAATCCCTCTGGTTGCTGCCTTGGAAGTGGCAATTATTGTGGCGTCTTGTACTCTAATACCTAAAATGATATCCATGGTAAGCTTATGTTCTGTATATATGCGATAGAAGGTTTACAATTGGTGTATTCCTAAAGTTGAATTTGATTGTAAGTTTTTGTTCACTAAAACTTTGCCATCCAAATTTTCAGTGCGAGTTTTTAAGAGTGCGACAGATTTTGTATAGGAATAAATTTATGTACACTATATTTACTTTTTACTTAACAATTCATTAACTTTCTTCTCCACTAACTTCTCAATCAACTTGTTCAACACACTGTCGTTATTCTTGATTTGATTATTCAAATTGACTTCAATTTGCTTTTCAATTAATTTCCCGGTTAGATCAACTTCAATATTAACCGAATCTCCAATGGACTTTCTGGACAATATCACTTTTTCTTGACTGTAACTAATCAACATGATTGAAAATTCCGCCTTGTCATAATCAACATTGGTTATAGTCAAAGAAGTCCCATCAATAGCAATAAATCCCTTATGGACAATATAACTGATAAATTCAACGTCTCTCAACTTGAACGTAAATGTAATGGCATTCCCATCAGGAACTCTTCCTACAATAGTAGCAATTGTATCAACATGCCCTTGGACAACATGTCCGCCAAGACGTACATCACTAGTAACTGCTCTTTCTAAATTGACACCATCACCAGTTTTTAAATCCCCTAAATTGGTACGACGAAGGGTTTCAGGGGCTATACCTACTTTAAAGAAAGTTTTACCCTCGTCAAATTCAGTCACAGTTAAACAGACTCCGTTGGTGGAGATTGAATCACCAAGGTGGACATCAGTTAGAATTTCGGAACAATTGCCGATAGTCAATGAGACACCATTCCCCCCTGAGCTTGAAGTGTCAAGTGTAGTATATTCTAATACTGTTCCAATTGTTTCTATTAATCCTGTGAACATTGTGGTGTGGAGTAGTGGGAATAGTGATTAGTCAGTTTGCTTGTTTTTTTCTTCAAAAGTTCGCAGCTTTTGATTAATCATTAGTCTCTACGTAAAACTTACATAAGGTATATACAATGGCATTGGAACTATCTGTTAAGTCATGGTTCAGCAAAGAGAAGTGGGTACTTTAAAATAGTCAAGATGTAGACAAATTTATGCCTTATCCTGCGAAGTTAGAACAATTTCACTATACATTCCTTTTGTTTCTTCCTTTATATCGTGTACACAACGAACAACTCTTCCTTAAGTAAATCACGAATATGTATGTAAGTTATCAGATACTAGTAGGACTGTCAATCCAACTATTGCATAGTTGGTATACCTAGCATGACTAAGCAATTGTGGTTGCTATATTACCATGGTAACTAAATTTACTCATAAGGGTGTAATTTTCAGTACGCAAATAAGTGCAATTATTCCTCCAACCAAATTTTTCATTTACCATAAACCAAGACTAAATCACAACTTAGATTAGCCGGTATTATACACATACAGTCAAAATGGTTTTCAGATTCCCAGTTAAGTTTGCTATACCCAAACACGCACATGTTAATACCCGTGTTCTTAGAGATCAACATAAAAGAGTCCAATTTGCCGAACACGAAGTAACAAGAAATGCCTTGAGATATATTGCCAGAAACACTGAGTTACAACCAAGAGTAAGATTGGAAGCACAATTACAATTAAGTACCATGCCAGCATATACTTCTTATACTACTATTAAAAATAGATGTGTTGGTACTGGTAAAGCTAGATCTGTTCTTTCTGATTTCAAACTTAATCGTACTGATTTTAGAAATAAGGCTAGAAATGGGTCTATTCCTGGTGTCAAGGTTGCTTCTTGGTAGAGAAATAACATAGCTTGTATATATTTAATGAATTAGATTAATTTGAGAGACTTTGGTATATACCTGTTTGGGTATATCATGTAAAAAAAAAAAAAGAGACGGTGTTTCTCGAATAATATAGCCTACCCTTAATTTTCAATAGAATTTTGCTGAAGGCGTGTCTTCAGTTGCTCAAACACTTTAAGTTCCCAATTTCAGAACTTTTCTAAATAAATTTGCTTTGGTATGTCTAGCTACTCCCGTTGGCCATAGCTCAACGAAAAATATTCAATGAGGTAGAAAAAAAATCAAGTCACCAAAATTTGGCAGCACTTTTAAGTTCACCTCTTCATGCCATATAGATCCACAATGTTAGCCAGACAATCCATAATAACCACCAAGCCAACCCACCTCATACTTCAAAGACAATTTAGGTTGATCCCTGATTTTTCAAAATTTAAAAAGATCGAACAACCACCAGGTTATATTGTCGGTACTGTCAACGATGCATATATTCCTCCACCAACAAAACACATCGACGGAAGTTATCATTGGACATACGACAGAGTTGTGACTATTGGTATGATTCCATTAATGATGACACCATTCATTGCTGGTATTGAGTTCCCTATGGTTGACTCAGCATTATCTACGTTATTATTATGGCATTGTCATGCTGGGTTTAAATCCTGTATTATTGATTATATTCCGGAAAGAGTTTACGGAATTTGGCATAAAATGGCTACTGGATTATTGACTGCTGGTTCTTGTCTTGGTATGTATGGTATCTATGTCATGGAAACCGCCAACAATGGATTATTTGAATTATTAAGTAACATCTGGCATGCATGAATGAATCAAGAGAGTATAGAAGTATTGTATATAATAGTTAAAAAGTGTAAATAATAAGCATTAATTATAAGTTGTCTACTTCTTGTATCACTGTTCTATGCGTCTGCACATGTAAATCTGGAACTGTGGATGTTTTTTTTTCCAAGCTGAAAATTCAAACATCAACCAGCAACTTTAATCACCAGAGAACATTTCGGTAATCAATTTCCCAACCACAAATGAGTGATACTGAGGTACTTGACTATGAAACACGGGTTGAAAGAGAACCTGTTCGTGAAAGAGATCGTGATGATGATGTAAGAATGGAACCTCAACCATACCCACAATATCAACGTCCCCAAGGTCATTTCCAAGATCGCAGAATTGACCATATAGGACTTCAGCCACATATTGACAGTGAGGAAGATGTATTGTATGAAGTTAAGGATGATTCTACTTTCCATGTTACTAGAGCTTTATTCATTGCTAATTTAAGAAGACCGATTAATTCAGCTCATTTTCAAGAATACTTGAAAGGCTTGGCTCAAACTAGTGGTGGATATTTAATTGAACGTGCATGGTTGAACCGTGGAAGAACTCATGCTATAGTTTTGGTCAATACTGAGGAAGGTGCTAGAACATTGAGATCTAAATTGGTTGGCTCGATTTATCCACCAGAAGAAGAAGATGCAAAATTAAAACAAGAATTTGAAAATATCGAAGTTGAAAGATATGAAAGTGAAGTAAGACAATATGAAGATGCGTTAGCTCGTGCACAAGACGAGGATGAAAAGCTGGCAATTCAACCTCCAGTAGAACCTAGAAACATTGCGGTAGAAAGACATACCTTGTATGTTGATTATATTCCAGTCAAGGCAATTAATCAATGGGTATTTGAAGAAGACAAGGGACCAAGAGATGGTAAATGGAAAATTGACTACGAATTCAAAGGTGACGAAACTGTGGCCACTCATACTCTTTTGAATGGTGATTTTATTCCTAGGTATCCTGGTCCCCCACCTCGCCGTTCCTACCGTCGAGGACCTCCACGTGATTTCGATTACCGTGAAGGACCCCCACCATACAGAAACCACGGAAGACCCTACGGTAGACCACCTCCAAGATTTAGAGGAGGATATGGAAGACCTAGAGGGGAGAGAGACTCGTACATTCCAGGAGGAAATAACGATAGATCTGACGATAGAAGAAGTCGAAGAACCGACTCTTATGAACCTTCAAGAAATAGAGAAAGATCAAGATCTCCTTTGTAAAATTATAAGAACTAAGTTATTAAATACATTTTTTCTTAGATAATAAGGTATATACTGTAATTACACGTTTTTTACCAGTAGTTCTGGTTTGGGCCGTTTGGAATCTTCATTCTTCTCAACAGCCTCTCCATTCTTTCTCTTTTTTGGTTCGTGTTCGCCCGTGTTTTCATGTAGATCTGCTGGTTGATCTGATGCAGGCTCTTCCCCTTCTTCTGCTTTCGTGCCAACTCCATTCAGGTCATGAAGCTTAGGCTCAATTTCTAGATTCTCTTCCACTTTATTATTATTTTCAGAATCATTTTGACTCAACCAAGGTATTTCAATCAAAGGAATAGTAGCAGCAGATTGACCCACAACTTTAACTACAGGTTCGGTTTTCTCACCATTTTCATTGTCAGGTACATTCACTTGAGGGAAGTCATCTATTGACGAAGAAACAAGAACCAATTTCTTTAAAGAATTGAAATATTTGACTAATTTGGCATTATTGGCTATGGAATAGCCTTCTTTTTCTGGATCGTTGATCACTTCTGCGATTCGAGTTATGGTGAATGGAGGACTTTGCTGGAAGAAAGCATTGATGTGACTCTTTATTCTTTCATGATTTGATTCAATTGATTTGACAAGTTCGTCGGTGTTTTCGTCTTCCCCAGATTCTTGTTGATTCTTGGCTAAGATTACAAGTTGATCTAGCCGAGTAAGGAGTTTTGGAAGAATGTCCTTTTCCCAGGAAACTTCTGATTTACTTTGGTCAAAGGTCTTGTTTTGTATTATAAGTGAAAATTGAGCTTGAAGTTCGGAGTCCAAGGGCGGTATGGTTCTGGTAATCATTGCTAGTTTATGTGGGTGATTAGATGTGATACTGAAAGAGCACGCGAAAATCACACTTTTTAGTGTTGCAAAATGATCTCCTATAAACAGCGAGTTTTACTGATTTAGGTTTTATTAACTTAGTGCTCAAGAGAGCATGTAATGATTCATCTGTGACCTTAATTGAGAATGATATAAAGTTAAGAGAAGTTTAAATTGAGGTATGACCAGCAGTAACTGTTGGGAATTCTTTTTGTTTGTAAATATCAGAAAACGACAACTTTCTAAATTCCTAAACCAAATTGAATTGTAAATTAAACCCCTATAGTCAATAATAATGAAAGATGTAACTATTAGAGAGCAATAGCAGTTTATATAATGGGTTTTCACTTATTTAATTAGTGTATCTCCACTTCCTATTATTCTTAGTACTCATATTTACGCACAGAAGTGTATTTTACAGACACCACCAAAAATTTTTCGTTAGGTTAAAAAAAAAGTCGATCCAATTTTTCAATATCAACAGCTATACATCGAGGTTATAGAAGCGGATAATGTCGTTAATTAGAAATAGTTTAAGAGTAGCCTCCAGGTCATTACCTAGAGCTGCCAGCACCATACGCCCAAATACATCCCTTTTAAGATTTAATTCAACCACTACCACCACCAACCCATCATCTCCACAACAACCAAATGACATACAATCATCTAAAGTCAGTTTGGCTGCTCAAATATATCCAATAAATAAAGACAGTATAACTGAAACTGATGTTGACCAATGGTTAAGCGCAGTTAGAGAGTTAAAGAAAGGTAAGACTCAACACGAAACCGCTGAAGAAATCTATCTTGCCGAATTAACCAACCCAGAACAATTTTTGCAAGACAAGTTTGAACCAACTGAAGCACAACTTGAAGAAGTTCAAGCTTATGCTGATAAGAAAGTCCCATTAAGAACTGATCCAACTATTGATTATTTAGTCAACCTCCTTATGAGACATGGTAAGAAACAGCTTGCCAGAAAGACATTATCAAGAGCACTCTATATCGTTCATTTAAAACTTAGAAAAGATCCTATTGAAGTGTTGAAACAAACCTTAGACCAATTGGCTCCTATAGTGAAAACATCCACTTTAAAGACAAATACCGCCAAGAATGTTATCATTCCAGTTCCATTGAATGAAAAACAAAGACTTAGATTTGCTTGGTTATGGATTTTAGAAGGTGCAGAAAAGAAGAAATCCTCAGACATATCTGTCAGATTGGCCGAAGAAATTATCCAATCTTATGAAGGAAAATCTTCTGGTTATGATAAGAGAGCATTGATGCACAAGCAAGCAACTCAACAAAGATCTTATATCAAGACCCAATCTAGAAGACGTTAAGCGTTTTATTGTACATAGTTAATAACATTTAATATTTAGGTCTATACTTGTTGTAGTATTGTTGTCGATATTTGTAGAAGACATCAATCAACGTGTCTTGGAACAGGATAGTTGGAGTGGGTACTTTTTATGAAATGCTAGTTTCAGCTTTTCTGGTAAATTATGTTCTATTTGTGGCTGCATAAAGTCAAAATTCGTTTTTTTTTTTTGCAATCTACACAATGTTTTTTGTTTCTACATAATCCGATCTACCTGTCTTTCTGTTATTTCTCTTCCAAAATAATGAGAACTTAGAGCAATGAATATGGATACATTAATTCGAACGTATCATGATGTTCGATTTCGTGTTGATCATTTCATTATAAGCTATCGTCAACGCTATTATAGTCTAGATAAGAATCCACGAGTTATTCAAACGAAATTACACAATCAACAATTGATTTCTTTAAGAACATTTCCTCATGACAGATATGTTGTTGAACCTACTAGATTTTTGAATTTATGTGATAATCCGACTGCATTGAATAAAACAGCTGGGGTCGACTTGAATCCTGGCGACGATATTGACAATGATGAGTTACGCCAATTTACAGTTTACAATATTGATGAATTGATTTCCTTTGATGATTCCTATTCTTCATTAAAGAAATTAGCCTGTGCCAATACCTTAAGGAGAATCAATAGTGAACCTACAATGAAAGGTGACGAATTATTGGTGTTTGACTTAGATGATGAATCTTTTGAATTAAAAGTGTCCGAAGAAATTAGAGATAGAGACGAAGAAGTTAGAGATCAAGAAGTCAGATCACCAGAAATTTCAGAACAGCCAAGCTCTACTTCTTGCGGATGTTGGTGTCACCAAATTAAATCACTGTCAGATTTACCCCTTCGTGAGTCCAAAAGAACTAAAGTTGGTCAAAAATTATATCATTTTATGAAATCTAATATTGATAAAGTTACTAGTAAAGGAAGTGAATTTGTTGGGGAATATGAAACAAATCTTGATGTCAAGTCCGCAAATTACGAAAAGTCTGCTGAAGTTTCAAAGCTTGATGAATTAGTGGTAGCAGTAGCTGAAAATTTGCACCCAAAATTTTTAACAAGTAGAAAACCAAGCTTGATTCAACCAATTGAATCACCACCACCAGCAGCACCACCATCACCACCACAACAACAAAATCCAAAACCCATTGAAAGTAAAAAAATATGGAAATTAGTTCTTAATGATGTGTCATTGTCAGCCGCTAGGCTTTCTACTGGTAGCACCACCCCAATTGTCAATTCTCAAAACATTCGTGGCGATTTTATCGATGCCAAGTGTTCATTTGCTTCACAGTTACCTCAACAATCACAATTGAATAAAAACAATGAAAATGAAGATATCTTTGCCAATCATTTAGAGCAGGCTAAATTGAAATTCTTGAAACATTAATGAATACGAGCATATACTTAGGAAGAAAGCTACCATGTGATTTGTTTGAGTCACGCACTACCCATAATCACTTCCCTGCATATAACCATTCGTCCCTCTTATTTTTTTTTTATATTCCTTCATTTTTCATTGGCTAAATTTTGAACCAAAATTTCCGCCATACAAAAGAATTTTCAAATCGTTTTACAACCAAACTTGCGCGGATGTATACACTTTCTTAGTTTTACTTTAAATATACATACATAACCGACTACAGTAAGCAATGATTCGTGGATCTGCTGTTCGTTCATCATTAAAAGTGATGACTACCCGTCGTTTACTTTCCAGTGCTGTCTCCAAGTTTACCACCTTATCTAACGGAGTTACTGTTGCAACTGAAGCTAACCCAGCTGCCTCCAGTTCTACTGTTGGTGTTTACTTTGGTGCTGGTTCTAGATCAGAACACCCATACAACAACGGTGTTTCCGCATTGGCCACCAACCTTTTAGCTGGTCAATTACAAGACGGAATCTTGTTGGGTTCTTCCAACTCTAAGGAAGTCAACGGTATTGTTGCCCAAACCACCAATGATAACGTTAATGCTGCTGGTAAGTTAGTTGCCAGTATCATTTCCAATGCTTCTGAAGTTGCTGCCAAGGCTGACTTCCAAAGTGTTAAGAATGCTTTAATTGCTGAAGCTGCTGCCGTTGAATCTACTCCACAAGCCAAGATCTTATCTCACTTGGATGCTTCTGCCTTCCAAGGTTACTCTTTAGGTTTACCAACTTTAGGTACCACTGAATCTATTTCTGGATTGGAATTAGACGATGTTACCCGTCATTTACAAAGACAAATCAATGGTTCCAACACTGTTATTGCCGCTTCTGGTAAGGTTGACCATGATGCCCTTGTTGATGCCATTGAAAGCTCATTAAAGGTTGAAGCTGGATTAAAGCCACAAGTTAAGCCAGCCACCTTCTTGGGTTCTGAAGTTAGAATGAGAGATGACACCTTACCAAAGGCTTATGTTTCCATTGCTGTTAACGGTGAAGGATTAAACTCTCCAGGTTACTACCTTGCCAAGGTTGCTGCTGCAGTATTTGGATCTTTTGACAAGAACACTACCCTTGCCCACTACACTTCTCCAAAGTTGGCCACCATTGTTCAAGAATACGATATTGTTGACAAGTACACCCACTTCTCCACCTCATATTCTGATGCTGGTCTTTGGGGTTTCTCTTCTGAAATCTCCAATATTACCAGGGTTGATGAATTTGTCCACTTTGCCTTGAAGGAATGGAACAGATTATCTATTTCTATCTCCGATGCCGAAGTTGCTCGTGCCAAGGCTCAAGTTAAGGTTGCTTTAGCTGGGGAATTAAACAGCACTACTGCTGTTGCTAACGACCTTGGTTCCAAGTTATTATTAGTTGGACACAGAAACTCCCTTGCTGATGCTTTCCAAAAGATTGATGCCATCACCACCAAGGACATCAAGGCCTGGGGTCAAGCCAAGGTTTGGGACAATGATATTGTTGTTTCTGGTACTGGTCAAATCGAAGCCTTAATGGATTACGGTAGAAACAGAAATGAAATGGCTATGATGAGATGGTAATCTTGTAAATAGATGATATTTACGAAATTGCATTTTAAGAGAATACTGTTCAATTCACCAGACCTTTCCACCCAAAATATGCACATATCCAACCAACTACACCTATACAGTTAAGAGTGAACTTTGTTCTTTATAAAACAGGAATTTTCTTTTCTTTTATACATATACTGAAAAAATATATATATTAATTAAGTTAAACAAGTTAAAAGCATAAACTATATTTACATTACTCCACTCTTTTTCAAGTTTTGTTGGACAATCATATCAGTTACAGCCGAGAGGACGAATTTCATGGACGTCGTATCAGTAGCACAAGTTCTATGAATATATATCGGTTTATTTGTTCTATTCATCAAGAGGAAATTTGTTTCAAAAAACTTCATTGCTTCTTCAAAATCACTGGGGTCGCCACTATAATCAGGAAAGTACTTCTTGAGTGGATTTCTCTTGATTTTCTTTTCAAATATATCAATCTTATTCAAGAAAAGTATGCATGGAGTGTTGTAAAACCATTTAGAATTACAAATGGAGTCAAATAGAACAATTGATTCGTGCATTCGATTAACTCTTTCATCTTCAAATAACATTTGATCATATTCGGATATTGCTAACACAAACAATACAGCAGTTATACCTTCAAAACAGTGTATCCATTTCTTTCTTTCTGATCTTTGTCCCCCGGCATCATACACTTTAAATTGATGGTTGTTGATGGTAAAATTGTTCTCAGAAATCCCAGTAGTCTTGATTCTTCCTTTGAGAATATCTGTATCATTACACAAGTAATTAGGATCAGCGAAATTGAAAACATTATCGAAATAGTATCCAGCACTTGACTCGAATTGAAATTCATTACAGCGCTCAAAACATCGTCTTATCCCGCTATCCTTTTTCCACAAGTTATGAATTGCTTCAGCAATTTCTTTTCTTGTATAACTTTGTTTTGACTGACGAACTTGGTAGTATTCTACTAGATCTTCCTCCTCGATACCATCTTGCTCTTCGTCATCTTGTGCATCAGCGTCCCAAAACAGAGCGCCTTTAGTGACACCAGTACTTCTCATCCTTCGTTTACTTTTCTTCTGCTCACTATATTTCAACAAGTAATCATTAATAAAAGTCGTCCCACCAGCAGCACTAGTATCAATCTGTTCCAAACCTTCACTTCTAAGTACTATTTGTTTCGACGATATTAAGGGACTTCCTTGAACATCACAATCCAAAGAGATTCTCAATTTTCTTGCTTGAATAATTAATGTTTTCATGGATTGGATAATATCACTCCAAATTATATTAGCATATTGTCTCCGTTCCTGTTGAGTGAATCCGCCTTTATGAAGCAACCTCATTTGCTTAACAACTGTGGACTTTCCGGATTCTCCTGCACCAAGAAGAAGAAGTTTAATTGTAGATTTCGGATTAGTTTTAGCAAGATTAAGTTGATGGTTTATCTTATCATTGATTAGTTTGTCCTGATAGTATGGATCGTCATTTATGTTTTCAATTTCGATCACACTTGCACCACAACCCATTGCTGCTACGTTGTTCTCAAGAAAGAATGTGATGACAGAAAAATAAGAAATGACAAGAATGACCAAAAATAGACTAAATAATTAATCACAGAGTGAGGGGGGGGGGAACCCCAAAAATTGGGTCAAGTTGCATAATTCGAAACAATTTAAAACTTTATTTGCCGGAACATTTTAGGTTAAATCTTAACTCTAGATCTTGCATCTATTTATTTTTCTGGTGGGATGCGACAATTACGCGTAAACCATTAAATTTTTACGAGTATTTTTTTAACTATGCATTCCTCAATTTTTTTTTTTTGCTTGCAGTGTATGTCTATAAATGTTTATATAGTTAAACAAAAAATGTAATACACACCAATCACAGAGATACCCAACATCATTGAATTCTTCAAGAATGAAAAAAGATTCCATCTTTTCATAAAGGTGAAAACTCTTCTTCGATTCATAATATATGTTTGTCCTACTTTGGAATTCTTGACATATTTCATAAATGAACTTGAATTATTTTGGGTGAATGTATAATTTGGAATTGAGAATAGATGTTGTCCCAGAGCTAGAGTGTATGTTGATGATGATGGTGACAAAGGTGGTGTTTGTTCATTAGGTAAACTGTCTTGTTCTTGCTCTTTCAAGAACTTCTTGAGTCTTCGTGAATGTGATTCAACTGGAATGTTAATCACGGAATTGAGGGGAAGTAGTGACGAAGAATAAGTAAATCTAGTTGATTTTTGTTTTAAGTTCCACCAAAGGACTAATAATGCTGATATAACTGACATGATGACATAATGGATTATATTTACGTATGGCACAGGCATATAACAAATATCAGTGTTATAAACAATTTCTTCTGTGGCACCAACTGATGCAAATGATAATAATTGTACTGCTGGATACTTCTTTCCCATGGCTAAACTTATTGACTTGACAGTTATTTCTCTAGTTCCATCTATGTGTTGAATGTCACAGTGATCGTGATCATCGCCTGAAAGAATCATATCTGGTTTGACCTGGTCTAATATTTGATTGGTTAACTCTTCTGAAACTGTATTTTGGTATTGGAAACCATGTCCAAATACGTCAAATGGTCCAGCTTCTCTATGAATACCACACAGCAATTGCGGATCTCTAAATAAGGGGACGTGCGAGAGCAAAACTCGAGGATGTTTCTTTTCTTGACTTGATATTTCTTGCAAAAATTGAGTTGCCGGATACGATATATCACTAGTTGCAGAAATACTAGGTGTATCAAGCATAACGAAGTCAACCCCGTCTAAAGTAATTATAATATTACTTGGAGCAAATTCTCTATTAAATCTTTCTCTGGAATATTTGTTAACCCCATCCCCAAATCCAATATCATGATTACCAGGTAAGTTAACAAACCAGTTAATTCCCTTTTGATATACACTTTTATAAGGATCATAAAAAATTTTGTTAAATCGTCTTAACTGTGTATAAAAATATGTGTCTGTGCTTTCACGTCCGTTATCTAACAAGTCACCTAGGAATACCACATAATCTGGTGATAACTCGGACAATAATGCATGGTAATTTTTCTTGATATAGGCATCAACTGTATGCTGAGAAAGCTTGAGGAGAAGATTATTACGCCCGGGGTATGTATGGCTGTCTATTAACTGAGGATCAGCAACAAGTAACATACGGCTTGTTTTGGGGGGTTCAACGTCCTGTTCTGATATTATGCTCGGCCATTGGCATTTCCGTATGACATGAGAAGGAGTATATCGTTCGTGATAATAGAATGTGGCAGTCCATACTATAAGTAGGACAAGCAGGAGCTGGTGTATGCTTTTGAATTTTGGCATGAAAAGCATTATATGGATTGATCCATCTATATGAAAGTATCAATGTTGTGACCAAGTGTAAAGGGTGATGTAATTGTTTTTTTTTCCTTTTTTTGGTTTCTGATTTAAATTCGTGTGGGATTTCTTTTTTTTTTTTTGTTTTGTTCGTTTCGGGGTCAAGGCTCTGGAGGCGAAGCAGTCAATAGTTGACTACTGGTGGTTTTGTGTAGTAATTTACAATTATAGACGAATTAATTTGTAACCGCTATGAATTTATAAAGTAGATGTCTTATTCAAAGTAGACAAAACGGTTTGTGTAAGATCAATTTCTTAAATCAATCCCCGTACTGCATAATCGAATTATTATCATAACCTAAATAATATCCCCCTGAGTGAGAACTAGAAACACCTACTCGATGTAACTACCAACTCGTGTGATGTCATTCATTCTAAAGAACTAAAACTTTTTAGTTTAGGGCTATCTGTTGGCTTACTGCTTGTTTCGAATATCATTATAGATAGCAACACTATTTACAGGAAATTACAAGGTTATTTGACATGTGATGCGAATGCTGAAATCTAATAATGCTTAGAGCAGATTCATGATATTGTTTCTGTATCATATGTAGGATCACATCATAATGCTGTTAAATAGCCGAGCTAATACAGGTGTCCTAACTGTTTGTACCTGTATAGCTGATAGCTGATCTAATGTTACAAGAAACTTTTCTAGCAAAGAATAAAAGCTACGAAAGTTGCTAAAACCAGTCTTGAATTGATGGTTTTGTGTTTATTTACAGGTTTATTTATAGGTTATATTACTATATATTATAGAGTTCCCCAAAGGAACCAGCAATCACTACAATTCTACCAATTCGTTTGAGTTGTCTCTGATTGGGGAGGGGGATGGGATATTGGGGTTGGTTGTGACATCTTGTTTTGAAGCGCTAGTACTTTCCTCATTTTGGTTCTTTCTTGTTCCAAGGTGCGTATATATCTTCGGTTTTTGTCAAGTGTGGGGTGCTGTGAGTTATTGGCATTTGATTGATAAATTATATGCTTTGTTTTTTGTTCCTGTAATTGCAATTGATACACATTTTCCAACTTAGTTATGTGATCTACATACTTGAATAATTCCTGCTCTAGCAATTGAAAGATAGCATTTATATTGACCACAATAACACCAAGTTTCCGTATTTTCAGATCGAATTTTCCAATCTCTAATGAAACTTACTGTAGATTGTTTTCTATTACTTCGGTCATATGTCTGTTGCCTTCTGCTTTTATCTAGGACAAATTTTGGTTGAAATATTGACCTCGTATGAGTAGTTGCTGATTATAATAATATTTACCACCTTTATCAAGTCCAAAACTATCCTTAGTTTATCTCGATGGAAAGAGTAAAGTTATGGATTATTACTTTGGGTGCCCAAATTTTTATATACTAAATTTGGGGCCAATTCTTCCCTCGCACAAATTTATACGAATCTGGCGCTACCATCTGAATAATTTTCCAATATAAAAAAAACTAATCTCGTATAAAAGATTTCGAAGTTCCTCTTTAAATCGTATACCCGTCATAAAATGGAATTGGAAACGATACTCTTGGTCTACATCCTTATCCCGCTCCTACTTATCCACTTATTCACTACCCTGCATTATTTCAAGGATGTGCCCGACTTATACCTTGCAGAGCAATCCGAAATTGATGCCACCAGACACGTCAATGAATCACCTATTTATCGGTCTAACAAGCTAGAAATGGGACTTCGAGTAGGTTTAGGAATTCGGTATGATCTGTACAAACTCCGCGCGGGAAACTTACGAGATATTTGGAGCGTCAAGAGTTTACAGTTTGGTGATGAGGTTGTTATTAATGACATCCGCTTCAAATGGGCCGAGATTAATTATATGGTTGATAAAATTTCTAAACAGCTTAAGGGAGTCAAAGTGGTTAGAATTCCTTTGGAACATAGAATTGATATCAAGTGGGTAATTGTGTTAATTGCTGGGTTCATCAATCAGATTACTGTCGAGTTTTATGATGTAGGTGAAGGAGAAGGAGCAAATATCGATGATATTGATACTACTGGTGAAGGTGAGTTATACGAATACAAAAATCAGTATCTGTCAGAAAAGGACAAGGGTATTTCATTGAGAATAGTAAGACACAATCAAGGCGCAATTGAAAAGTCTACTATTGAATTCACCCAATTGAATATTGTATGCGCTGTTGCATCTACTATCAAGCATTTGCCTGCTCTGCAAGAGATTGGAAAGGATGACACCATGGTTATTGTTCCTAGCAAAAATATCTCCAATGAAGAATTACTCAATGTGATTACTAAATTTTTGACATGCTTAGTTACCCATGCTAAACTTGTGATTGCTGGAAATCCAGATGACATCACCAAATACAACCCAACAATCTTGTCTATACATGAAGATAATTTGCCAACACCACAAGCAAACTATCTTAGCTATATTAACAAAGCGATTATATCTCGAGGAAAGTTACTTCCAGGACAACTCCGAATTATTTACATCAACAATAGAATAACCAGTTGCAAATATACCGCCAAACAACTTTCACATCTTCGTGGGATATATAGTGCTAGAATTATTCGAGAACTGGGATATTACAATATTATTGGACCTTTGATTTTGACTGATTTTTACGATTATCGTACGTTTGCTAAGTTTTCGTATGGATGTATATCCCAATCGGTTGAAATGAAAATTGTTGCTACTAATGAACAGAATATTGGACTTTTGAGTGTTCGCGGGTATGTGATTGGTAAAACTACTAATATTATGAAAGATAAGCATCATAATAGTAACAGTAGCACCATGCACGAAAATGAAGGGTTTATGCCAGTTAATGTCAGATGTAAATGGGGCAGTGATGGTTGTCTATATGTGATTTAAATTAAAAAATATATGTATATAGATCTATTAAATATATGAAACTTAAACTACTCTTTGTTTCTTCGGACAAGGAACATCGTCAACTCGGGCACGCTTTAACAATTTTGGTTCTTCATCTTTGACAATAAAGATTTTCTTGTTTAATTGATTGATGAAGTATTGAGAAAACTTGATTTGAAGAATGTTCAAGTTATCTTCATTGAAGTCAGCAAAGAACTTGGTCCATTTTGTTAATTTAACTTCAATGGTTTCTTGTTTGGTTTCCCACATGATATTGGAGTTGTTCAGATCGATTAAATGGCATTTTATAAAGTCGTAGCCGAAAATCATAAGAACATTACACCAATTCTCATACTTGTCTCCGTTTAAGCTTAATTCAAATTGTAACATCTGCAAGCATTTGAATTCAAGTTCCTTGATAACTTTAGTAGAACTTGATTCCAAGCCACAAATCTTGAGCCAGGACTTGAAGGAGTAGTTATAGTCTTGGTTGAATTTAGAAGCCAAAATGACTAAACCAAGAAAGAGTTTCTTAGGATCGGTAATAGTAATCTTCTCTTTCTTGTTGATAAGCTTAGTCAAGTAAAAACAAGCAAGTTGGAGGGTTTGAATTGACGTTTTTGACCGCTTGAGAATCTCAACAATGAAAATGGAAAGATTTGTTTCATTGATTTTGGACTCAGAGTACAAAATCTTAATCAAGTTGATGGTACAGTTGACCAAGATCGAATTGAATTGAGATTTCGTTAAATGGGATGTGTAGTAGTATGAATTGATAGGGGAGACGGGAATAGTTGAAACAGTTGGGGTAGTTGGGTCTTGTTTTGTGGTTGGGGTAGAACTAGGAGTCAACAACGAAGCAGTGCTATTGTTTCTGGCGATAGTGGCCACGGGCTCGACTGTCTTTGTCTTTGGTGAAATTGGTGTATCCATTTTTGGGTGCAAAAGTGTAACTCGACTGAGGGGAACAAAAAGTAGTAAGAAATAGCAAAAATCAAAATGTGTAAACTTTTAAATAAAGCTTAGTAAGATTGTTTCATTATGAATCTGTAACCTGGAGGGGAAAATGATGTAAAAATAAGTAATAATGTGCTAACCTGTATATCTCACTGAGTATATCAAGTTATTCTATGAAGTAAATTAAACCAAAAAAAAATAATACCTAACCTTAAAAAATGTAAAATAAAAAATCGTTAAAAAAAAATCAAAAGTAACAGTTGTTATGTGTCGTTAAGTCGTGTGTAAATAGTAATCGTAGTAATGGTAAGTTGTAATATCGTTTGTTTTGTTTGTTGAAAGAAAAAGTCGTACAACAGTAAAGAAAACAAATCAAACCAAATCCAGATCTCGGGGATTTGCTGTGGCATTTATAGTGTCTTCAGTTGTCAAAGATTGTTATCACGAAGATAATTAGTCATTCCTGTACAAAACCATAAATTGCATCAGCGGGAAAATTTCTTTTTTTTTTTTGGTGCTCTCGTATGAGTCAAATTTCTGTGGTGGTGGTGGCAGCAAAAACCGCTAAGGCTCGCCACCTCCACATTTTGTAAGGCAATTACAGCGAAAATCGATAGGCGCAAGTCACGTGGAATTTGACTTGAAATTTCTTTTTGTTTTTTCGCATGACTATTTAGGAGGATCCGCGCCATGTTACTCATAACAGAATTACTCATTTCCTACTAATGCCGAAACGCCGAATCCGGCCGGAACAGCGGAGTTTCATATCTTCCACTGCCATTGCTATGATTCACGTGTTTTTGTATTTATTTACTATTTACTGTTATTACTCTCTGCTAATGACTCTAAACTGAGAATCAATAATATCTCTAATCTCCTTGAAACTGGCAATTATACATTCGTTATCATCATTACTCACCAACAATACTTTTTCGTCAATGCCACAATCTAATTTGTTTAAATTGACAAGTACTTTACTTAAATCAACCACTCTTTTTCCACGCTCATCATAACAATTAAATACGTGATCATGGAAAAGTTTGATTATTTTCAATTCTGGGGAATTAGTCAGTGACATAACATAATTTATCTTCGTCATGAGACGGAATAATCTTGCATTTTCTAATTCGCTGGTTAATTGAGCTTCCATGAAATCGTTGGCATGTTGTAGTTTATTAATAACATTGAATGTTTGCGATGATAACTTGCTCTGGAATGCTGTAAGTTCGAATGTCTGGTCTGCGTCGACTAGTTCTCTGATCAGCTCAATTAATTCTTCACTTATCCTTGACTTTAAGGTTTGATATATATTTCCGCTTCTCATATTAATAGGCAAGGTCAATGTACTCAATTCAAGCAAGACCTTACCTATATTATGTATATCATCTAATGGATCTTGATCTTCGTCGCCTAACAAATCCAGAATCAGACCACTGGAAAGTCTAATTCTATCTTTATTAGTCACGATAATCTTATTCAAGTTGATAGTGCCCTTACCAGATAATCCCTTTTCATGTAAACACTTTACTGCGTTGACCAACTGTAAAAGATAACCCCAAAGAATCTCATCATTAATAGGAGCAGAGCCTAATTTCTTGTGGTGTTCAGCTAATGTGTTTGAATTAGGGTAATAATCAAACACAGCAATAAGGCAACTTTTCCCAAAACTCAAACTCGAAAACGCATCATAGCATCTCACAACATTGGCACAATCAACACTCTTCCACTTTTTGAATTTGCTAAAATCAATTTGTTCCGGTTCAACATTTTCAATTTTCCTCATAACATATGGATTGCCATCCAATGAAGAAAATACCTTGTATAACACTGTACTATGGGCCAGCTTACTTTCTTGGTAAGTTCTGTCAATAGGAACGAGTGAATGATACTGGTTGATAGATGGTGGTAACGTGGAATGGACCATTGTTTGCAAGGTAGCCTCATTCTTGCGGTGCAAGGTTTCTCGAAGGTCATTGGGGATGAAAAGTAAATGAGGGTTCAGTTCATGTGGTGCCAATGGAAGGGTTAACCTTGGTGGTGGTTGCGGAGCATACAAGTGATATTGTAATGGGTACGTTGCTGCTGCAGGAGTGTGAAAATAATCATTCAAGTATGGGTTAGGTGTTGATGATTGTGGTGGAGGAACCGCTTGTGGTGTACTCACAGCCAATGGTGGTGGTGGTGGTGGTGGTGCAGCACTTGTTGCAGGAGGTGCAGTAGATCCTTGTGACGCAGGTGCGGGTGTGAATGATGGCGTTGAAGCATTGAACTTGTATCCACTTCCATCAGGTACGAATACCGGTATTTCCTTCATTTTAGGTGACCCAAACTTACCGGTAGCACTATTGCCAGTATTATTAGCAATTAAATTACTTGGTTGAAATGAAGGTGTATTCAAATCAAACTTCCTTTTAGATTCAGTGGAATGACTAGAATGGGCTGATCCAGCAGAAGAAGGAGCATCGAATTGGTGTTGTAAGTTCAATTGTTGTACTAATGGAGTAATACCCGCGGTAGTGTTGTTTGCTGGTTGTTGTGGTTGTTGTTGTTGTTGTTGTTGTTGTTGTTGCTGCTGCTGCTGCTGGTTCGGCCTTCTATGGCTGAACGCACATCCTTTATTTTCGAATTTACAATATCCATATATCGTGATATTTTTACAAAGGGTGTCCTTTGCATTATCTAGGTTGATATTCATCAGAGTGCTAGCAGTAATAATGTGTAATGTTGACGTAATTGATTGATGACTGTGTTTTTCTTTCGGTTTTTTTTTCTCCTTGGCCGCACGTTAGGAATCAAACCTTAATTGGTGTCAAGAGGGAAGGGGGGTGAGTGGAAAGTTGAGCGCAATGGTTTATTTGGTAAGAAAGCTTATATTCTAATATATCATGAGTGGTGTTTGAAGCATTGTCTGTATTAAGAGAATTAAACTGTTTATGATTTCTTTCGGAATTTGTAGATATTCTAGCAAAATACCACATTGATACGAGTCAAGCTATTTGGTTGCAACAAAAAGAAAAAAAAATAACGTAACGGTCGAATGCGATTATTTTATTACTCAACAGACAAGTATTGCATAATGTTATTTGAAGACTACATTGAAAATTAACCAATAAGAGAAATGAACTAAAGAACCAATTAAGAAGAATTTGACAGTGAACTATAAGTTTCTAATCTCGGAGAATTTTTATCGTAGCAAAGCTAAGACAAACTAAGCTAAATCACCTTAGAAACCTCCGCCAATCAATATCATAAAAGCTTCCATATCACTGTTGCATAACATACGATTTAGATTTCTTGGTATGTATATATCGCGGCTGCGAAAATTTTTGTTATGAAGCACATCATATATAACATATCATTTGCCCGTATCTGCTTTCTCTTTAATTTGTCTCTTGCAAAATTCTAGCACATAATGCTACCAATATACATCCTAATTCTACTATTCACATACGTCCAAGCTGAAAACTACGTGGTCGCCCTCAAACATACGGAAGACCTTGAATCATTCAAAAGCTATGATTTGCACCAGTACCCTCCCCAGCTCCAAGTAATGAAACATATCAGCAATTCATACTCAATAGGGAATTTACTGGCATTTCTGGGAAACTTTTCTGAGGAAATGATTGCCCGATTAAAACGATGTCCCATGGTTGCTGAGATATCCCCCGACATTGAAGTTTCCATGTTTGATATTGATCAGCAGCCAGAGGCACCAAGACATTTAGCTCGCATCAGTCGTAAACACAGAATGAGACCCGGTAAAACTTATCCTTATGTATTTGATAATAATTATTTGGGAACAAAGGTGAATGCCTATGTAATTGATCTGGGGGTGGACATTGGACATCCTGAATTTCAAGGAAGAGCTCAAATGGGAGTTGATTTGACGAAGGAAGGTGCTGGTGATCAAAATGGACATGGGACTCATGTTGCAGGTTTGATTGGTAGTTATACATACGGGGTGGCCAAAAATGTCGATATTATCGAAATTAAAGCGTTGAATGTAAGAGGTGCCGGAAGTTTAAGCACGATTGTGGAAGCACTTGAGTTTGCTGTGAATCATCGTAGAACCAGTGGTAGACCCGGGGTAGCTAATTTATCCCTCGGTGCGTACAAAAATACGGTGTTAAATAATATGATTGAAGAGGCTGTTAAGACTGGGTTGGTTATAGTTGTAGCCGCAGGTAATTCCAATACCGATGCATGTCTTACCAGCCCTGCTAGTTCAAAACATGCCATTACAGTTGGGGCAATTGATGATTATAATGATTCCATTGCCCATTTTTCAAATTGGGGTGAATGCGTTGATGTTTTTGCAAGCGGACATCTGGTACAAAGTGCAAATGCCCATAATCATGACAAGTCGCAAGTTCTTTCAGGGACGTCAATGGCAGCACCGATAGTTTCTGGATTGGTGGCTAACTTGTTAAGTGAAGGTTTTGGGCCATTAGAAGTAAAGAAGAAATTGATCAGGTTGTCAACCAAGAATCGAATTCCTAAATCGTCGTTATTTTTACGAAAGAAAACACCTAATAGAATTGCATACAATGGAATAAGTGAAAAGGTTTTGGATTTAATGGGAAGTGATGGATCCAGTGATGGGTCAAGTGACGACGACGAATAATTTATAATATATAGGTGTACATACTCACTCTGGATTGTATCTTGCCGGTATGGCTGTTAATAGTTTACGCTACCAGATTTTTCTTTTATTTTTATTTTTTTTTTAAAAAACAAAATGCTACTTACAATTTTTTGGTTCGCCCTTTTTGTTTCATCTTAAAATAAGGACAAACATTCAAACTACATCAAAGCTAACTTCTTATACAGTTCTTTATAACATATAAATATACGCATACAATGGGACAAGGACCTTCATCGGGAATTATCAGTGGTCTAATGGCCGATACAAACTTCAATCCTGAAGAAATTGACCGACTTCGTAAACGATTTATGAAACTTGACCAAGATCGACTGGGAGAAATTGACAAGCAAGAATTCTTAAGCATACCTGGGGTGAGTTCGAATCCGTTAGCTGCTAGGCTAATGGATGTATTTGATATTGATGGGAACGGGAAGATTGATTTCCAAGAGTTTATTACAGGGTTGCTGGCCTTTAGTGGAAAATCAAGCACAGAAGAGAAGTTGCGGTTTGCATTCAAGATCTACGATATTGATAGAGATGGGTTCATTGGGAATGGTGAGTTGTTTATTGTCATGAAGATGATGGTGGGGAACAATTTGAAGGATGAAGAGTTACAACAAATTGTTGATAAGACAATGATGGAAGCCGATGGAGACGGTGATGGCAAGTTAAACTTTGACGAGTTTAAACATGCAGTTGATTCCAACTCAATTGCAAACAAATTGACATTAAATATGTTTTAGTGTAAAATTAGTGACATAGTAAATACAAACTCAAGTATACCCTCAGAATAAGAGACTCGGAAATTTTCAATTTTTGTTTTTTTTTTATTATTTTTAATTTATGTCTGATTTATTCATCAGACACAAATGATCCATCTCGACACTAAATTGGTGTCGCTACTAGAATGGATTCACAATACTCAAGATGAGAAGCTTAAGCCTTCGTCATATTCGTACATTTCACCCAAGCTTGAAGTCCGTGATGTTAAAGGGTCGGGTAGAGGTATTTACACCAATGGCCATCTCAACAAGTCAGAGTTGGTAATACGTATCCCACCGTCATTCTTACTTAACACAACAACTGTGTTGTCTCATATTTCCAAGTACAATACAATTGCAAGTCTATCCACCTCCAACATTTACACTCCGTTTGAAACAATTCATGATGAATTCACCAAGATCTATGAATCACTAACTAAAGAAGAATTACTCGACCTTTCGTCGTTTCAATTGTTAGGAATGTACATTACTATAGAAACTCAACGAGGCAAGTCCTCCTTCTGGAAACCATTCCTTGACATGTTACCTTCTATAGCAGACTTTGAATTAATGCCATTGGTATGGCAGATCAACAACCAACACGATCTCCTTGATTTACTTCCACAACCAATCAGAAAAACCAGCGAGAAAGTATATACAAGGTTTACGTCAGATTACAATACAGTGACAGCTCTTCTCCAGACAAAAATTGACAATACAGAAGCAGTTCTTCCCCTCGACCAGTTCCTCCTTGCTTGGATTTGTATTAATTCCCGTTGTCTTTACATGAACCTCCCCACATCCAAATCAGCAAGTGATAATTTTACCATGGCTCCATACGTTGATTTTTTGAATCATTCGCCTAATGATCATTGTACTTTGAAAATTGATGGTCGTGGGTTTCAAGTGTTTTCCACATGTGCTTATTCCGAAAATGAACAAGTGTATTTAAGTTATGGTCCTCATAGCAACGACTTTTTGCTTTGCGAATATGGGTTCACTATTTCTGATAATAAGTGGAATGATTTGGATGTCACAGAATACTTGAGGCCTTTGTTCACTAGTGAACAGAAACGATTCTTGAAAGAACATGATTATTGGGGTAACTATACTGTGAATAAAGAAGGGATATCGTTTAGAACAGAGGTTGCATTGGCTGTTCTACAGGAGAATACACCAACTGAATCAAGAAAGTTGATGGGGTTGATCAACGGTATAACTGATGGAGTGGTATTCAAACTTAAATCAGATATACTTCTTAAAACTATATTAAACAAAGTGATTCACGAAGCAGAACAGTATAAACATCTTGAGTTCAATAACGAAACAGACTTAGTCACTAGAGAAAGAAAGAAGGTTATTGGCGGGTTATATAACGATAGAGTAACCATTGCAACGAATGTACTTTCGAATCTATAGATCTATTTTAAACTTATATCCAATAATGAATCGGTTGTAGCTTGATTGACCCCTTTGTTTATGGCCAATTTCATCTTGACCAAATCACAAATCATGGCATTACCCAAGGTACCTGATTTGTGCTTTTTTCCTAAATATGAGATGTAACCATTCATATTGTCAACTTCGGTAAGCCTAAGCATACGCACATCTTGTCTCATTGACGAACTATTCTTGGCAGTTGCTTCTGTGGTGGAAACAACATGAGTAAAGAGTCTTTCCGGGTTCAAGTATATCGAGGCTTCGGTGATTTGGTTTAACATCGGGTATTCCAAGTATAACACTGTAATTGCTTCATTAATGATTCTCTTGTACATCGAACTAAGCTGATCTCCCCCATAAAGAAGCTCACCATTAAAACAGTCAAACAATGCAGATAATGGGTTAATACAACAATTAACAACAAGTTTTTCACATTGAATAACCAAGAATTGTTCATAGTCTACAAGAGTAGCATTCAATGTGGGAGTATCCAATAGCATTTGAACTATTGCAGGGGTGTCTTGTTTATTCTCACCAGGAAACTTGGCAATGGTGAGCTTTCCAGGTGCTGCATGTCTTACTACTCCATCATCATCAATATATGCACCATGAGTAGCAACTACTTCATAGATATTAGGGCAATTTCTAGCCCAGAACTTCTCTTTCAAGAGCGAAGGTATTCCCATACCATTCTGAACAATCAAAATATTACTTTTTTCACTGATATAAGGAATAAAAGGTAACAATGCCAGTGCTGTTTGGTGAGCTTTAGTCGAAATTATTAAATTGTCAATATGTCCGGACTTTTCATACTTGGTGACACTGCTGAGGAAATCACTAGGTTTGAGTGCATCTACAGTGACACTATCGGTTGTCCAATTGGGTCCTATTTGACGTGCAAGCTTTATGGTTTGGGTATTTGAATCAAGCAGCTTTCCTGGTTTAACAAGTAAAGTGGGATGGAAATCTTGAGGGAATTGTTGTTTCAAGTCATGGGCCAAGAGTGATCCCATAGCTCCTGCTCCAAGTATGTGTACATTTGCGGTTGTTTTAGACATTGTTCTTATTGCTGTTCGTGTTAGCATTGCAGCCAAGTTTTGGTTGTATGGTCAGAGAAAGATTTTCAAATTTGGTTGTAAAAAAAAAAAATTCTAATAGTTAAGCGTCGTACAAAGGAGAAAACAAAAAAAAGGGTGGTGGAAGGGGGTGGAAGCAAACGCTTACATCCAAATACATTAACCATACAAATATGCTTATTGTTGGTCTTACCGGTGGAATAGGATGTGGTAAGTCCACTGTATCTAAACAACTCCAATCAAAACATAAATTAACTGTGGTAGATGCAGATCTAATTGCTCGTGAAGTAGTATACCCAGGTAAACCCGCCTATAACAAAATCATAGCTTCCTTTGGAGATATCGTGCCTAATCTAGTCAATGACGATCGTAGTTTGAATAGAGCTGCTTTGGGGCAAGCTGTGTTTGGAAATAAGGAAAGATTGGCCGTGTTGAATGCAATTGTACATCCCGCTGTCAAGTATGAAATGGCATGGCAAATCTTTAAAGCTTACATTCGTTGTAATCGAGTAGTGATTTTAGATGTTCCCTTGTTATATGAGAGTAAATTGGATTTGTTATGTGGGTTAGTAGTAACCGTTTCATGTGATAGAGAAACACAAATTGAACGACTTGTAAGTAGAAATCCTGAGTTGTCTCGTGAAGATATTGAAAAGAGAATACTGAGCCAAATGTCAAATGAAGAACGGAATTACCGCAGTGATATCGTATTGGAAAACAACAAGAGTTTGGCAATGTTACACATTTCTATAGATTCATTGGTGCACGAAATCAAACCAAATCTTTTATGGTATTTGGCAGATTTGTTTCCTCCCGTTGCCATTGTTTCTGCATTGTTCACTTTTGCTGTTAGAAGAATAACCGAGCGTTTCAAAGGTACTAAACCGAAAAGTAATTAGAATTTATATATAAATCTATAATTATTATTGTTGCTGACGAACACCACTGACAATATCGTCCACTCTCAACAACAAACAAGCACTTTCAATTGCAGTCTTGATTGATTGTTGTTTAATAACTTCTGGTTCCCAGATACCATACTCCTTCATATCAACAACTTTACCATTATCACCATCAATACCAAAAGTGTGATTACCTTGAGCTTGCTTGGCTCTCAATTGTGACAATACCTTAATTGGGTTACCACCACAGTTTTGAATTAAAGTACGTGGAATAACTTCAAAGGCATCAGCAACAGCTTGGTATGGTAATTGAGCAACACCTTCGATTGTCTTGGCCTTTTCGGATAATTTAACAGCTACAGCCATTTCAGTGGCACCACCACCTGGAGACAAAGATGGTTCAAACATAACGTTTCTAGCAACAGCCATGGCATCATGTAAGTTACGTTCAATTTCGTTCAAAATGTCCTTAGATGGACCTCTCAACATAACAGTACATGCTTGTGGTTCTTTACATTTGACCAAATATGTAAAATATTCGTCACCAATTAATTCAACTTTGAATTCTCCACACTTGGTACCAACATCGGATTCCTTCAAGTCTTCAACTCTATTAACAATGGTGGCTCCAGTAGCACGAGCAATTCTATTATTATCGGATTTCTTGACTCTACGTAATGCAGAAACTCCACCTTTAAGTAAATAATGTTGGGCTAAATCAGAAACACCCTTTTCAGTAATGACCAAATCTGGTTTGAATTCCAAGATTTGTTCACACAAGAGTCTAACTTGTTCTTCTTCAATTTGAAGTATTCTATTCCAATCTTCTTCTTTGGTGATTTCTATATTAGTTTGTGATTCACCCTTCTTGTATTCCAATGGACAATCCAATAATATAACTCTTGGATTTTCGATATTTCTCTTCATCTTTGGATGAACAACATCCTTATTAAGTAAGATACCATCAAGTACCTCGGAATCGGTAACTTCTCCGCCGGGAATCTTTTCAATTCTGACATATCTCTTGACATCAATTTCCTTGTAATCACCATTTTCAATCATAACTGTTCTGACAGCTTTTAAAGACAACTCGCACATCTTTTCTGACCATTTGGAAACATATTTAGTACCAATACTAGCACTAATCAATTTAAGCATAGCACTATCATTAGTAATATCAACAGGAGTGCTAACTTCATGAATGACTTCCAATGCATCCTTTAAAGCTTGCTTTAACGCTTGGATAATGATTACTGGATGGATGTTCTTTTCGATATATGGGAAAGTCTGAGCCAAGATTTCACCGGCCAATATAATAACGGTGGTGGTACCGTCACCGACCTCTTCATCTTGGGTTCTACTTAACTCAATCATGGACTTGGCAGCAGGATGAGAAACATCAATTTCACGCAAGATGGCATGACCATCGTTGGTCAATACAATACCACCCATAGGATCAAGCAACATCTTAAGCATAGCCTTAGGTCCAAGACAAGTACGGATAATGTCAGCCACGGCTTTGGCCGCGGTTATATTAGCTATTTGTGCCTGACGTCCAGTTTGACGTTGTGTAGAGGTGTTCATATACACCACAGGAGCTTGCATTGTTGATGAATGTAAGTGAATTGATCTAAAGCAAGGATATGGTTGTTGGCAAACTATATTGGCAAATTTTTTATTCTTCGGTTTTCTAAATTTTTTTTTTTGTTTGGACAGACGCGAAAACCTGTAAAATTCTAAAGTGCAAACATACTTTGCACTTTATGTGTAACATGCAAATAAAAACCTTACTACTAAACCAAAGTTCTTTTTGACAACCAAAACGTCGTTTACAACAGATCACGATATACCAGGGTTGACGCAATGGACGCTGATTTCATAAATTCAAACTTTGTAAACATCGAAGATCTATCCAGTCTCAGTGATAAACTCAATGAATTGGAGAATCTCAGCTCCCAAATCACCCAAATTGCTCAGGTGAAAGCAATCAATGGAGACCACCATGAACAAGCACTATCAGCTGTGGTATTTGATGAGGAAAAGTACGAGTCTGCGGTGGATAAAATTGTCAGTGTTGTGGAAATGATAAGTGAGTCTGACTTGTCTGAAGCCATTGCTAATGTCGAAGCATTAATTCTAGAATTTGGTGATATTCCCATGTTTGTCGTATTAAAAGAAAACTTGGAAAGCAAGAAAACTGTTAGTGATGACGTTGAAAAATTAACAACAGGACAAATAATACAAGAAAAGCTTAAGTCTGAATTGAGCCATACTGAATTAGGTATTGTTGCTAGAGATATACACGAGTTTAAAGATATTTGTACCAACGAAACAGTAATCAATTCGTTGTTTCAACAATTGGAAGGCGAAGTATACATAAGACAGCAACAATTGGAACCAAAATTACGGCAAATCCTACAAGAATGTCACTGGCTAAGCAAAGATGAACAGTCCAAAGTCCCCGACGAAACATTGACCCAAGTTGCTAATCTCGTTCAAGAATTAATTCTTATTCAAAATATAAATGATGCTCCCCAATACCCTGATTCTTGGTGGGCTGTTGATATCTTATTAGAGCCAATTGTCCTCCGATTCAATTACCATTTTAATTCATCTCATAAAGACACAAACAAGCTTTCCAAACCAGAATGGGCCCTTAATTATATCGAAACATTCTTAACTGGACACCTCCCTTTGCTCAATTTAATAGTGGATGATTCATTCAAACAAGTATCGCGTATAGGCACTTATGAAATCATAACGTCCTTACTTAAACCAGTAAGAGAAAAGATTTTAAGAATGATTAATATAATAAACTCAAACATTACAAAATTTCAATCAGACCCAGGCATGCTTGAGAAAAATGGACTCTTGTTATCCCATCTAATATTTGAATTGTCTTCATTTGATCAACGATTAAGAAATACCTATAAATATAATCCATATATTGACAAATTAGATGCCCCTGCAAGCGAATCTTGGACAGGAATTACCAGTGACGTTCTCCTTTCCGATGGTCTGAATGTTGCTGTGGAAAATTGGTTGAATCTTGAAAATGAACTCGCTAGCAAGAGATTTGATACTGAAATTGTTAATGCAAAAGATGCATTTATGATTGATTTTGATTATCAAGGTAACTTAGAAGAGGAAGACAATAGTAACGTCCATATGTATATCTTAAAACCTACTTACTCGGCATATGCGTTAGTCAAACTTGTCAATAACTTAAATAGTCATTTCCAAACTTTGAATATTGTCAAGTATCAGTTGAAATATGTGTCAAAAATTCAAATGAATCTTGTCGAAAAGTACTATGAAACTTTGAATAAAAACTATAAGCTGTTTTTGGACAAGTTTAATTTGAAAAGTATGTTGCTGTATATTCCAGGGGGGATGAAAGACCCAGTGGAAGAACAAGCAAGATCAGAAAGTTTAATTAGAGGATTGGAGAAATTAACGGAAATCTTTTGTTCTGCTAAGTTCGTTGTCAATGCTCTTGAACAATGGGAAGATGAACTTATATTTATTCAATTATGGGAAACTTACAAGGGTTTAACTAATGACATTGAAAAGGATCATACCAGTGTTTTCAGTTCTTCAATACTGCAATACGATGGACTAGTGACAAACCTTTTGAATGATTATGATGAGTTTTTCAGGACAGAAACTAAGGAGTTGCTCAAGAATTACGTTAATAAAAGTCAATGGGTGATGGACTCGAACGAAGACACCAACATTGCCTCGAGTTTGCTTTCACCTTTGATTAATAACCTTCCACAATACCTTGATATACTTCGTAGAAGCATATCGTCATTGGATTACTTCTACATCACCGACAGGGTAGTCACTATCCTCAGTACAATCATATACGAATACGTCCTTACAAACAATCGATTCAATCGTGCGGGGATAGATCAATTGCTTGAAGATTTCGCATACATTATCAAACAATTACATATTCATTTGTTTCTCAACACTGAAGAATATGCCGAATATTCAAATGATCTGAATGATAAATACATCAAACTTGTACAAGCTATTGATTTGATGGATTCGTTAGAACCTAATCAGGCCAAAGTATTCAAAAGCTCTTCGGAATCGTTGGCTCAATTGAGATTGAATTATGCACATGAACTCTCGGGATTGACGAATCATGATTTAACTGATTTGCTTTCAAGAATTGTATAGATTTAAAAAAAGTACATACAAAATTTATTTGCATTGCGCTACCAGTTTTTATGAACACGCTCGGTTTTAACCTTTTGCGCTTCGGAGTAAAATTGAAATCAAAATAAACAACTTTTGACAGTGTAGAACAAAGACATCACATATATAGACAAGCATCATGTCATTGATAAGAAAAAGGGTATGTACTGTCATTGTATGCTTTACGAAGCTTTAACTAACACTTTCTTAAGCAACATATAGAGGCTCTAGAATCCAACAAAAGACAAGCTGTAAATCCAGAGACATCATTATCACCGATCGCTAAACTCTACGACACGTCGTCCAAACAAATTCACATAACTATTCCCAGACCAAAGGAGTCTGGTGTTATAATAGTTGGGCGTAGTGGCTCTTGTGATGTGAAATTATCTGGAGCAGATGTATCTTCCAAGCATTGTCGATTTACAATAATCGACGCCCTGGCACGACAGTACCTTAGTGTGACCGATTTGAGCAGTAATGGATTATATGTTAATGATGACATACTTGGAAAGGGACTGAGTACCATTTTGAAAAGTGGTGATAAGTTGGGGTTTGCCAAGACTGGTGGAGAATATATATTCAAGTATATTGTGGATGCCAAAGCTACCAAGAAGAAACTGGTAGTGGTGAGGTCGTTCTTTGATGATTACATTATTGGGAAACAATTAGGTTCAGGACATTATGCTGTTGTTAAAGAAGCAAAGAATAAACTCACCGGCGAAATAGTGGCTGTCAAGATTTTCCATCCTAATAAAGTTGGGAATCAAAAGGAAGAAGAGAAATTACAACAGGAAATGAACTTGTTGTTGTCGATAAATCACCCTAATATTGTCAAATTTGTGTCGCATTATATTGAACCTATAAACCAGCATTCCCTGAACACGTACTTGGTATTGGAGAAAATGAACAGCGGAGAATTGTTTCAAAGGATTGTTAATAAGGGCAAATTATCACCAAATGAAACCAAAGCTATATTTACACAACTCTTGTCCGGCCTAGATTATCTCCATGACAATAACATTATTCATCGAGACATAAAACCAGAAAACATTTTACTTGATATAACACCTAAAAACAATCCCAAGCAAATCCTGACTGGACCTTGGGATGAAGACGAATATGATATCAAGGTCAAGATTGCTGACTTTGGATTAGCTAAGTTTATTGGAGAATTGAAATTTACAAACACTTTATGTGGAACACCAGCATATGTTGCTCCAGAAATCTTAAAGAATGATCGTCATTATACTACAAAAGTTGACTTGTGGTCTACGGGAGTGTTGCTTTACGTGTGTCTTTGTGGATTCCCTCCTTTCAGTGACGAGTTGGGTCCTCCCACAATGAAGGAACAAATTCTTTCAGGAACATATGCATTTTATTCTCCATATTGGGATGATATAAGTGATATTGTCCTAGATTTAATATCGAATTTATTGGTTGTCGATGCCAATGAAAGATTTAGTGTTAAACAGACGTTGAACCATTATTGGTTTAGTGAATCAGAAAGTGAGAGCGAAGAGAATGATGTGGTTCCTGAATTAGAGACAAGCGAAGATAGAAGTAATTCTATAATTGAACCATCTTCGCAAATTAAACGAATGTCAGTAAGATCAAATACCCAACCATTAACTTTGAAAGAGAAGTTCACTTCTGATATGAGTATGTCTGTATTATAAGCTATGTACAAGATTTTATATAATATTTGTAGTATTTAATTCCTGAATTTCATAATTCCGAGTAGTGAAAAATGTAGTCAATAACTGTTTGTTCATTAGCATAGATTGTTTGATATCATCTGGCATATTTATGTTCTTCTTGACTTTAGCAATTTTTGCTCTAAGTTCAGTAAGTTTAGTTAAAATATCAAATGCTTTAACTTTGTTGTTTAATTTCCAATAACAGTCGAATTGTCCAATAAGACAAGCAACGTCATTAGCTGCTTCCACACCTAATCTAAACCATTCAAGACTTTTGTCGTAATTTTGAAACATGTTTAATTCCAAGAACCCTAAACTCTGAAATGCGTCTTTCAATCCTCGAGATGCCGAGATTTCCCAATGATATTTGGCAATCCGTGGATCAACCTCAACATATAACTGACCCAAATAATAATGGGCTTTTATCGTGAAATTGTCAACTTCACCAAACTTGATACCTTTCTCAAAATAGTACTTAGCCTGGGATAACTCTGGTTTATTAAAATAGAATAATCCCAAATTACAATATACATGACTAGCCATGATAGTATCGTTTTCAAGCTCGATGAATTTAATCCAATAGTCATGAGCTTGATCGTGGAATCCTCGCTTGTATGCTAAGTCACCCCCCATTTTGAATACTAATGGATGTTTAATATCTGTAAGTTGTTTAATTAATTCGTTGGCACTGTTAAAATCTTCCTTGGTTATATCTTTGTCTCCTTTTAACTTCTTTTCAATAGTTTCGAAGGCAAGGATGGTAATAGCGTCATTATCACCCAATTCTGCCGCTTGCTCAATTAATTCGTTTTCCAACAAGACTAAACGAGGATGTATTGTTCCTGTGGTGGATCGTACTGTTGTCAATACGTTTTTGAACGTCATCAAGTCGTATGATTTGACATAGGAAGGTAAGAGGATATCATCGGGGTTGTCAAGGTTGCTGTAGATAGAGTTGAGAACTGGGATCATTTTCTTGTATGGTAATCTTGAGTCATTGTCAAATAAAAGCTTGTTGAGAGTTCGTTTGGAAGGAAGGATTGAAAGCAAAGTGGGACTTGAAGTAGTTACCTCAGTAGAGTATGACCGTAGTGGATGTAGGAAAGGGCGTATGCGAATCATGGTATGTCTCCTCTTTCTTGTGCTGCCAATTTTTACAGTAGTAAATTTTTTTAGTGTAATTAATTTTTTTTTTTTGGTGGTTGTAAAAATAACTGGCAACAAGACCAACCAAAGGTGTTGCCAAAATTTTAAAGCTGTTACCAACTACAAAGTATTGTGATCTGAAAAATAGTTTATAGTAATAAATAAATATGTAAAACTCTAAATATTTTATATTTTAAATACAGAGACGAAAACGTCTTTTTTTATTTTTCAAGCTTTCAGCATTGACTTTGAAATGAAATAAATATGAATTGTTGAGAATTAAATGAAAGTGTAATTGTTGTTAATGCAGTCAAAATTAGTGAATAATAAAAAAAAGGGTGGTTAAAGTGGTGAGGGTTGAATATCACCATGCAATTATGGATAGTTACTTCCAAAGTCTATAAAATTATCCACGCCATGTTCGGTACTCCCCAGATGATTATTGTTGTCTTCAGTTGCAAAATCTCCCAAATCAAACTTGAAGTTTGTATCATTTATAAATTCAGATGGATTGGTATCGGGGTTATGTAAGCTGTTGTTATTGTTAAAGTTTTGATGAGTGTATGCGTGTGCTGGTGCTGATCCTGATACGTTGGCACTGTTGTTACTTGGACTACTAAGGGAGTCTGAATCATTACCGGAACCACCATTGTTGTTGCCATTGCTGGTGTTCAATGCCAACACATGTGGTGGTTGATTGAAACTTCCTTCATTGATGGATGTAAAAATATCAGGGGTTGGTGCTGAAGTACTTATCATTGGTTCATGAATGTCTGAATTAGGATTGAAGGCAGGTTTTAAGGAGTTGCTAGATTGTGGGGTATCCTCAGAATAGTATTGGTTATTATTAGAATTTACTGAAAAGGGCGATTCGTCATTATTAGTTGTGGCACTTGTAGTATTCGAATTGGCTGAAAAGTTATTGTTGTGGAGATTGCTTGGGTTGGTTGGGTAGTGGTTGTTGTTATATATTGAGGAAGGACCAGATTGTGGAGGATATGGTATTGAAGATCTGTTACTTGCTATTGATTTCTCATCCCAAAGCGAAGGAATTTCATTCTGATCAAATTCACCATTAGTTATACTAACCGAAGTGGAATGGGAAGTATTTTCAGTAGTACCCATAATAGCTGGATTGGAATAGATTTGGTTGTTTTCCAATATAAACAGATTAAGATATTGCAATGAACTCTTAACCCCAACTAATACATGTGGAATGGAAGTACCTCCACTTTCTTGCACATAGGCTTGACTCACTTGTTGTCCTTCACTAAAATCATCACATATTGACCATTGATTAGAATTGGAATTTATACCATTGAAGAAATATACTGAAAATTTGGGCTGGTGGGCGAGGCATACTCTTAATTCATTGTTTTCCTTGTTAATGTTGTTATCCAACAATGAACAAGTAACAATTGAACTTATAGGATAAAAGATTCTGAATAATATCTTGGAATTATTGGAAATTGCCAGGAAGAAATAGTTGATTTCAAAGTTCTTCTTTGACAATATTACCAACAAGTCAACATTGTTCATAATAGTATTCAATGTAAAAGGTGACAAATTGGAAAGGTTGTTGCTTAATAATTTTTCATCGTGATATCCTGTCTTAATTCTTTGCCATGAACCCACGGATAAGGAAGAACAGTCGACAAAACAGTATTTTTCGTTGATTTCGATTGGAATATTTGAAGCTAATCTATAACTAAGATCAACTGATCCCATACTATATCTATAACTGGAGGATCTCAGGGAGATTGAAGGTGGTGGTGGGATGGTACTGTGACCTTGCTTTTGCATACGTTCAAATTTTCTTATTTTAGCTCTTCTGTTTTGAAACCATATTCTGATGGCTTTTTCATTCATGCCTGCCTTCTCACTTATGAACCTTCGTTGTTCAGGAGTTGGATTGGGGTTTCTTTCGAATTCCGCTAAAAGGAAATCTAACACTTCTCCCGTGGCTCTGGTTCTCTTTGAACTGCTTTCATCGGAAGACATATTGTTTTATTTGGGGAAGGGGATTTGACTCTCTATAGTAAAAAAACCTGTAAATTTTGAAAACCGGTTTTTGAAAAAAAATAAATTTTTATAAAAAAAGAAAACCTTTATACTAGCTTTAGGAAAACGCCGTTGGATTTTTGCAAGGTTTATATAATTTGGTTAGGGATATAATTGTGAATCAAGTTCCAAGATGATCTCCTGCTTTTTCTTCTTTATGATTGTTTAAAATAATATACAGGTATTGTTCTGCAACCAAGTTAGTCCTTTTTTTTGAATTTCTTTTTATTTCAATTTATTTTTTTTCTTTCTTCTGGCGAAGCGTTAAAGGCGGGCGAGTTGTTGATGGTGTGGTTTTGAAACTTTTTTTTTTCTTTCAAATCAGAAAAAAAAAATATAGGCTTTGGACTTTAGTTGATTTAGTTTGTAGTTTCTTTTTTTTCTTGAAACTAAATTAAAGTTGAAAATAGCCGTGGATTGTGTAAATGACAATTCGTAAAGTTGTTGGTGTGCTACTATGTCGTTTTATCTATCCTTGTAAGACGAGCAATGTCGGTTAATGTGGATAGATGTATCTCAGGAACAGTTCGGAAGTATGCACAAGGTCCTGTATCTGAACAAGAAAATTTCTTTTTCGGTTGATTGCCTGGGATATATTTTCTATGCAATGAGCAGCTTAGTTAGTATCAAGATCGAATGACAGACAAAGAACTATTTTTTGTTGTATGTCGTAGAAATTGGCGTTTTCTAAAATAATATGAAATGGATAAAGGGAAGATCTAGGCGGAAATCTATAAAATAGAACTGTCTAGAGCGTTATGGGGAAATGTACGAAAAGGATATATGGTCCGAGGCGAATTGTTTCTTTATGAATTTCTTTTCTTTTGCAGTAAATCGTGTTGCTGAAACAAGTCACACCTTTTGGGATCAATACTTGTCAATAGCTAGTTGACTTTGTGTCGGTGTTATGTCGAGGTGAGTGAATGACTAGGATGATTCCTAAAATAGTATGATGCCTCAATTGTAGTATATCTGCTCAATTTTCACCCAGAAAAACTGCCATTGCCGAAATATCCAATCCGTTTTATAATTGTACCCTGTCCTCCGTCGATTCTTGGGTTTTTTTTTTTGTTTGAAAACTTTTCCTCTACAAAAGCTGAATTTATTTTTTGTTTCACATTGCCTTTGTATAAGTATTTAGTTGTTCGTTTTACAGTTTTTTTATTATTGTTAATGATATTTTTTCCTTTATTTGGATCATTTTTATTTTTACAAGGAATGAAAATGACCTTCCACAAGATCAATATGCTACTGCATGTTATTTTTTATGTATCAGAAGAGTATATACATGATTACTTACATATAAGTGGGGCATATGAATTGCTTTTTCCTCGGGTATGACGCCGCTGTTCCCCCTCTTCTTCCCCACTTATACTCACTAACATAAGTTCAACCATGTCATCTCTTTTTCTCCAGGAGAGATTCACTGGAAATATCTAAATCATATTAGTTGCACACCACAACTAGCGACTTGTTGGCCAATGCGACATTTCTTCCTTGTTTGATTATACGAAAAATATTTTTTTCAATTCAAAATGGCCATGCTGCATTGAATGTAAACTAAACAATACAACCATAATCACTGAAACGGACTAGCACTAGCGCTAAAAAAAAAAAAAAAACTAAATCCGCTGCGATGACTTTTGAAAAAGTTTGCGAGGCAAGAACTAACGATTAACGGATATACCTTTCATTTTCATAATTAGCAATATTTTACTAAACCTTCTGCAAAAAATGTTACTAATCGTGGAAATGTAACTTTGACACCAGCCATACTCGGGTTAACGGATTTCTTCTTTAATGTAACTAGGAGCCATTCCTTTGGGTTTTGTGATCGATATTTGCCACTTCTCTATTCTTAGTCTATGTCCCATTTCGCCCCCCTCTGTCAGAAAACTTTTGTTTTGTGACATGTTTCACAAAACACATCTTTTTTTCTGATTCTTTATGCGAATATGTGATTTGGCGTTTGTGCGTAGGCGAGACGTGCAGGTAGATGGCATTTGGTAAGGCTTCGGGGTTGTTCTTATCGGCCAGATTTAGTCACTGCGTCATATTTTGGCAAGGCATTTTCTAAAGAGTGGGGGACCAAGTTGCGGAGGTATCTTCAATTTGCCTTATCGTAAGATGCAAAAATGCCAAAAATGCCAAAAAAGCAACTAGAAGATCGGATATGGCTTTATTTTTACTTACAATTCTAATGGTTGTTGGTAAATAGTAAATGCGGAAATGCAGATGCATAACTAACAATGTTAAATACAATGACAAGTAGTTATCCCGGAGATACCCAACTTATTCGATTTCTTTGTTAGTTTACAACCATCTTGTTACCTAGGTAATTTCATCTAGGCTAGAACGATTTATACGGAAAAGGCATAAATCCGTTTGGATGAAGCCAGGGTAGTTTCAGGTCTTGCATAAGGGTACATATCCATATGTTGTAACCTAGTCCTTATATTCGCCGCAAAAAATTTTCCGCACTCTCTTCTCAACACCGGAAAAATATCGGCTCGATGTTCCTACGTTTTAAAAAATATCTATGGAATTTTATTTTTGAGATTTTTTGATAACAATTGAAAAGACTAGGCTCAGCCAATAGAAGGTTGTCGGGATTAAAATGAGAAAAAATATCTTTGTCCGGTACAGGGGTGCAAGAACGCACCGACTCGGTAGATTATTTATTCTTGTAAAGAGGGATGGTTGACATGTGATTGATTACATAGGCAGTATCTCGTCGCCTCTCCCGTTCATGGCACGCACATGTGCCTCGTTCGAAAGGCTGTGAAAGTTAATAACTTTTCACAAGGATATAATATTTGAGTAGATTTGGTTCAAATTTTCCACAAGATAAAACATTTTGACCGAGGTAAACATTAACCATGGAAAACAAATGGGTGTTTTAGGTAGATGTTACAGTATTCATACGGTAGGGTTGATAGAGCGAATTTTTCGTAATTAGTCAACCGTTAGCACCGATATCACTCGAAATTTGATAAACAGAAACCCGAAATAGAAACGCATTTCTCATGCATCTATGTAGAAATTGCTTTTCATGTTTGCTGCTGCAATTAAGTCATCTCTTTGATGTTGATTCCATTTTATTTTTGTGAGGGATGCATATCCCGTTACCTATAGATATTAGATCTTGCAATATGTCTAATTTGATAAATCTTTAATCATTTCTTGGCAATCTTGGCAATTTCTTTATTTTTACTTTGTAAAAATACTAGTGAAACAAAAGATGACTCGGGCTTGACAAATGTATCAGCACGACATTTTTCCCAGTCATAAAAGTCGTAAATACAAATCTACAAAGGTACCTTTTAGGTTTGACCGTAAAATAAAATAAACTTTCAACAATCCAAAAAATAATCACAAAACAATAATAATAGACAAATCTAAAAACTGATCACCAAAATTCCACCTTGCTTAACGAAAAAAAGAAAAACAAATATTATTTTAGAGTACAAAAATAAAAGTTTTGCAGGTTGCCCAACTTCCTGTCACTGCAAAATGTCATCGATTTTTGAAGGTGGGTGTCCCCCCCCTTTATCATTCGTATCCAATATATACGGTCAGATGCTCGTGATACTTGCAGCAGCTAAGGCGACCTTTATGCGATGATCCCAGAATGCCGATACCATGTAGGTAAACAAATGAAATATTGCGCTCCACGGAAAACCCACCGCCTTTCCGATGAGGATCAACAATTTGGATCTTGTTGCTTTTTTTTTTTGCCTTGGTTGCAAGATACGAATCAACACGTGATATAGAGAAATCTAAACTATGTATGCTAGATACACACGCTGAAGATAACACAAAAAGGCATTGATCCGTATATCAGTGCCCTCCACGGCATATCTTTAGTAGGGCATTTGAACATATATTTCTGACGTAAGAGGATACTTGTTGTGTTTGTTCCGCAACCACAAGATGCCTTACGAATGTGTAAAAAAGGAGTCAAACATGCATACCTTTTACTCGGTCAAAGATCATTGGATTGTAATACGGCAAGACAAAACGTGCAGCCTATTTGTTAGGTAGCATCTCTATGTATGGGTAAATTTTGTTATAAACCTTTATTAAAATTGTATATGCTCTCCTAAAGAAACAAATCTTGAACTTCAAACTCATTCAAAACATCCAAACAATACTTAAACTCTTTCCATTGCTTATTGCTTGGATTCCAACTTTGAAATCTATCCAAAAGTTCTCTGATCAATTCCAAACTTCTTATATGACGAATATTAACCAAATCCTGGAATAAACTCCGAATATTCCAAGGAAGTAAGTTATAAAAACTTGAAGTTCCATCTAATGGTTTCAAATATTTTATTCTTAATTCGTGTGAGTGAATTAAACTGCTACTTTCAAGAGTATGTCTAATTGCTTCAAGATATACCTGTTCTTCATCAAATATTTTGCAATGACCCTTATTGACACCTCCTTCATTCACCATTCGATCGCTTAATTCTCGGATGAGATTATAGTCACTATCATGACCCAAATTTTTCATCGTGCATATGACAAGAAGGAGATTGGTTATGAATGGATTGGTGGATAAATCAGATGTAGCAGGGTTGGATGGAGCAAGCATTTCTGAATGTGTTTCTTGAGGTTGAAACAAGTTCCTATGAATATTGGGATGTTGATAATGTACAGCTAATGATGAACTCAATGGTACAAATTGATCAGATGGCACTCCAGTAAATGTAACCTTGACATTATATTCCATCAACACTCGCAAAGATTCGTTCAATTTTAAAGAAAGGGCTGAGGTCTGCTTTTGATAGTCGAATATTTCTTTAATAATTTCATTCTCAAGCTGTGAAAATGCTCGAATTACAATTTTGGAGTCCAACCCTGCAAATGGACCCAAATTAATTCCACTCATATTCAACAACCCTAACTTCTTTCTATGCCAATGCAGGTGATCTCTCAATAACTTAGCAAATAAGTTGATTGCAACCGCAGTTGAACAACCATGACCAACCATAAATATTACATCTGCTTGCTCTAAAATATCCCACCAATTCTCAAGTAGTTTACTTAATACCTCAACTCTGTCATTAACTTTCCCTGCACCTTCAAGGGCAATGGTTTCTATACTATAATCATCTATATTAAAAGATGCACCGCAATCTTCACTTAACCATTTCAACATTGCAGTCGAGGCATGATTGACAAACTTAATTGAATTTCCTGTATTTTGACCTATGAGGGATCTCACCATTTTTGTAGGAAGGAAACTATGAATTCCGATGATAACAATCTTGTTGAGTTTCTGCTTTTTCCGTTGTAAAATGTCTAGTTGTTTGAGCTTATATAAATGTGATTCTGGTTCAACTCCACATAAGATACCTTGTGAAATGATTCTCAATTTTGTTTTAGAAGTTATTGTTCGATAGTTAAATCGAAAATGGGGTGCAACTTTGGTGATGTTAACTGATAGGGAATTAGAAGCTCCTTCAACGATAGAACTTGCTGAAGAACTTCCAGGTCTGGTTCTTAATGATTTTTCTTGTATTTCACTAGGAAACAAGGGTTGTTTTCTTGAATGGTATTGCACTGGTTGATTTTCAGTTAAGGTGCCAAATACGGATAGCTCGACTTCTTTTGTATGGGTGTTTATATGGTCTGTAAATGAGCTTTTGAACGCATAATGACATACTTCCTTTGATGATTCGATTGCGGTTTTTGCTGACTTATACAACTCTAGATTTGAAGTATGGGCACGATCGAAGTCGTCTTCGTTATTAGGTTTGCTGTTCCAGCCCCAGCCCCAGCCCCACCAGCCTGAGGAGGTATTGTTATTAGGTTGAACCAGAGTGCCGTTAGCTTCTTGTGACGGCAATAGTGGTGTTTGTTCATTTGTAGAAGAATTTATTGTCGACACATACGACACAAGATTGTTAATTGAATCATAGGGAAGTGTCCACCACTGTCCTGAGGAAACTTCTTGTTTTGAGTTGGTGTCTATAATATTCCCGTTTGCTGTTTCTTCAACAATTGCATTAGTTGGACTAATAGTTCCATTAGACACTTCTGGTACTGGTTCTGATTCGTTTTCTGAATGTAATTGATCTATATCAGCCTCTTCCTGCTCGTTTAGAATTGCCACTTCATTTACCGCCACCTTGTGCTGATTCCAAAAGAGCAATGTCGAAAAACGACTGGTCTGTTCAGAACTGACACTAGGAGAAGCTACTATAGCAACCTGGTTCTTTTCGGTAATATTCTCTTTTGTGGGTAATGTGCTGTCATCAATAGTTGTTATCGCAGTTTGTGATTGTTGTTCTGGGGTTATTTGGGATGAAGTAGGAGTAGGTGATTTAGATTTGTTTGTGACATCTTGTTGTTCATTCATGAGCTCGACTAGTGCGTTAGTGCTATTTGATAGAACAAAGAAAAGAACTCAGTGCAGTGATATTCAAATAGATTGGCCAAGTAAAAGCCCTATACCATACAAATTTAGTTATGGATTCACCTGTAAACCAAACAAAAAAAAAAAGGCGTAGGCGTTATCAGAAGGTGATCCATAGAAAAACAAAAAAAAAAGTATAACGTTCTTTGTTTCTGTAACATATTAACTGTATCGTGTAATTGTGACCAAACCAAAAGTTTCTTGCCAGCATTTGAACGCGAGCTTACTAGTAAAACACCAATTGTGAAGTCAACCTGCAAAAAAAGTAACTTGTTTCTGGATAATAATTTAGTGTGTACCAGAATGAACCCAGCTTGGACCGATGATATAATCAAACAACTTGATATCCGAGATGACTTTGAACAACGAGACATCAAGTATTTTACAGCATTTAACCAATTGAGCCAGCAATTACAACTTCAAAAACTAGCCAATAAACAACAGTCTCCTTCACCGTCATTGACATCTCCTACCTTAAAGCAAGAGGACTTAGATCGTACATTCATAATACGAGAGAACCAACAGCTTAAAAACGAAAACAATGACCTTATATCAAGTTTAAACATGGCTACAATTAAAAATGAAAAGTTGGAACAGGGGATAAAGGAACGAGATTCCACAATCAAAACGTTACAACGAAATAATGAGAAATTAAAGAGTAAGATTGATAGCTTGAGTCTTGAAATTAAAGAAAAGAATAAAACAATTGAGATTATTAATGATGAGATCCTAATGAATCAAATTCAGTATAATGTTCTTAATGACAAAGTCCTGGCTCTTGAAGCCGAAAGAACAAAGAGCCAATAACAAGCTATAACCACACCTTGTTCAAATCCGCCTCTTCCAACATAATGCTTCCGACATTGTACTCTGAAGCATATTATTTTGGCATTCATTGCATATATCCCTGTAAACTGCTGGCATTTGCAGAATCACACAGTGGCCACATTTGGTCTACCCCCTTGAACTTTTGGATAGGAACACGACTATTTCTAATTATATCACGCATATTTAGATCCTTGAACCAAATTGACAACCCCTACAATTTCTATTTATAAATTCTTTAATATACCAATGCATAATGATCACATGGTACTCTTCCACATGTACCTACTCCACCTTACAAGAAATTTGTCTCCATGTTCTCGACAAATATTAAAGTTATATTTGCTCACCTGGTCCCCCTCGTTGTTTCCCCTCCCCCACGGTTTGACCAGCGCATCTTTAAGGTCCGAAAAAAAAAAAAAACATTACTCCACATTTGAAAATTATCTACTTTTTTTTTTTTGCAACTTTGTTCATATTTTGTAAATCATCGTTAAAATCAAGCTACTTAGCTAAATAAGACATAAAAGAAGCGAATTGAATCTACTTAGAGGTGTCAACAACGTATCTACCCAAAATCTTACCTTCTTCCATCAACTTGTAGACTTCTGGTAATTCAGATAAACCTACAACCTTGATTGGACACTTGATGGCACCACGGCTAAAGAATTCAATAGCACGTTGGGAGTCGGCTCTGTTACCAACATAAGAACCCTTAATACTCAAACTCTTAACAACAGAGTCAAAGACTGGGGCAACAACCTTGGCACCAGCTGGTAAACCAACTAAAACAACGGTACCAGTAGAACGAGTGTAGTCAACGGATTGTTGAATAGCAGCTTCAGAAACAGAAACGTTAATAGAAGCATGTGGACCACCATCAGTAGCCTTGATAACAGCAGCAACAACATCCTTTTCTTTGGTGAAATCAATGAAAGCTTCAGCACCTAATGACTTGACAAATTCACCCTTGTCAGCACCACCATCGATACCAATGACTCTGTAACCCATAGCCTTGGCGTATTGGATGGCAAGAGAACCTAAACCACCACCAGCACCGGAAACACAGATCCAATCACCTTGCTTTCTGTCGGCAGTCTTAATGGCCTTGTAGACGGTAATACCAGCACACAAGATTGGAGCAACGTGGGCTAAGTCAGTACCAGCTGGGATTCTGGCAGCTTGAACAGCATCAGCAGTAGCATATTGTTGGAAAGAACCATCATGGGTATAACCAGACAAGTCAGCGTTAGGGCAGTTTGGTTCATTGGTTTCTTGACAGAATTCACAAGATAAACAAGAACCATTCAACCATTTGATACCAGCCAAATCTCCAATCTTCCATCCCTTAACATTTTCACCCAAGGCAACGACAACACCAGCACCTTCGTGACCACCAACTAATGGCAACTTAGTTGGCAATGGCCAGTCACCCTTCCAGGCGTGCAAATCAGTGTGACAGACACCAGAGTACTTAACGTTGATCAAGATTTCATTTGGCTTTGGAACTGGGACTGGAATGTCCTTGTATTGCAATGGACCACCGTTAGTTTCGAAGATAACAGCTTTTTGAGTTTTTGGAACAGACATTATATTTTATTTAGGAATTGTACTAGTAAAGTATACTGGTGAATAAAAAAAGATCCAGAAAAGAATTTGAATCAATCGAGCGAAATTGGGGTGTTTATATAGTTTTTTCTTGAAAATTTGTTGTCCTTTATTAGTGGAGTTACGAACATTTGGAATTTTCACTCAATTGAGCTTTTTAGGGGGCACAATTGAATGGAAAATGGTAAAACGGAAAAGCGATATTGAAATTTTAAAGAAAAAAAATAATACATAAAAAATATTTTTTAACATAGAAAAAAGATGATTATTTTCATGCGTGAAAGGCTTGAGAACAATTCTGGAGTGTTACAAAATACTAAAAGTATTACACAAACTGCATTAGTTGCGTGTAATCACAGCGTATCTCCTTATATTTTTATTTATTTTTTTTTCTCTTTGGTGCCAATTATTTTTATTGCAAGCACCAAAATTACCACCGTCAATTCCAAACTCCAGTACCATGAGGGGGTGCGCTTATGACATGTATTCTCGACATGATAAAAAAATAATCTAAATCAGTAAAGCACATCACCAAAATGGCTCGTACATAAGGGACACAAAATAAATCAAGCCTCATAACAGCTTGTATACTCAAAGTTGCTCAGCGGGGTTGCATGTATACGTGAACTATGTTCTTAAAGACCGATCGAGGACCAATTGATCTTCAATGGTGTTAACCCACAAATCTTAATTCCTAAACTTAAACAATTGATCAATGGATATTAGTTTTAAAACTAATTGTCAGTTTTATTTCATATTCCGTTGCGTTAGAGACGTGTTTTAGGCAAATGGTATGCAAGTATAGGAGATATTTTAACTACGTGATGGCAAAAAAAAAAAAGTTTAACCGTTTTTCAACTTAATCAGTCCCGTTATTCTCTAACTAACTACTGGATCACTCTTGGCCGCGACACGTACGTGTTCCGTGGATGTTCCCTTTACTTCTCAATTATATAAATCACACGCAGCAACGTTTGCCTAGAATGAACAACAAAAACTTTACCTCAACTGATGTAGCATTAATTTACTGCTTAACGACGGACACCTAAGGACCGACTATTATAAACATATTCTATGAGGGGAAAATCCAGCATCACCAGATGCAACCCCTTCACCCCCCCAAGTAAAAAAAAAAAAAATAAAAAAATATTGAAAAAACATCTGATCACGTGTAAAATATTTTCTTACTTATTGTTAATATTCCATTGTTACATTGTATCTTAAAATCCCCCCATGATCACTAAAGTCCTGGTCACTGTTCCGGTAAGCTCAGGATCTGGTTTCGAGTGTCATGACGTTTACTACTGACATCACCATCATTGCAGTATACCAAGACATCACCCGACCTTCTACGGTCCCAATGGAAATAGCTATTAAAAAATCTTTGACAGAGATGGTAGTCATGCAAGTAGTCATTCATTAATGACTCAAGTGGCTCAAACACAATTATCTTGTCAGGGTAGGGTAAATCCTTTCCTAGATGACGTTGTAAAAATTCTCTCGGAGAATCATAAAATTGGTCCGATTGGTCACGATACTCGTTGATCTGATCTAAAGTTGGGTTTCTCAAATGAAGTGGTGGTTCACAACTAAGAAACCATGCTCTTAGCTCCGGATTGTGAAAATAACTTTGCCATGGAGTAGAATGGCACGGAGTTATGAATCCAAATTCCACCTCAGATTTAATTTGCTCTTTTTCGGCCGTAGGAGTTACTTCGGAGTATTGCTTATCCAAATATTTAACAATGTCAATTACCCCACGTTCGTTTATTACCGAGAAAAAGAAACCAACGCAAAAGTTGATCATAATCCCGATAAATATTAAATAATATGGTAAGCGGGACCGTAATTTGACATAGCCTCTAGCAGCGAGTAACAACATTATCGGATGAATGGGATATATGAATCTAAATTCCTTGTGATCGATCAATGAGAATCCAATTAAATAAACAATCCCAGTAAATGTTAACGAAGTTATCTTAAATCCATATATCATAAATGGAAGATAAAGCATCATCATGAGGGGGATTGCTTGGACAATATAGAAATGCCAAGGTGCAGTGCCATAAAATATTGATAAGTTCTTAAATACATTAAACTCAAGAAAATTGTAGATTGGAATCGTCAATTGTTGATAAAAATAATAATCCAACCCAGTATTGACAATCGCAATAATAATAACTTCAGTAATCGACAAAATCACCCATTTAAGGGAAACGGTTCGCGAGTTCGCAATTAACCATAGCCCTAATGGGAACCATATAAGCACATTTGTAGGACGAATTATACAACTGGTGAAACCAACGGCTAAGCTGATATACCAAGATTTATTATGCAAACTATAATCCCAGGGCCAATATCTTAATGCAACAATCGTCAACACCGTTTCTAAATTGTTGGAAAATGATCTAGTAAATACATACCAATTGAAAGGATTCAATAATGAAAGTATCAAAGTTGTTGCTGCAATTTGTTTCCTTTGTTCGTGATGTTTGCAGTAATTCAATACAAATTTGTACAAATTGTATTCGCCAATTGTCGCGATTATGGCATTAATAATTTTCGGTATAATATGGACAAGAGTTTTGTTTTCACCAGCCAATTTATAACCCAAAGCATATATCAAAGGGTGAATTGAAGACCGTAATTGTTGCTTCCATTCCCAGGTCAAGTACCCATACCCATAGATAAAGTGATGTGCTGGTTCAAGTGCTTGAAAGAATTCGTCTGCTTGAAAGAAAGTTTTCGTAGTAAACGCGTTCACAAGCCTGATGGCTAAGATTATAGGGATAAGATTATATGCTGACCACGTTCCGTCGCGTTTCTTCTTGGTTGATTGATTCAAACTACTCTCTTCAAACCGTACTTCCTTTTTAGGTTTCCTTTTTCTGGCTGTAGACATAATTCGTTGGCAAAACAACACTTGTTTCCTGTTGCCATTGTCTCTCTCTCTCTCTTCTTTTTTTTTTGTGCGTGTGGTTACTTCAATATTTTACTCCTTGTTGTATACTGTTCTCATAACCAGTTAATGTCTCTTTCTGAAGTACTACATCTAGTAGAATACAGTTACTTATACCAATCAATCGATGATACCGTAAAGGCAAAAAAGGGTTGTCTTCAAGCCATCAAAATTCTAAACACCTTAGCAAAATCTGACAACAGCACACAGCCACACATAAAAGAGGTATCCCAATTTGTCCTAAATCTTTATGATCAAATAGATAAGCAGCCATTAAATACATCGGGAAAACTATCATGGATGAGTTCGAAACTATCTGAAACAGGAACATGTCCTCCTGTGATTTCATTTTCACCAAACTTGAATTCACACAACCAGATATTCTTTTCTGAAGATCAAGCTTTCCAAGATGAAGACAAATCAATTCAAAAAGTTCCTGAGAATGTCCAATGGGAATCAGTCATGGTAGATGATTGGAGTTCAGAATCTCTGGATTTGACCAGTCTTTATCAGGACATTCTTCCTAATTGCTCATTTGTTTCCTCATTCCTTGCCATTATAGAGAGCCAAACAATTCCTATAATTCAACTGATATCACCACATCGACCCAGCACCCAATACAAAGTCCAATTAATGTTCAATGGTACATTTAGAAATGTGACTATTGACAATCGACTTCCTTATTTGAGCAATGATCGGAGTAGAAATCTTTTCATTAGTTCATTTAAAGATCCCCGATTATTATGGCCAGCATTGATTGAAAAGGCGTATCTAAAGGTCATGGGAGATGGGTATAACTTCAATGGTTCAAATATGGCCAATGACACCTGTTTATTAACAGGATGGTTACCTCAAATTATAAAAATTGAGAATGGGCAGCTTCCAACGGAGTTCTCCAGATTATGGGAATTACATCGTCAGGGCAAAGTATTATTGGGGATTGGTACTGGTAAATTAAGTAAACAAATCGGGTTACACTTGAATTTAATTACAGATCATGATTATGTTATTGATAATTTTAGGATGGAAGGAAATAAGAAAATCATTACAATTAAGAACCCATGGATTAGTAAATCATTGGATTGTCGATTAATTTCCGTGGATGAATTTACCTATTTCAAATATTTGTACGTCAATTGGAAACCCGAGTTTAAGTATACTCAAAATCATAATTTCCTTTATTCTCCAAAGGAATTTATCTTCAATGAACCTCAATTCACGTTTTCAAACGATACAGCTCAATTGCAAGAAGTATGGTTATTACTTGAACGTCATTTGCCTACAGATCTGCAGTGGATGAATATGCAAATATTTGAAACGGGGTCAAAAGTTCTTACACAAACTCAATTTAAGAAATTAGGCCTTGATCTGGGGACTAATAACCGAATACAACTTATTAAATTAAACATGAAACCAAATCAGTCTTATACTGCCGTGATTTCTTGTGGTAAATCTTGCAAACTCACTTTATCGATGTTTAACAATATTGGACCCGGCTTCAAATTCAATAAGCTGAAATGGATGTACGTTTTCACATTGCCTCCAATTGATGGCGAATGGACTGACAGAACAAACGGTGGCAATTGGTCCATTTCCACATTCATTGACAATCCACAATATGATCTAATAGTTAAAAAGGACACCAAATTAATCGTTGTCGTGTATGGAGATACTCAAGTCAATACTTATTTACTTCAAAGCGATAATTCGAAACTAGGAGAACGAGTTCATAAATTTGACAAGTCAAAATTATTAAACAATGAACATTACAACACCTTCTTTCAATTGAACAATTATACATTAGCACCAGGTAACTATAAATTAATTGTTTCAGCCTACGATAAATACATTGGTAAATACAAACTACTACTTAATTCGACTTCTGAAGTCCAGCTTGACAAAACTCCCTTTAGTTGGGGGTTGTTCACGACTAAGACTGGATTTAACTGGGACAATCAAAATAGGTTCAAGCTTCGTTTTTCGACAACATCTTACAATACTAAAACCATTTTCCATATTACTCACTTTAATGGTGAACATAATTACGAATTATTAACTAATTATCGACCTGCTATCAGAGCATCTATATTTGATGCAAGGAATTCCTCGCCAATTCTTATAAATGAAAAATTTGATGATTCACTCTATGGAATTTTTGTTGATTGGACACTTGAACATCCAGGTGAATATATCCTACTAATTGAAAGGTTTGAACTAGGTAATGGACGATGTGTTGTTGAAATAGGTTCGAGCAAAAAGGTTCATTTGATGTAATACTAATTGTACGTAGTTTTCTTTTTTTTTTTTTGTCGGCAATAAAAAAATTCGGCCTCCTGTATATCACGTGATTTGAAAAGTTTCAAATTGACAGGTGTAATGTTTTTGTAGAGAAAAATCCAGGTCGAGATCAAACCTAGGTTGTTTATTACATCAAGTTAAACTACTATGAGAATGCATCTTCAATTATTCCTAGTGGTGTCTGCGTTATGGACACTTGTACTCGGTGGTCTTACTGACGATCAATTGCTTAATATTGTCAAGAATAACAAGAATAAACTCTTGAATTTGAATGATGAAAATTACGAAGCAATTTTAAATGGACCACGAGACTATCATATTGTGGCAATGTTTACTTCAGAATCATCACATATCAACTGTGTTTTGTGTCGTGAGATTGGCCCGGAATTTGAATTAGTTGCCAATTCTTGGTACCAAGACCACCCAGAAGGTATCACTGACTTTGACCCTGAAGGCAAGGATATTGCACCAAAGAATGTTTATTTCTTCAAAGCAGAATATTTGGAATCAAAGAACTTGTTTGGAACTTTCCAATTGAATAGTATTCCAAAGATTTTCTATTTCAAACCTTCAGATAAAGCAGGTCCTAACAACTACCAGAGTGAAAAACTTGAATATCAATTCTTTCAAGGTGATCACAAGAGTTTGATGATTCAATGGCTCAGTGTGTTAACAGGACACCATTACAACTTACATATACCTATTGATAAAACAAAGGTGATAACTAATGTGGTTTGGGTTGTATCAAGTTTAATTGTTATTAAGAAATTCCATAAGAATATTTTTGCAGTACTTAGATCTAGAATTCCTTGGAGCGTGTTATCCATAATTGCTACTTTATTCTTTATTACTGGCTATATGTTTAATCAAATTAGAGGTACCCCATACGTTATCGACCATGACAATGGTAAGGTTGACTATTTCACCAAGGGTCAACAAAATCAATTGGGTGTGGAAACTCAAATCATGTCCTTCATTTATGGTGCCTTAGGATTATTGGTGGTGGTATTGATTAAAAAAGTGCCGGAAATTAAACATGATACTGTTGCCCTCATTTTAGTATCTGTTGTTAGTACCTTGATTTTCCTTCTCTTTAGTTTGATCTTGGCCATTTTTGGATTGAAAGGGATGGGATTCCCTTACAAATTCATCAACTTTTTCTAAGTATAACCAAAATGCATATAAATAGAGAGTTTAATTGCTATCTAATTTTGTATTCATCCGATCAACTCTTTGTTCCACTCGTTCAAGGGTCTTTATGCAAACATCCAACCTTTTACGTAATTCTTTTATTTTGGTAAATCGGTCACTTAATTCCCTTTCGTTGATATTATTATCTTCTAATATTTGCTTATAGTCCAGCAATCGTTTCTCAATGATTTTAAGTCGTGTTAAAATTATAACTTGTGATTGATTCAACAGATCAAAGTTCTCGTTGAGATTATCTAGTGATCCACTTAATAATGTATGTGCTGCTAATTCAATAGCATGTAAACCTTCTACACTCATATAAACTAAAGTATTGACCAATGCTGGCGTCTAGTGCTTTTCTAAGTAAGTTGCGTCGAGATTTCTGATCAAGGAATATACAAGTTTATTCTCACACAACAATTGTAGTTAGTTTTGATCCGGGTAACCTGTGAATTGTGATAATATCCACCAGCATTTATCTTACTGTTTCTACTTCTACTCGTAATAGCTTATATTCTGAATACCAAAAGCAAAGTGTCCAAAGAGCATTTTCTTTATATACTTAATAAATAACTTATACTCTTTATTTGAGTTTTCTTTACTCCAGATTAACTTCACATACCGAGACATGCCTCTCCACTTGACACTTCCTCAAAACCAGTTTCATATAACCATCGTATTTAAACCAGTTTATCACTCAAAATGTCTCCCAAAATATGCTCCATGCATTAGATCAGCTCTTGAGTTTCATTACACGACTTTGATAAGCACAAATATTTATTTTGCTTTCGTCCGAACCATTTCAATACTGATATATTATTGGTTGAGGAAGATTGTGTTCTAATAGATGACCTTGCCTCTTATATTCTGTAATAACTGTCGTAGAAAACACAATACAAAAAGGTTAGCTCTGTGATGCTTGATGTTTGTTGATTGGGATTTTCTCTCTCCCCCACCCCCCCCCTGCTTATTTTGACATGTGCTGCCAACAAAAAAAACAAGGGCAGAAATAGAACAAATTGTATAGCGACTGATTAACACTTTTCCTATACTATATTATGCTACATAGCTAAGAATCGGGATTATCAAAATGACCGAAGAAGAAAATGGTGATCGTTTACCTTATCTGCAAATTCCTATAGCCTTGACTAAGGATCAACTTGACAAAATGGAAGATAGAATTCTTTATCGTCAAGTCAAATCGGTTAAAGCGGGACAAATTGAACGCTTCAAAATAAACTTCACTCCACGACTAGATGGTGATTCAGTTGCAATTCCACCAACATTGTGGGTCAAGGTAAGAAATAGAGAACCAGTACCGAAACGAGCGGTGTTTTTAGGTATGCAATTTTTTTTTGGCAGCAAATAAAGTAACAAGCTTATTTACTAACTAATTTGTTCTAGCTGGTCCTTATATTTTGTATGTTGATTGTCGTCTGACTGATTACAATCCTAATCAAAAATGTTTCATAACTGCTGATCAGCCAGTGTATGAACCACAACTACTCCCTGGTCAATCCTTTTACATCCAATTGTCATGCCATACCCTTAAACCGGATTATTCCTGGAATATTGATGTTATCTCTCAGATAATCTTCAATAATACAATTTCAATTGATTTTGAAATAATTATAGGAACCTCAAAACAAATCTTGCATGAAGCATCTTATCCTGAACGACATATTACCAATAGCGACAAAACAGGCAATTTTTCACCCTATTTAAATATAGATCATTGGGATACATTCGACCTTTGGAATTTGCCTGTTCCTAAACAAGATAGGCCAATTCACTTGGTGATTTTAACTCACGGTCTTCACTCAAATGCTAGCGTTGACATGTTATTTTTAAAAGAACGTATTGATGCAGGTGCGGATCCAAATTCAAATATAGTGGTTAAGGCATTTTTCGGAAATATTGGTAAAACAGAACGTGGTGTGAAATATCTTGGAAGTAGAGTGGCAGAATATATTATTGAATTAATTACTGCAAATGAAACCTTCAATAATGGTAAAGTGGATAAAATATCCTTTATTGGTCATTCCCTTGGTGGATGTGTTCAAACATTTGCAATTGCATATTTAAAAGTTAATTTCCCCTGGTTTTTCGAACAAATAAAACCGATAAACTTTGTCACTTTGGCATCACCTTTGTTAGGTGTGGCTAATGAAAACCCAGCATATGTGAATCTTGTACTACTGGCCGGTTTTGTTGGTAAAACAGGTCAAGAATTGGGGTTGAAGTATTTTGAAAAAGACTCAAAACCATTATTGTTATTATTACCTGCTGGTCCTACGCATACTGTTTTGAAAAGTTTTAAAAGAAGAACCGTCTATGCCAATGCAATCAATGATGGTATTGTACCTTTACGTACTTCATCCTTACTTTATTTGGATTATAAAACAATTTCCCATATAATTAATAGTGAGAAGGAAAAAGTGGCTGTATCTGAAGGAGGTGGTAGAAAGATTATGAAAAATATTGATATTCTGTCTGTTCAAACCATGCTATCCTATTTCATGCCACAAAGAGAAAGTGTCTATCATAAATTTCAAACTAGTGATGAAGTCGCTGGTGAAGTTACTGATAGTGGTGTTGATGATTCCATTACTAGTGATGAAAATAATGATGAAATAGGCGAGATTCCTCCTACAACATTTATGGATTCTGCTGCATCTGTATTGCTTCCTCCTTTACCACCAGCAAAGTATATTATAGATCCAGACTCTCGTGAAAACCCTATTATTCATGATAAAGTATATTATAAAAAGGATATACCAAGACCGAAACTGCCAGCAACTTCCATAGAAATGGCTGAGGAAGATAGTTATTCTGGGATAATTAAAAAGAAAATTTTATCAGACTATTCAAAATTTGAAGAAGCAATTGCTCAGGAGTATCATAGAGATATGGGATGGAGGAAAGTTATAGTGAAATTAAAACCGGATGCTCATAATAATATGTTTGTTCGCAGGAGGTTTGCGAATGCATATGGATGGCCAGTCATCCAACACTTAGTTGATAACCATTTTGGTCCTAATCGTACTCCTGATATGAATATTGTCAGTGGAAACTCTGTTTCCAGTTCTGACGAATTAGCAAGTGAAGATTTAACAAGAATTGTTTCACGAGATTTGATTACTAGACAAAATATTGAAATTGATGAATCTGTAACTGAAGAAGAACATGCGTGGATTAATTCAAAAGATAATAGTGAATCGTTATTTGCTGTTGGGGTTACTGGATTATTGGGCGAAGTTACAGAAATGATGGGTGATTTTAGAGAACAAATTTATAAATTGGGTTTGAATCCTTCATTTGCACAATTGCTGCAGGCTATTAGTATTGTACCACCGACTGCCAATGCAAATCAAACGACTGTGAATAATGAATCACAATCAGACGTTGAAATTAGTGAATCAGGAGACTTGGGGGTTAAACAGGGAATTATGGGGGATTTCATCTAAATAATTTTTATTAATATTATACAAATAGGAAAGGTATAGATTATATATTGTCATGATTTGCTTCCTCTGCTTCTTCTACTTCCTCTTCCTCTTCCTCTGCTTGTTCCTCTTCCTCTTCAGCTAAAGGGAACAACTCATTTATTTTATCTAGTATACCTTGACAAGTCTCTTCATTGAATCTTTGATCACATTCTTCAACCAATGCATACAAAGTAACCATGGATCTGGGTAATGAGTTTACAATTTGTAATTTTTCAACCTTCATTAATTCAAACTGGTTTAAATATTTCACCAATTGTTTAAAATGATCAGCGGTTGTTATGGCACTTGAGGCACTATGATCAATATACGACAAGACATCTTTGGTTATAACTTCTAAGTTTATCCCACAGGCTGTGAATCGCTTGTTCTTTTTATCTGGTTTATCTGATTCTTTTTCATCTTGCTCGGAAAAAGTCCAGTTATATTTCTTTTTGAGTCCTTTCAAATGTTCTGCGACTTCATAATTGGACAAGAAGCAGTCTCTTTCCTTTAGTATTTGCATGGCAATGTTAAATGAGCAAGCTTTTGGCCGTATATTTCTATGTTATTGGGCTGCCTGATATCGCATCTGAATTTTCTTTTTCTAAGCAGCCGAGTCGTGTACTTGAAACAAATCAAAAATATGAACAGCTCTTTCTTTACTCTTGGTTATTAAGCAATCTCGTAACTCCCACATGTCGTGACATTTCGGCATGACAAGGTTAATATTAGAACCAGGATCTTTATCAAGTCTATATCCTGATGCATCAGTTTCACAAAATTATCGAGTTCGAATAATAGCACAGGTATTGGAATATCATCCAGACAACGCGACACTAACGCTCATACAAGTACCTACATTAAACTCAAGCGACTCTTCCACTATAACAATAAACATTTTTGAGCAATTGGGTGATATATCAGGCGATGTAATTAGAAAAGGAACAGTTGTTAATCTTGAAGGATTTTATGATGGTAATACCGTGATTGTTATTGATATTTATCCTATAAATGGAGCACATCTAAATGTGGAAAATTTGGAAACGATACAAAGTTTGAATAATTTACCTAGCTTCTACCATGATTCGGGACTGAGGCCTAATGCTAGGTAGTGTGTGTGAACTATGTCCCCGTCCCAGAAGAAATATTAAGCATTGTTCAAAAATTCAACAAACATATAATGTACATAGAGAAAAAGTATATAAATTACAAAATTAATGGTGATGGAGATGTTTAACGGGAGCGTCTTCCAATTTATAATTTCCAAATAATTTTGGAATGAAAAGTTCATATGAAGTAGTAGATGATTGGTAATCATTACTGTCACGTTCAACTCTCAATGTAGTAACAAGGGAGTCTGAATAAAGTGGATATTTAACATTACGTTCATTTGGCTCTTCTCCCTTCAAGTAATCATGACTTGGCTCTTTTTCAAAAACTGGTTGTGGGAATCTTCTGAGAACTTGTTCAGGATCATCAACAACTAAATCCTTGTACTTTGATTGTTTCGCAAGAACCAAATCACTCCAATTTCTTCTATTTAAAAATTGCTTGTTGGCTCTTTTACTTCCATCGGGTTCAGTTATGAAAATTGGAACAATATCTTCATCAGTGTCTCGGTTATATCTATGAATTCTACTTCTCTTGTTAAGCAAATTTGCCATGGCATCTGGTGGTGGTTCATTAGTAACAGCAGAGCTGATAACATTAAACATCAATCTTGGATCTTTCTCGGGGAAATCGGTAACATCGTCATTCAATTCTTCAATATCTTCACCAATCAACAAATGAGCATTTGGATGATGGTGGAATTTAGACTTCATTCTTCCAATACAACACAAATGGACATCTCCCGATAAAATTGTGATTCTAATAGCATTCTTAGCTCCAAATTCAGTTAAATCATAAATCAATTGGTTACGTTCAGCCTTGTGATGTTTGGAGCACCAATGATCGTTCAAATCATCTAAAACTTCCACATCTCCATCAAACTCATTAACTAAACCTTTGTTTAATACCCCCTTTTCTGCTAGATGACGAAGAGGTTTCATCACTGTTGAAGTTAATAACCATTCCAACCAGACTAATCTAGGATAAAATATAGGAACTCCCAACATCACAAGAACATGTTTAATGTCTGTGCCAGCAGCTTTAACTTCTTTAGTTAATCGCTCGAAAATCTTTTTATAACTTGAAGGACTAACAACTTGTTTTAACTTTCGCTCAGTTCTACAATCAACACCAAGCAAGGCGATTTCCTTCCCTAATCTGATATAGTTTGAGTGGTTCTTTTGACTGATATATGGGCCGCGTTGAGTTCCTAAAATCCACGAAGGATCCAGTTCGTGTAACTTCTCTTCAGGGTTGATATGATGCTGGAAAATCATATAGTACTTGTATGCGGTATTCCCAATCGCTTGAAAGATGGGTGATTTCATAGTATGGTCAGAGTAAGATCCAAACCCGTCAATTATATCATGGTCATCAAAAATATTAACTTGTGGAATTTGAGACATTGCTAAGGGGAATAACGATTGCAAAGTTCTGGCTTTCTTACCTTGCCAAAATCCTTTGCCAAACCAATCCATATAATGCAGTAAATAATAATTTTCAAATTCATTGGTTGTTTCTTCGGTAACTTCGAAACTGTTTTTCTTCAAAGGATTCCTGATTTCAGTCCATGACTTCAAAGCTTCTGACTCTAATTTAATAGAATCACAATAAATTTGATCACCACCACCCAACATTACATGATAATGTTGGTCAGCGTGCTTCTTTAAAATATCAAACCATAAGGAAGATTTGAATTCATTGGCTGGAGCAGCTAATGAGAAACCATTACACGAGAATGAAATTACATTCATTGACTCTTCAATTGCAGGAATATAGAATTGAAATGACTTTTTATAGTGATTGTTTATCACATACTGAACTTTCTGCTCATATTCAACCATTGTCAAATCAATTGAGTATCTGAAGAAGGAATACCCGTCACGCTCATAATATTTGGTACTTGGAAACTCGCCATGTTGAAATTTCCCAGTAGACTTAAACTCTTCACTAGCGGGTCCAACCTTATAGGTGATTGGAGGTGCTTGATTCTCAGGAGCATTCTTAACAACCAATGCTAAAGTGGCACGATAATTTGGTTGGTTGTTTTCATGGGTTCCAAGTAAGTTTATCATTGGACCACAAGTAACTTCAAATTCGTCCAATTTGTCTTCTGGATCTATTGGTCGCTTCTCTGGAACATTTTCACCTGATCTTTGGTTAATTGTTTGATAATCGTCAACTGGAATTGGTTCAAACCAGTCATCTCCTGTAGATACTGGCATATTTGGCAATAATTTGTAGTAGCGTGGTTAAGAAAAAAAGAGAGTAGTGTAAACAAAAGACTAAAAAAACGAAAAGGCTGAAGAGTTTTAAGGAGCTAAAATTCCGATTTAGAAAAGTATCGTAATGTCAAATTTCATTAGGAAAAAGGGCTGACAGTTATTCATTGTCCGATTTGGTTGAGAACAAATTATAGTCAGATGAGTACTCAATTGGGAAAGTTTGTTTAAAAAAAAAAAACATTGCAAGCCTCCGCGTAATTGTTTGACCCTGTGTAATCAATACATAATTAAAGTTGGCAATTGAGCTCTGGTTACTCGAACATTGTCTCAGTGAGTATATCACTAGACATGGTTAATTATCTAAAGACAAATTGTACTAAACAAGGACAAGTCAATATGCCAAAAATGGAAATAATCTTTCCTTTTTAAACCCTTCTCCTCCTGCATACCAAAATTGTTCCATTTTCTGAAAATTTTTTGTAGATTTGCATTTTAATTATTTTTGTGGAGCAATTGACCACGTGATTCAACTAACCGATGTATAAGAAGGGGCATGCAGGTTTTACTTGAGACGATTTTCTTGTAGCTTTTAACTTTTTTTATACTACTTTCTAATAACATCATAGCCAATAATAATCTTTGCAATTTTATGTGTCAGTATGATGTCATCTAACCATACCAAATAAGAAAATTGCACAAAATTAAAATTCTAACTTCGTTTTTTTTGCCGTAACAGGAAGGGGGGCTCATGTCCCACGCGATTGTCACATGGACAGTCAACAATTGAGTTTTGTGGTCGCTTACTTAACCTTCTGTCTATTGGCTAATTTTCTACATGCGGCTGTAATTATAGAATAACTCTCCTTGCATGCAATTGAGAAGCCTGTTTGGAAAAGCCTTTATTTTTTTTAGATAGGCTTATATTTTTCGTGAATATATGCAACAATGGAGAATCTTGCAGACAAGTACATTTATAACTAAATACTTAGCCTTTCCAAGTTATAACGGTAAAAAAAAATTTTGTTATGTTTCTTAACCATGTAGAGCCGGAGGGAGTACTATAACTGTTGAATTAATTTAGGTAACGATTGCCAAAAATTTGACTCTAGCTGGTTATGGAAATAAGACTATATTGAAATAAAATGTAGGTTCTCTTTCACCGTTTAGCTTGATCTTTCAATGGGGGTTTTGACTTTAAGTATGACTTGGTCGATCATAGAAGATTTTCAGGCTACACTAGTTGAACCATTCAAGGTTAATTCACTTCGGGTATTATCCTTGATAAGATTGAATGTGGATTGGGAAAACTAGAAGAATATTTTCAAAAAGTATGTTCAAAAATATTTTCGGTTTAATATCAGCCTTCTTTTGCTATCTGATGAAATTCTATTTGAAATATTTGGTTATATCAATCAATTTGATATTGTTCTGATTCGAGCAGTAGTGAACTCTAGGTTTTATAAATTGGGTGCAAAAAAAAAAAACATTATGTATCAATATATTACTACAATGGTCGTACAAAGGGAAATCTCATAATTAACAAGATCCTCTACACTCCTTTATTGGTCAATTATACAGTTTTGAATAAATTGCTTCGATTTAAACGATTTTGCCAGTTGCCAGATTTTGAATTGATTGACAAGATTGTATTTTATTCATGACAAGGCTTAGCATATGATTATAGAGTTGTTGTCTCAAGATTTCTCAAGGTTGAACTCCGAGTAGATTGTGATATTGGTTTAAGACCTGGGTTTATTCAAACTAGTTATCTGTTTCATATTAGAAGTGGATATAATATTGGACTCACTGTCGATAGTTCGTTGGTGAAGAAGTTAACCGTAGATGGCAATGTACTTCAAAGCAAAGGCTTCTTGAATTTACTGTCTGAGTTTATATTGCTAAATTGGTTGCAACTTAAATCTATGGAAATAGACTCGTTCCAAGTGTTCAAGACCAGGCACAGAAGTTTTAGCGTTAAGGTATTATGGTTAGAACTACTCCTGTCTGATATTGATTATGAGTATTTTTGGAGCTTTAATCTATATGAGCTAAGATCTTTTGTACTAAACATTGCAGCTTGTGAAAATTGTCTTTTGAGAAAGCTCAAATGGTTGTTTTAATCACTAGCAAAGGTAAACTATTTGCCATTAAAGGTAAATTTTAAGGATTTGGATGAGATTATGTTAGAATTTAAGTTGAATACTTTGCAAACCTTGTGTATTTATGATTCTAATGCACGTCCGGTTTATAATCCCAGAGAAATTGTAAGAAATCAGGAGGATTCTTTAATTAATTTTCAATTTAACAATAGGGGCAAGGGAAAATTCAACTCTGTGGGTTTGTATGAATTTGACAAGATCTTCCACAGTGGGAAAGTGTTTCTGCATCCTGAATTTAAGCTTTGTCGACATTATTCTAATACCCATGATGTGTTTTATTACCATTCTCTGCATTGTTATGAACTTAAGGGTTGCAAAGATTTGCCAGGAACTCATTGAAGTGCTACAAAGATATACAAATTTAAAGAATGTTCTATATCAGGAAGGATTTTATATTGTTAAAAGAGATGGATTGGAAGATTTAAAAACAATATTACTTAATTATTGGAGAGTTTTTAAAAAGGCTTTTCGGTGACTTATTCCAAACACACATTTTACATAATGACGTAACTTTCTACTGTGATGAATATATTATTTGCCCTGTATGATAATAAGAGATTTCATGTATTTTCTAGAAAAGAGATGGGGTCGAGAATTATTATCACCTTGAAAGTGATTATTTATTAGGTGGGAAATCTAAATGCAAGAGAAAGTTTTACGTGGGTATGCTGGGAGTACGAAAATGATTTATATTGGGTAGTTCTTTTGAAATTAGTTGGTAAATCGTCATTACCAGCTTCTAGTTTTTCCTTTGTTAATATGACCAATACACTTCAGCGTAGGCAAAATAATTTTGTTTCCGTCAATTCGATCAATCTCGCTCTTACATATACGAATATTTGCATCATGTCTCAATTGGGAAAAATAAGAGAATATACATGTATTTGTGAAAGAACAATATTAGGGATAAAATTAAAATTCTTCCCCTCTTCTAGATAGTTTATATTTTATCCTAAATAGAAGAGATTATTACTAGTTTTGTAACATGGAACTAGTTAGAGATGTGGTTTGGTTTTTGTATCATCTTTTTATTAAATTATTTGAAACTTGGGTTAATTGACTAAAGCCTCGATTTGTGGGGCAAATCCTTTTTTTTTCAAAGCAGGAAAAGCCTATTTTTCTGGGCTGAAATTTTTAACAATGAAGTTCGGTAAATTGCAGCCAAGCAATTATTAGGTAATCACTGATGGAAATATCCGAATTTCAACTATATATATTATATTGATAAGCTATTAGCTACAGCCCTACCATACATAAATTATAAGTCTAGCAGCAAATAAGCTAATCAATTAAAATCTCCTCATTTTCAGTCTAAAGATTTAGAACTAAAGTAAGGGTGAATTAAAAACAATTAAATCCGCTATGTAACAAGAATAACATAATTAAGTAAGTATAATCTTTTTCCAAGGAAATTCAAATCTTTCCGAGACAAGAAAATAAAGTGAAGATATTTGCAGATAGAACAAAAAAATAAATGGACTAGGCGTAGAAAGCAAGATAAACATAGCCACTGTTTAGTTTGATTGCCCGGAAATTGTTCTGAGCTTCCGGTTCTGGATCTAAGTTATCATATAAGTAAAGTTAAAAGCTTATTCGATATTATTTTGTCACATTTCAATGTTCTTCTTTTGATGCCAAAGTTGGTATCTGTAGAAAGTGAGAGAGAGCTTGACACATTTGAGATATACAGGTTGCCCTTTGATAGAGAACAACAATTATATATTTTCTGCAACTTGGAGTTAGATTTTAATATCTTAAGGGATGTTGCTCTGAAATATTGCGAGGCTGTGTTGGGTAATATATTTTTTGTGTGTATGGAATTCCGCTCTAATTGGGATTAGAATCTTCCATTCATTGTGGTGGCAGCCACATACACACATACACACACGCACACGCCTACACATTTATAACGGATCTGTTGGAACTGTTTATTATTGTTAAACTCTCAGGCACCCGCTGAACCCGGGGATAGTGTTAATCACTTGTGGTTATTTGCAGGAAAATTAATTATTTTGCCCACCGCAACTCTTAGGCTTTCCTGCATTAACGTTAGTGAAATTGACGTACATTAGGGAAATGCATCAACAGCAAAGGATCTAATCCTGTGCAAAATAGAACGTGCTTCAGGGAAAATAACAATGAATCAGAACTTGCCTCGGCAATTAACTACCTAGTTACATATACGGAGTGCTACTGCAAGTTAAGCCCTTTTTTCAGCCCATATTTTGATTTTCGGTGACGAAAATTGGGCCGATTGTTTTTTGTGTAATCTTTTTTTTTTTTAACATGACCTTTTTATCAGAAATTCAGGCGATTATTTTTTTTTTTTCTTGTTCCTTATTCAAATTTCTGTAAAGGCGCTCCTCACCCATGTGCTGGAATACAACCGGTACAATTTGGTAATATATAGCCAAGCTATTTCTCATGATTTTTAATTACAATTTTACATTCCCTCTGTTCACTCTTTCACCAAGTAATTACTACTATTTAAATTTAAGGCACTCTCACACAAAAGGTCCCATTTGATCATCTGACTTCAATCCTCAAGCAACATCGTCTGACACCCCAACACGTGATTACAAAATCAAGCGCAAAAAGCCATTGTTCATTTTCCATACCCCATATAATAAATTTTGAATTCCAATTCCAATTCCAATTCCACCTTGATACTATTGGCCATAATTTTGTTTTTCAATATTAATATCATCTTATCTCCCCCCTTGATCATTAGTTATTTATTTCCCTTTCGTTAGACAATAACTTCAAGGCATATTCTATATAACAGTTCTGCAATCTCCCCATCCCGCACTCAGCCACCACCCCTTACATCCCATATTTTTTTTTTGCTATCATTCGATTCTTTTAAGCTACATTTTTTATGACAACACTTCTTTCTGCAAGAACAGCAACTGAAAGTCCTACAGCCACCAGATCAAATTCAACCAGTTCTTCGTCCCCTGGTTACTCAACCAATGATGATTCTGCAATCTATTCCCCTTTGCTTTCACCCGTCACATCAAATACAGCCGATCATATAAACCCCTTCGGCAAAAGGACGGGATATTCTAGACGAGTTTCATTCAACAATTTAAATCCAGAAATTGATGAGTCTGTCATACATCAAGCCATATACAATTTAGGTGCTCCTAATTATACCTTGGCAACTCCACAATCATTAAGCTCTGGTACTCATGCAACTAATATAGAATCGGCATTTACTCATTTGAGTAAACCTACTTCAACCTATGTACCGAAGAAGAGACTTAAGTTGCCTGATCCACCTTCGAAGTCTATCCTTAAGAATAGAGTCAGTTTGCAACAATTGGAATATAATGAAGAGAATGATTTATATAACGATGAAGATGTTAAAGAAGGAGCCACTATAAATTACCATGAAGATGTATTGGAAGATCCAGAACCTGAACCTGCAGCTTCACCTACAACCACCAGGAGGAAGTCATATGCCGGTATGTCTGATGAGGAGCTTATGGCTTTAGATCCTCAATTTAATACTAAATCTAAGCACAATCTTGATCAATTTAAGTTTGATAATCAAAAGACGTACTACTTGTCTAGTTCCAAGAGAACAAGTGTTGGTTCTGCTGCTGCCGCTGCTGCTGCTCTATCCAAAAAGGTGGAATACCCTACATCCAATGAAAATAATTACAAATCTATTAGCTTAACTGTTAAACATGATGAGTACGATTCTATTAAGTATAATCGTACTTTATTGACGGTTATATCTGGAAGAAGACACACCTGGAATACAACCGATTGGTTGTTTTTGATTAATCAAGATCCACAACAAAACAGTTCATTTCTTGTTGATGGAGATTATTTAATTATTGCCAGTTTGATACCCTTGAAATTTTTGAAAGAATACGGAAATAAACGTAAACGGATTTCCATGGATGATTACCTTTATGAAAAATGCTCGAAGTTGTTGAATTATTTTGCTGAATATTTTACCAAGTTGAATTTGAAATTGAAAGTTACGGTGGAATTTGTTACTGATAATGAAGAAGATTATGGTGGATTAAGCACGATTAAGATTAATCGTGGTGAGAAATATATGTTGGAGCATTTGTACAAGCAATATCAACCTACTATGGTGTTAATTGGGAATAAATCTTCAAATATGAATTTCAAATATCCGATTAAAATGGCTAGCTCATATCAGGAGTATTTGATTCGATTGTCTTCGTATATCATGAAATATTCCACAGTACCGGTGATTGTCGTAGGGAATACAACTGTATCAAAGAGTGTGGCGGGAAATACTTCAACACCAACGTTAAAGTTTGACTTGCAGGCACCAAAAATCACATTCACTAACGTATCCTCTGAAGAGAAAATTCATCACCCCGAAATAAATAAGAATAATTCATCTTCAACATTATCTTCAATTGAATCATATGCTCCAATCCATAAAACCACCACAACTGAAGAAACAAGAAAACAAGAATACCATGATAATTTGCAAACCTTGAATGCTCTTGATTATACTAATCCAACCAAATACGAGGACTTGGTGAAGTGTATATCAGATCATGCATTTGTTGAAGCTTCCAATTATTTACTTGCAGTGCATTCCAAAGATGATTCATTGAAAATCGATGAAAAGATTCATTCCATGTATAGAAGTCAAGCAACTACTGATGATCATCATGAAGAAAATCCAATATATAAAGTGAAATCATTGATTAGCTATGACCCAGAAGAAGAGTTAAAGAATGAACAGAAGCGTCAACAAATAAAACTGAAGAAAATTAAGAGTGTCAAGAGTAATGATTCCTCGGCTGTAAGTTCAAGTTCAAGCAGCAGCATAAATAATGAAAAACCAAAGAAGACTTCTTTTTGGAAGAAGTTGGGATTTAAGAAATAATGACCTTTTTTTTAGCATTTCGTTTATATATAGCATTTAATATAATTATTAGACTTACTCTTAGCATTGAAGTCTTCATATTTGGATATTCTTAGACAAGCTACAATACAGCCTTTTTGGGAGCCATACTTTTGGATAACGAAGGTTGATCGGACAATTTCGGTCGTTTAAGTTCCTGTATTTTCCGAGATCAAGATTTGGAACAATTAAAAAAAAATAAATATGAATACACCGTTAAATATCCGAAATAAATGCCACATACAACTGAATTTTCTTCCGGGGGTATTGAACTTGGGTCTGACCAACAGCAAGATTCAAGGCGTGTGTTGTGTATGCATAATGTAACGTTTGCCAAGATAATTTTCACGATTATTATTATATATTGATATAAGCCACTTTGAATAGATGTGGTTTAATTTTCTAACTTTTGTTTCTAGGCAATGCACAATAGAATTATTACTGCCATGACAATTTTGAAATTCTTGCATAATCTTACGATGTGTAGCACGGCCAAAAAGAAGGTAGTTGCAACATTGCAAATACATTCACCTGAAAGTGCGAAGTGCGGCGGTCCGATCCGGACATTGACCTAATAGGTGTGGCGCGTCATCTAGCACACCTACAATTACTCGATTGCCCGTTGTATTCTGTTTTTGTAAAGTCCTATTCCAAGAACTTTCTGTAATTCGTGTATGGTCTTGGTCATAATATTATCGACTTACAGTTGAATTGCTGGTAAGAAATTATAGCAAAAATATGACATCATCTCAAACAAGGCAGAAAAAGAAGCAAACGACATTTTTATTCACTCATAATTAATAAATGGGTCATTCAGGGTGATTTATTTACCTCATCTTACTTAATCAAACAAATATTATTCATCCAACCAACTGTGTTAATCGTAAGTTGGTCCAGCATGACCTTATCCTCTGATCCCGTGCACGGACGCGATAAGAAAAAAAAATAATCTTTTTATTATGTGAAATTTTCATGTCGCATTCCACCCGCCCGATAATACCGATAAGGGAAAATGTCGTGCGGATCCGGTGGGGAGACGACATCTAAGATGGATTCAAATAAATGTGATTGCGTTTGACGTTACAGTTTGATTCCAGTTTTAAATCTTTTTTGCTTCCTTTGCTTTTTGTTTGTTTTATCCAACATGTCAGATCCGATACTTGCCAATTTAGACACGTTACCACCGGAAATCATTCAGCTAATCGTGGATTATATTCCACTAACCAGTCAAAGGTCACTTGTTGATTTTCAACTATTTCGCAAATTTGTTCTACCTAAATTGCTATCAGATATACATGTTTTACAAGGTGGTTTACTGGTGATTCGAGACCCATTTAAGGAATATTTCAATCCGGATGACCCATATAAACTTGGATTAAAAGAATATACTCCAATATGTGGTTATCAAGAGTATGAAACGATCAAGTCGGAACCATTATACTTAGCAAACTCAATCTCCTTAATTAAGATAGTGGAAAAGTATGGTGTGTTTCCGCAGTCAATAAGCTTTGAAGATCATTTGTCCTTTTTTGAAATTTTGCAGCTGTTTCCGGAAATTATTGCCAATGCTAAACAGATCTATATCCGAATGATGAATTTAAATCCGATCTCGCGCACTAGTAATAGCTGGAGACTGATATTAAACCTGGTATCGGCATTACCTTTAAATATAACTACTTTAGAGTTGATTTCCGTGCCTATTGACAATATTCAATTTTCTTCGACTTTGAATGAATTAATTTATCAAGGGAAAATAAGAGATTGCAAGCGCGTATTTGAATGGCTCACCAACTTGACTAGGCTTACATTACGCGGAGTTCAAATCCAACAAATTGATTTGTCAAGTCTTCCTGACAACATTGAGTATTTAAATATTGCTGATTTGAAAATAACTCAACCCAATTTGCAGCTACCTAAATCTTTAAAAGAATTAATTGTACTGACAGCAACAGCTGAGCTTTCGGATTTATATACAAGCTTCAGCTTGAAATTTCCGCCCTTGGAAGAGTTTCGTCGGTTTGAGTTCTCATGTGACGAACTAACAAATTTAACTACAATTTCATTACCAATGTGTGTTGAAGAGCTTGTCTTGAGAAAGTGTCGCAACTTATTCTTGGTAGAAAGCTTAGAGAAATACGTTAATCTTCGTACATTCGAATGGCTTGGTGCTTTGTTGTCACCCAGTTTTTATTTATTAAGTCCAATTCCACCAAATTTAGAAAGGTTAATTATAGATGGTGATAATGCAAAGACTTCTATGGTAATAAATATATTAGCGAGAGCAATGCCGCTGTATTTCTATTCCATATATGGCATGTATACATTTAGAGTTGGTACTGAATTTAAATTACCAGAATCATTGAAAGAATTATCTATAAGGAATTGTCAATTCCTTGAAATCAATTGTGAACTGTTGGCATTACCTACTAATTTGAAATCCATAACTTTGGAGAATTTGGCTGGATTTGTAGGCTATTTACAAGAGCTTGCCTTACCCTCCCTGATAACATATCTTAATTTTTCCCTGATGAAGATAGATTTTATTGATAGAGTGGTTTTTCCAGCTAGTTTAAGAAAATTATATCTTGATGATAATAAATTAAGAAGAGTTAGTGAAACAGCGAATCTTAGACAATTACAGCATCTACAAAAGGTAAGTCTCACTGGAAATAGTCTTGAATCAAATTACACAGTATCAATAAATTTACCTAAAACTATAACCCATATTCAAATTAATGATACACCTGTTTTAATGGAGATGCCATTTGATAATATGAAGCAATTAACGGTACCAGTACTGGTTACCAAAAGTTCATATCTATCACTCAATGCTAATCTTGAAGTTTTAGTAATTAAGAATAATTTTGAATTCAATGAAGATTTTAGATTGCCTGCTAATTTACGAATATTAATTCTTGATGAAGTTCCTAACTTGAAGATTTCAAAATCTGAGTGGTTGGAAAACCTACCAGAAAATTTACAAGAAATTAGAATATCAGTAAGCAAAAGAGGTAGTTGTGAAATACTGCCGCTCTTGCAAACTGTTAAATTTCCCAGTAGTTTAAGGTTGTTGACATTACAAAATCTTAATATTCTGAGCGAAACCTATTCAAAATTTGATTTCCTGGAATGTACCAAGTTATCGTCCATGCAAATTGACAACGGGAATGTTTCTGAAATAGATTTAAATTGTCTTCCAGAATTTTTAACTGATCTTAAGTTGCAAAATTTAAAAATTCACAATTTTATCGGAAATTTTGCTAGATTCATCAACCTAAAATCACTATTCTTATCTGGTAACAAGTTACGAAAATATGTTACTTGCAATAATTTGATTTTACCACCATCAATTGAGGATTTGAGTTTAATGCAATGTAATATCAAAACGATTGAGATTAGTAATATTCAAGAATGTAAAGTAATGCGGCAAGTCAATTTATCCAAAAATTCATGGATGGATCCAGTTAAGGTTGCTAATGTTGCTAGAGAGCTTAATAAAGTGAGTCATGAATTCAGTTGTGTGTTGGTTGATGATGTTATCATGGACGATGATTTAATATTAATGCAGCGAAATTCAAAACTAACATTCAACTTTCAAGCTGAGGGGGAAAGTTTAAAGGATTATTCCTTGATATATTCTTGTCCAACTGGTATACGCTGTCGTGAAGAAGAATATGAAGAAACTGATAATTCTGAAGATGAAATGTAAAATATCTTCAAATTTCTTATAGATTTATCTTGTGTTTTTAATGTTATAGAATAGACTAATTACTGAACTTGTACTAAACCCTGCGCATGTTGCAATTTACATTTTTGCACCCAAAGATGACTCCCCAATATTCCTGACATATGTGATCCTTTAGTTGAATTTTCTTTTTCAGGTACTTACATGTGATTGATGGTATAGAAGCGTAAAAGGATTTTAAGACAGTAATAGCTCAAAAAAATCTAGGTTTGTATCATTTCATCTTAAATTTAGTTCTAAGAGTAACATGAAAATAAATTTCTGCAAATATTTTTGCGAAATTTTTGATAAAAAATATCTTAAGCAGTATTTGCAACTTTTATATAACACAGAGATTTCAGACTTTTCTAACATATTTATTCTTATATTTCCAATAAAGCAGCATTTATTTAAACCAAACTATAGCATTTTTGTAGAATAATGAACCATTTTAAACTAGATTACGTGATATAAAATATTGCTAGTCTGAAAATCTAGGAGAATTCTTTCATCATAATAACAGGGCGTGTGGCGTAGTTGGTAGCGCGTTCGCTTAGCATGCGAAAGGTCTCCGGTTCGACTCCGGACTCGTCCATTTTTTTTTTGTTAATATATACATTATATAATTAATCCGTGAGTTAATTGTGTTTTTCTCTTAGGTTAATGAATTGAATTTCGAGGGTGATGTTTCTTGATTGGAGTTAGGATGTTTATATGCGCGTTCATAGTAGAGAGAAAAAAAAAGTGGTTATTATGTATATGATTGTCTCCAGCAAGGTAAGCAAAATAATAACTAATACTGACCAAATTAGGTTGACCATATACTTACAAGTTACTTGACGCTTAGTTAAAACCTTTTATATATATTTTTAAAACAAACCAATCATTTGTAGGGTGAGATTTTTAAAAAGAATCTCTTTTATTGAATGGCAACACATCTGGTAGCATACGCTAGATCTAAGTAAATTGAAGAATTTGGTGTAAATTTCAGCATTGATTCCGCCCCTTTTGTTCTTCGCTATCACCTCCACTTAAAGTAAAACTATCACGAAGCAAAGTAGAACTACGCGCAATGTATCCCAGAACTATTCTAAATACAGCAAGATTAACTCCATTAAGGCTGCTCAGATTATACGCCACTAGATCAGCGAATGATTCTCCCTTCAAATATTTACCAAAACAAAAAAAATGGTTTAATTGGAAAACAACCAGTTTCTTCTTTTTATTAGGAAGTTACTTAGCATATAACGAAACTTTATTCAATTATTATGAGGAGTTAACAGCATTAAATGAAGACGACCCAAGATTTGAAATCTTACCCATGCAATTAGAATATAAATTGAAGAGCTTGCCAATTTATCAAAAATTAATCCATCCCAAGAATGCGCACCAATGGTATAAATTGCTGAGTTGGGAAAACTTGGATCGTAATATCTTAGATAATAAATCTTCAATCAAAGATCAAAGCGAATATCATGAACCTACATTGACAAATCATACTTTGGCTAAACCAGGTGGGATTTTAATAAAACCAGTCATATTTCACAATATTGAAACTGATGAAGGGGTAACTATCATACATGTAGGTTATAGATTATGTGGATACCCATTTATAATTCATGGAGGCATGATTGCAACATTGTTGAATGAAACATTCAAGAGAAATGCATCATTATCCAAGTTTACCACGTCCAACTTAAAAGATGATTTCAAAGTTGAAAACTTAACTATAAATTATAGAGCTCCAACTTTTGCAAATCAATTTTTAGTCATTAAAACAAGGAAAAAGGAAAGCCCCGAAAATAACGACAAAACAATTGTTTTGGAAAGTGTTATTGAAACAAAGAAAGGTAAAGTATTAGTGAAAAGCCTGGCATTATTACATGATACAGGAAGGGCAACTAATAGAATCAAAGCCGAGGAGCAGCAGACTAAAAAGTGGTGGAGATTATGGTGATTTTGCGTGGCTTATAAGTGGAGATTTAATATAACACCAGCCTCCTCCCTCCCCCAACATGATCAAATTGCACAAAATTACAAAATACCAACTGCATATTCGGACCAGCCCTGCATATCTCTGTGTATATGATAGCTTTAAACTAAGCAAATTGTGTATCTAATACAAAGCCTCCCAGATAAGTGGGGAGATATGTAGACCTCGGCACCTCCAGCGAGATTGGCAATGTTACATGGACACAAAACCCTATCAACTTTGAAATCGCCGTGTACTCGCCGATCCAACGAAGACGTTTCCATTGTTCGATTTATCTAACAAGATCTTTCTTCAAGGTAGAGCATGAAAATGGAAAGAGAGAACGATCTTGAGTGGGGCATAATAAGAGGGGCGGGAGGATAGAGAGGAAGAAGAGGGGCGGGGGGAATATTCTAGATCATCATAAAATATAAGAACAGCAATGGATGTATAAAATATGTGGAGAAAGGGGACATATGCATCAATAATTTAAACAATAGAACTCCCGATAAAGGGCTTAAAACTGTCACCGCATTTGCATGCATATTTTTAGCCAATATGATTCGCCTGATAATGAGTATACACGGAGATGAAGGCTTATTGTCCGCGGGATTTTAGTGTTGCCGTATTAAGATGGGCAATGTTTCAACCGGACCGGGGTCTTATTAATAGAGGGATCATGCATGAATACAACGGTTATTTTTTAACACAAGATTAAAATAAAATGCATTGTTTTTCCGGAAAATATTTTTTATTAGTGGTTTAATATTTATTGCACCACCAATATTTTTTTGTTCCTGCGACGCTAGAAGGTAGAACCAGCTTGGGGTCAATTCAAAATAAAGATTTTGTGAAAGTTGGGTCATTTTTTTTTAATAAATGATGCGTTTACTAGAGTCAATCTTTCAACATTTCTTTTGTTTTATGCAATAAATAGCTATACTAATGGCCCGTAAAATAAATAAATGGAATGCGCAATCAAGATGAATATGCATCGATCGAATTTGTGCCGAATAATAATACTGTATTGATCAAAAATTAATTTCCCTGGTATTTTCGGTTAGTTGTATGACTAATGTGTCCTTCTCTTATTCTTGCTCATCCTGTACAAAACGATATCTAATGTTAACAGCCTTTTATACACAAACCTCGAATGTTTCCCTCTGCAAGCACTAAAATAGGAGAACAAGTTTTCTTGTAAAATAATTTCGGTACATACTTGAGGCGGTGAAAATTCAAGAAGAAAAAAAAAGGAAAATAATACGAAGTAATAGAACCATTGACAGAAAATATGTCCCTGTTCTGCTTTGTACAATTCAGAATATTCTATATTGTTTAATTATACTTTGTAAAGTAAATCTGTTCCTAGATGGACGATATATTTCCGTAGCTTTAGCCATTCTCTACACAAACAAGATAGTTTACTAAGGTGTGGAACCATGCACTTTTATTGTAATATGGTTAGCCGAGCAGGTTTATATTTCCACGTCTATCGAACGAGATTACACACGCCACCGATTTTCCTTCAACTAAAAGTATCATGCAGTGAAAGTTCGGAACGTAAACAAATGCAAGTGATTGATGTGGATTTAATTATCCACATTGGGCCTTAGCGCGCAATAATATGAAACAATTTTTAGTAGATACAGAAAAATAATTATTTATTGACTTCTGTATCATAGTTCTCTGTTGAGAACCTTCGAATAACACAAAACAAATATCCGCAAAATACAGAAAAATCGTTTGCAACAATATTTTTTATGCCTTCATGCAGACACTTTTTTCTGTCAAAAAATATTAATTATCTGCATTTTTGCACCATATTCTTTGACAGGTTTTAGATATTTTTTATTGTATCAGTCAGCTTTTTATTTCATTACACAATGGTCCAACACAATAGTAGAAAGTTGGAGAACAGATGAAATCACGTTAGTGGAAGGTGGATTTCTATTTCCACTATTCTTTTGCCTCGTCCTCATCCCATTCACACGTGGGGAGGGGGGCGGAGGGGGAGTTAGATCGTCGGTGAATATTGATCGTTTTTGGGTAACGATCTTGTGACTGGTAAAAATATTAAGGTTGAAAAATATTAATCAACCATATTTTGTAGTTGATTAGTTATTGCGATGCCATACAAAACATGAGTCTAGAAACCATGACCAAAATTTTTTTTTCTTTTTCCTGGTTTATTTTTTATTGTTGGTATTCGATCAGTAAGTTACGAAATATATTTTTTAAACAGTAGCATGTTTGTAAACTTTCTTCGGTCCTACAGCCAAAGGCAGAAAGAAGCATGACACATCAAGATGGCTTCCCGTATCCGAAGTAAAATTTAAGGCTTTTTTTTGTGTGGAGGTGAAGAGATGCAGACGCGATGCAGATTTTTTGTACTTTTTTTTTTCTTCGCTGTTGAATTATTCCGGTGAAAACTCACTAGTTTTGGAGCAGTATAATCCTGGTAGTTAATTCTCGAACATTATTTTTAATGGTGACGACTAAGGCTTGCTGTTTTAAAACTGAATGTTTCCTGTATATCAAAGAAAATGTATGAGACCTATATTTTGAAGAATAGCAAGGACAACCGTATCGGATAATTGCTCCGTTGTCATGTCAGAAAAAAAATGTAATGTTGCATTTCTCTCAACTTTTGTTTTCACAAAAAAATTGTACCAGAACGCACGACCTAGTATTATTTCATTTTGTCTTTTGTGAGTTGTTTTGTTACTGCTACCAACCTCTAATTTGAATAAACAGTGTGTGATTGCAAATGAGCGAGTTAACAAAAGAAGTTTCCGAGGAACCATCCATAGAACCACAAGTGCAGGAACTAACTGCAGAAATTGACCTGCTGCAACCAATTGACCTGTCAACATCAGCCAATGCTCATTCATACTCCACCAGGTCTAAACATCGGGCACAACAAGATGAGCATGAGCTTAAATCAAAATTAAAACAAAAGGAGCATAATGTTGTGGTATACCCTCGCTTAAAACCAATTCCATTCAAGCATCTGGATTTGCTAGTTAATTCGGTTCAGCCTTCGTTTACTGAAGCTACAACAGTTCGTGACATGAAATTTTACCAATGCGAAGATCTACCAATTAATAAAAGAGGCTTCAAATACAAGCCATGTAGACCTAATCCCGAATTTCAGTCAAATTTGTATTCAACAACAGACATTCCACCATATCACGTTTGTGTTGATTTGTTTGACAGATCTCCCGGAATTATCTTCGATAATGATCTAACTACAGTGTCCACCTTGCAAGGCTGGAGATCAGCCAGAGCAAATGTAGGAATACGTGAAGGAAGCTATTACTTTGAATTTGAAATCGTGAATTCTTGTGAAGATAATAGTCATGTCAGAATAGGATTAGCCAGACGTGAAGCAAGTTTAGAAGCTCCAGTAGGGTTTGATGCTTATAGTTACGGAATTCGTGATATAAGCGGTGAGTATATAACTACAAGTCGAAGAAAAACTGTTTGCATTGACCAGGGATTTAAATCTGGTGATGTTATTGGGTTTTTAGTCGAACTTCCGTCCTTGTCAAAACATAAGCAAGCTGTTGCTAAGTTTGTTGAAGAGAAATTAATAGAAGCAAAAGTCAACCCTAATAAAGAAACTGGTAAAAAGAAGAGAAAGACAACAAAGAAACCTGTGGACTTACAAGAAAATGTCAAGTTTAATATCCATGACAATATTATTCGTGATCAAATTCCAATTAGATATAAAAATTCTTTATATTATGAACAATTTGAATACACCACTACCAAAACTATGGATCATTTACTTAACCCTATAACTGTTTTTGGAGAAAAAGCAGTCTTGGAAAATGACGATAAGACAAAATCTATACCAATCATACCCAATTCAAGAATAAGATTATTCAAAAATGGAATTGAACAACAGGAAATTAAAGACCTTTATTCATTTTTACCTACAAATCTCGAGCACACTGATGATTTAAGTCTTTCTGCAAATTTGAATCAACAGCAAAATCCAAATTATAGAAACAGTGATGATGGCACGTTAGGATATTATCCAATGTTATCAACATTTCAACATGGTGTTGTTAAATTGAATCCAGGACCAGATTTCAAGTATCCACCAGTCACTAGTGTTAAACCACTTTGTTCAAGGTATGACGAAACAGTTGTTGAGGAATGGTTATGGGACATTATTGATGAGGTTGAAGCTGAATATTTAGATAGTTTTGAATAGTTTAAACGTTCTCTGGTCCAATTCTTTGAAAATCTTGATCAGGTTCAATATTATTATTTCTGCAATAGACATCATAACATTTAAAATGGAAAAAATAATCTTCATGCTTACATCCCAATGTTACTATCTCTTTACATTGTTGACAAATTAAGATCTTACCTTCATTTGTGGAAGATCCATGTCTATCAATTAAATAATCTTTTAATTCAGCAATTGTCTTTATAGAAAGTGTCATTCTATCATCAAGGGTAACTTCAAACCATCCATCGTCAATTAGTCTATCCACTAAGTTTGACGCCTCCTTTAAAGTTTTATTCAACAGATTTGCAATTTTCTGTTGAACGTTGACCTTACCCAAGGAGAACTTATACTCAGGAGCTTCAACTATATCGTCAATAATTTGTTTTATAGTGTCTAACTCGGGTGGTGAGTACAATGTGTTTTGCTTAATTATATCGTCGCCAACTGTGTTTATAAAGATGTAACATAACTCACCTGTTAATTCGTTATTCTTTCTTTCGATTTTAAACCCATGAGGAGAAATTCGGGAGTTTATATCTGCAAGATATTTATTAAGTTGTTGGAGTGGCTCTTCATGGGGTGACTCACCACTAAGGTTGGTATATATGGTTTGAAACGTTTCTAGCAATTCGTGGTGATAAATATATTTACATGATCGTATATAAGTGAGCAATACTCTATGAATGTCGGTGTATTCGCTCATTATGGCTAGTTCAATTTGGTTGTAAATAGATCTGTATTTTGGTTGTAAATGTTTTTTTTTTTGTTTATGTCAAAACACGTACAAGAAAATCAGCCAGAGCGAAAAATTCGTTACAAAAAAAAATTTTTGAAAGTTGCAAAAAAAGTAACCGCTGACTGCTTATGGTTTGCTAGGTAACACACTATGATTAAACTAAATTTCCTATTGGTATTTATATTACTGATACTATCAGTTACATCCTTGGATTCTGATGATGATTCTGACGATTCCGACTTGGAATTAGAAAGATGTAATCCATTAACTGATAACCAATGTCTTGTCACAAATGAAGCTTTAGGGACATCAATATTTGAAAGTTTCCAAACAGGGACTAGATATTTTGCCATTACATCTAGCAGAAATAGAATTATGTTTGATCCAAATGGATTACAATTGACTATCAAGAAAGAATTTGACAATCCTTCCCTTGTTTCAAGTTTTTATATCATGTATGGAAAAGTTGAAGCAGAAATTAAAGGTGCACATGGTAGAGGTATAATAAGTTCTTTCTACTTACAAAGTGATGATTTGGACGAAATTGATATTGTTGAAGTGTTTGGTGGTGATCCATATGAATATCAAACCAATTACTTTGTGAAAGGAAATACCACTAATTATGATAGAGGTAGATATCATCTGTTGGCTACTTCACCTTTAACTGAGTTTCACAAATATGGAATGGAATGGACTCCTCATAAAATCACTTGGTTCTTGGACGGTAAGAAAGTCAGAGTGTTGAATAAGAAGAACAAGTATGGTTTCCCTTGTTCTCCTTCTTTTTTAAAGTTCAGTTTATGGGCTGGTGGTGATTATTCTAATGATGAAGGTACTATTACTTGGGCTGGTGGACCAACCAATTATGATGAAGGGCCTTTCACAATGACTATTAGGAATTTAAATGTTACAGATTATTCAAATGGTGTTGCTTATTCTTATGGTAATTTATCCGGAGGAAAGTGGTTAGATTTACAAGCAAATGGTGGCGAGATTTACGACGAAGAGGACGAGGATCCAGAACTGCCAACTAAGACCAGTACTATTCCAAAGACTAAGACCAAGACAAAGGTTCCTAAATCCCAATTATTAGAAAAGACTACAAGGAAGAAAACAACAGTTGCTACAAATAACTTGTATCAACTTCCAAAAGTTACTGAATTCAAAAGTGATGGAGCCGTTCCTGCTAGCACCACCAAGACTAAAGCCTTATATACAACAACAGTTAGCATCACTGAACTATTGGATCAAGATGTTGTTCACTCTTCTAGACCATCAGCCTATTCAACTTCATGGTACAACACGCTACCAAATACCAATAATTCTACCAGTGAATATAAATTTGTTCAAGATGTAACAGAAGAAGAAGAAGATCTTATATCCGGGGTTTCACAAATTGATTCAATTCCCATTGCGGTTATTGTTGTTATTATCCTGGTAGTTACCTGGTTGTGAAGATCACCTGATGAATTGCACGTTCTCTGATTAGTAGGTCGTGCAACAATGCACATTAATTTTTTTTTAAGATCTCCGGCCTTTTTTACTCCGTCGCAATTTCAGAGGGGGGAAAGAACAAATGTGCCATCTGATGATTGTATTTGGCAACACAACCAAATTTTCTTAATTATATAGTGAATTTTTTTTATAAATACTACATCACTGTTGTTCTTGTTGTTTTTCCAGCTTCGATTCATCTTTTCTCAACCTCAATTGATTTAATAGACTGACTTGTGGCTGCATTATGGAAGGACTTAGTTTTATATCCCTTGTTACCAATAGTCAAGACAAGTTTGACAACATCGCCCGCTTTTATGGCAAACTTGGGTTCAGATTAACCAAGAATTTTTCTAGGGTTACCAGTAATGGTGCAGAAGCTGCTGCAACCAACCCAAAATCTCATTTAGGGATTTCAAAGGATTCAACCCGTGAGATCTGGTTGGAGAGTTTCCCCTTGCAGAATTTAGATAAGAATGGGAATATCCGCCCCTGGCAAGAATTGGAGGTTTACGATGGTGATTCTAGTGAAAAGTTAAGTACTGAGACCACACTCAAGTTGAGATTATCCAATGTTGACAATGTAGATGGTAATCTTCCAAAGAAGTTTATCTTCTTCACTACAGAATTGTCCAAAGTTAAAGCAATCTTGGAATCAGAAAACATAAAGTATGGACAAATCAATGAAACCATGATATTGGCAGAAGATCCATTAACCAATACTGTTTGTTTTTCAAGCACTCAAAACCCATTGTCCAGACAATCCTTCACTTCTGCCCAAGAATTTATTGATACCAGAACTCAAGAGGTTTTAAATAATAGAAAGGCAAATACTCTTGCTAGTAAAGCTTCTGTCATATCACTTGATGACACAGAATTAGTCAAACCAAAGATTAGAAAAAAGAAGATTGCCGTTATGACATCAGGTGGTGATGCTCCAGGTATGAACCCTGCAGTTAGAGCAGTTGTTCGTGCGGGTATTTATTACGGATGCGACGTATTTGCTGTTTATGAAGGTTATGAAGGGTTAGTTAAAGGTGGAGACCTTTTAAAGAAGGTTGAATGGGCAGACGTGAGATCATACTTGTCTCTCGGTGGTACTCACATTGGTACTGCTAGATGTAAAGAATTCCGTGAACGTAGTGGAAGGTTAGAAGCTGCTTACAATATGGTCATAAACGGGATTGATGCTTTAGTTGTTTGTGGTGGTGATGGTTCTTTAACAGGTGCTGATTTGTTTAGAAGTGAATGGCCATCATTAATTGAAGAATTAGTTTCTACAGGAAGATTGTCCAGTAAACAAGTTGCTCCTTACAAGCATCTTACCATTGTGGGATTAGTTGGATCCATTGATAATGATATGTCATGTACTGATGTTACCATTGGTGCCTTTTCAGCATTAGAGAGAATTACCGAAATGGTTGATTATATTGGAGCTACTGCTGCCTCACATTCACGTGCATTCGTCGTTGAAGTTATGGGAAGACACTGTGGTTGGTTAGCATTAATGGCTGGTTTAGCCACAGGTGCAGATTTCATCTTTATTCCAGAAAGACCACCAAGTGCCCAAAATTGGAAACAAGAGTTGAAGGATGTTTGTTCCAGACATCGTGCATACGGTAGAAGAAAGACTACTGTTATTGTAGCAGAAGGTGCTATAGATGATGAATTAAACCCAATCACATCAGAAGAAGTCAAGAATGTCCTTGTTGAGTTAGGTTTAGATACCAGAATCACCATTCTTGGCCACGTTCAAAGAGGTGGTACAGCAGTTGCTTTCGATAGAAGATTAGCTACTATGCAAGGTGTTGAAGCTGTACGTGCAGTATTAGAAATGACTCCAAATACACCATCACCAATGATTGGAGTTTTAAAGAATAAGATTGTCAAATATCCATTAGTTGACGCTGTCAAACAGACTAAAGCTGTAGCCACAGCTATTGACAATAAAGAATTCGATAAAGCAATGGGTCTTAGAGATACCAGTTTCTATGATTCTTATCGACATTTCAGATCTATCACCTACGATGACGATGGTTCTAAGCAATTAATGGATACTGACAAGAGATTAAATGTAGCTGTGATTCATGTTGGTGCTGCCCTGGCAGGTTTGAATGCTGCTACTCGTGCCGTTGCGTTATATAGTATTTCTCGAGGTCATAACTTATATGGTGTCCATGATGGGTTTACTGGATTGTGTCAAGGTAATTTAACCAAGTTAGAATGGTTAGAAGTTGAAGGATGGCATAGTAAAGGTGGTTCAGAGCTTGGTACTAATAGATCATTGCCATCTCAAGATTTTGGTAAAGTTGCTTACTATTTACAAAAATTTAATATCCAAGGGTTGATGATTATTGGTGGGTTTGAAGCTTTCACTTCATTACATGAATTATATAGCCAACGTTCACATTATCCAATTTTCGAAATCCCAATGGTTGTTGTTCCTGCCACTGTTTCTAATAATGTTCCGGGAACAGAATATTCATTAGGGTCTGATACTTGTTTGAATCAATTGGTCAGTTACTGTGATGCAGTTCAACAGTCGGCATCATCAAGTAGAAGAAGGGTCTTTGTTGTTGAGGTGCAGGGAGGACATTCCGGTTATGTTGCTTCATACTGTGGATTAATTACCGGAGCATTAGCTACATATACTCCAGAACTGAAAATTAATTTGAATGCTCTTCAAGGCGATCTTGATCTTTTATTCAAAGTTTTTGCATCTGATCGTGGTGAAGATCATAATGGTAAATTAATCATTAGAAATGAACAAGCAAGTTCAGTTTTCCTGACGGAGTTAATCGCCGACATTTTAAAGGAAAATGCCAATGGCAGATTTGAAACAAGAACTGCTATCCCAGGTCATGTCCAACAAGGTTACACCCCAACTGCAAATGATAGAGTTATGGCAGTTAGATTTGCATTACAAGCTATGGAATTCATTGAAGATTGGAATGGATGCGGTGTGGTTCATGAAAGAAGCAGTGATAAGAAGAAGTCCAAGCATAAGCATGTTGTTATTGGTATTCATGGTGATACCATTGAATTTACTTCCGTTCACAAATTATATGAAACTGAAGCCAATGTCGAATTAAGAAAAGGTAAGACGATCCATTGGGACGATATGATTGAAGTTTCTGATATGTTAAGTGGGAAATTATTGTTGAAAAAGCAACGTGATTTGTAAAGTATTTAGACCATTTTTTTTTGTAAACTGAAGATTGTTTTTGTATTTTAGACTCATGTAAATCCCTGTCAGAAGATTCAGACATTAATCTGAAGTTTAAAACGTGATTACGTAATAATGCAGTTGACGGGGGTATAAAATGATAAGCACTACGAAAGAGCGGGGAACAATAGACTAGTTCAAAAGTTTTTCTTGGTAATGATAAAGTTCAAGGCATGGCTGATGACGAGACTGAACATACATCATATGAAACCATTTGCAAATTTCTTAAAAAAATGATTCGATATACCTATTTTTCTTAGGTAGATCTAAATTTTAATTGCCGAGACAATAAGCGAGCAAGCGAAATCTTACATAAAAAAGGGAAAAAAAACCTACTTCACATTCCCTGTGATTCTTGCACATAAACCAAAATTCCGGATCTCAGATCCGTCAAGCTATGACCCTTTTAAATTCCGATATATCCATGGGATAAATTTGGAAGTTACGAATTTTCTGGGAAATAAAAATTTTTTTTGCAGTAAATTTCTCGGGCATGGTTTGGATTTTCTTGCATCATGATACCCTTGCATAAGCGCGCTCTTCGGTGCATAGGACTAGTGCATCGTCGTGCATGACGCTTTTTTTCTTCTGCCTTCTTTTTTTTCCGTTTTGGTGCAGTTTTTCTATTCCTAATTCCTTCGGTGTGGGTTGTGCACATAAAATGACATGTGAGCAAGAAAATAGCAAAAAAACTGCAAAGCGTTAAAGTTAACGGATATAAAAAAATAGACTGTTTTTAAACGAACAAATATGATGCATTGGGTTACCTTGTCTCCGTCCGGGGGGCCCCTCTCCCCGTTATCGCGACAATCTTCTTCTGATTTCTTAGTTCGTGTTATTCCTTGATTTGGATGGTGAGTTTTTACTGTTTCCTTACCCGGTAACTTCTCTAATTTTTTGCCGATATTCGCAATCAATCTGAATGCGGATATGCAAAGCCTATACTTGTAGACAGCAGTAAAGTTTTTTATTTTTTTTTGCATACCATCTCTCGAAGAGTTGCCGAAAAAGACAGCGCCCCCACTTGTTAAAAAATATCCAGTTCAAAAAAGGTTTTAAATATTACGAAGATCATTCTATGATATGCATCTGAACCTTTCGCTTTTTGAGGGAACAAAAAAGGGCAGAATGGCACATGCGAGGGGTCATCTCTAAACTTTTTCCTTTAGGGGAACATTTGAGAACATTGTATATCGAACAATTAGAACATTAGCAGCATTTTGTGGAAGACAAAAAAACTGGTCTGATACACAAGCTTTTTTTTTTAGAAACCCGTTTAACTATTTTTCTAAATTACTTAGTTTGCTGGGATCTCTTGTTTTTCCCCTCTCAATCCCTAAAAGACAATACAAAAAATATTTAATTTAGCAGACAGACATTTATTTAAAGGGTTAAATAGTTTTTTTGAAATCTTTTTGTTTGCAATATCCGTATTTTTTCACTAGTTAATTAATGATAACGGTTTGTGTTGCTAATTCTGACGAAATCCATGGGCAAAAAAAGAGATTAGTAAGTGAGCAATTACAAATTTGTGTCTGAAAAAATATTAAAAAAATAGCAGAACAAAAATTTAATATTTTTATCTATTAACTCTCAGACAGAAATTGCTCCGACATAAAATATCAAAATTATGGTATTATTCTATTTTATTTTTCGGTTTTTCGTTTTACGTTTTAAGTTTTTTCGGTTTTATTTTATTAATAATAATAATATTTTTTATAGAGCATTTTTATTTTAATAATACTATATTTTTTTTTGGCAAAGGAAGGAACATATTTTTTTTTCATATACAGATATTTTTTATTTTCTAGAATATAAAGCGTGAATTTCCCCATTTTGACGAACTTCAAGTTGAAAACTTGAAATCCCCCACTTACCACTCCACCTCAACAAGGCCGTTTTACGTATGATATCAACTAATTTCAATTGCAACATCTAAAAATATCAATATTCACTCACTTCAATCATGACAAAAAAGACCCAGGCAGAAGGTCGCATTAAGAAAAATGCATTTGTGCATAAATTATATACTATGCTTAATGATCCTAAATTAAATCATTTAATATGGTGGACTCAACATACTACTTTACCAGAAGGAAATACCTTTGCATTGTACCCAGGCAAAGAATTTGCGGATTGTCTCACTAGATATTTCAAACATGGTAACGTTGCCAGTTTTGTGAGACAGTTGCATATGTATGGATTTCATAAAGTTAGTGATGGAAATAATAATAGTACAACTACTGATAAGGACGTGCCACCAGTATGGGAATTCAAACATCTGAGTGGGAAATTCAAACGTGGAGATGAAAGCTCCTTGATTTATATTAAAAGAAGATCAAGTTCAAACACCGCACGAAATAATCATAACAATCACAATCATAACCATCATATATATGCAGACGGACAATATCATAATCAATACCAACATCCACATTTGATTGCACATCCGCATGCTGAGTATGCAATCCCTTATGAACAATATTATCCACCACAACCACAACCAACATACGCACAACCATATGTATATTTACAACAACCACAGCAACAAATACAGCAACACCAAATACAGCCATTCCCTTATCCACCGCAGCAACAGCAGCAGCAACCGCAACCACAACCACTCCCGCAACCTGAATATGCTATACAGCCTATGCACCATGGAATCCCTGCTCCAACTCCTATACCCGTGGCAATTCCACAACGGGAAATATACTTTGTTAAACATGACCCACCCCTGTCGCTTGACTCTCCAGCCCTGAGCTATACTCCCAATTTACAATTTAGGAAAATATGGGATGATAGCAGCAGTAATTCAAGACCAAGGAATGCATCATATTTCGACCCCTTGGCACTGCCTGGTGCAGGAGGAGCAATTGCTGTAGGAAGTGGTGGTGGAAATTTCACCATTCCAAGAAACAGCTCCGTCAACTCAAGCTATTCAACTGATTCAAAACAATCATATTTGCCACCACCTTTGGCCACTGGAATCAATAGATCAACATCATTAGTTAGCCCATCTACCCCTGATCCAGGATCAGTTTTACCCATGGCTGCCCCAACAATCCAACAAAATCAACAGCAACCACCACGAAGCATCCCCAATGATTTTCATCCAACTGCTACTAAGAAACCATCATTTTATTCACAAACACGCCCATCTTTGAGTGATTACTCCACCACCAAGAGCCTTCCTTCAATTGGTTCCATTACTTCGATAAACTCGAATGCATCGTCGGTATTTTCAAATAAATCTTCGATTTCCAGTGTCACGTCATTACCTCCACCACCATCCGCACCTACAAATTCGTCACTCAATAAAATACTTACCCCTACACCCACCACTCGTCCCCCTTCAACCCCTTTACCTCAAGACAATTATTCAAACACTACAAATGCCAACAATATTGTGCCGGTATACCCTAGAGTAAGAAGCTTATCACCACAATCAATGTTGACTAAAGATAACGGGGATTCTCCCAAACAGCAGATGGGAGTTCCACAACCACAGAAACATAGATCATTAACCAGCTCCCCCTTATCGAAAGAAAAAAACAGTAAAGTATCGGTCAATTCATTATTGGATGATTCAAAAGTTTTGTAAGTATACAAGTTGGCAATACATACACACACACACACACATTACACATTATTATATATATATTTTACATGATTTTATGCTAGATGTTTAAATAAAGAACAGTTTGTATTTTTAAAATGGACGACCTGATTTTTTAATTTTATGCTGTAGTATACCACCCGTAGTTTTCTTTACTGATCGTGCTCGAAGCTGAGAAATTTCTTCATCATCGGAGTCGTCGTCGTTGTTGTCGGCTTGCTTCACCTCTTGTTTCACTCTCTCCACTTTTTTCCGCACTGTTTCACGCAGAGTATTCCTCATCTTGTTCATTAATGCCATCATGGGCTTGGATGTAGGTTTCCTCATCTCCTTCACCTGTTGCTGTTGTTTGGTACTCTTCAAATCGGAACTTAAAAACTCACCAATAGTACTACTGCTGCCATTTTTGCTAGATAGCCCAGCACCCTGGGAGATAACAGGAAGATTCATAAATGAATCGTCATCATTGGTCTCTGGTGTTGGATTTGTAGATCGACATGGTTGTAACCATGATAATGCTCGTTTTTCGCTTTGGGAAAGAGCTAGTTGGAACTGAGCTTGGAGCGATTGTTTCTGCTGTATCTCTTTTCGTCTGTTCTTGGACATTGTTACTATATGATTAGGTGTATTCTTGTGCTATATTCTATACCCCATCTCTTCTCTGGACTAATCTCTGTCTTGTTCTATTCAGACCTAAAAAAATTTTTTTTTTTTTGTCTGTCTAAAATTTTTCGCAACATGCCAATAATTAAACCACCATCATCATTTCCACGTCAAATCAATACAAAGCAGGCAAGTTCTCTGGACGACGCTTCAATATATGCCAAAAAAAAAGAAATGCGCAAACCCGGAATCGAACCGGGGGCCCAACGATGGCAACGTTGGATTTTACCACTAAACCATTTGCGCTGGCACGGTCTTTCCTCACCCCATCTTAACACAAAGACCCTTTGTGATCTTTGCCAGACGACGCAATCAAAGAACGTATTTATATGCTCCGCGACGGGGAATTGAACCCCGGTCTACCATGCGACAAACGGTAATTCTAGCCACTAAACTATCACGGACTTGATATGTTGACTGCAAGCCATACTTGTTCTCTGCAGATTAGAAGTATAAGGCCACAAAGCGGGAGGTATGGGGTTTCTAAAGTAGATATATTTGATCTAAACCGAGTATAGACAATGTAGACGACGATATATTGCTGGATCAACAAAACTTTTGGCCTCAGCTTTTACATGTTTCTCAAAAACTCAGACAAATTGTAACGGCACATGTTCCAGTATCTTATTAATTATATGTATTAATTACTATACTCTACTTTATTCTATAGGAATGGTTCAACAAACTAAACATTTGTAGTAATTTTATTTCTAATAATACACGGTCGAAAACACCTTACACTGGCAATACATCAGTAATACCAGCCAAACGATCTATAGTTGGAGCTATTAAAGGATGGCTCAATACATCACCAATGTATGGAATCGATCTCAAGAATTGAACGATGGTGCCAAAGAAATCTCCAAACAAGCCCAAGATCCCAAAACTTTCCAACACGAATCCCACAAATGGATGTTTTACCAAGATTAGCAATATTCCCAATACGAAACAGATCGTGCCTCTGATTTTGGTGGGACGGGTGAAGAATGATATGGTACGCTGTGGACCAATGATGAGGATAAGCCCAAGGATGAAAAGTATATTACCAAGAGCAAGGAATCCTGAATCGAAAAATGTTATTATTCCAAAGAAGAAAAAGAAGATTCCTCCAGCTGTGAACCCAACTCCGAATTCTAAGCGTGTTAGTAAGTGTTGTTTATGTAGACAGTATAGTGCTATACATACTTTGTCTTTCTGATAACCAGATCATGGTTGCTGTATTGGGGTGTAGTTGTTGTTGTAGTAGTAATAGTAGTAGTAGTATGGCTGGTTTGAAAGAACAGCTACAAAAAAAAAAAATAATTGTATAGTGTGTCAACGCGCGAGGATCAAAAAATTTAACAAAATTCCAGTGAAAATTTTAGTGTCTGCATCTGACTATACTAGGCTAAATCAATCATATGAAATATTTAACACAAACAGGTTGTGCCCGTACAAATCTTAATCTAGTAAAACATGCAGCAAACTATATATTCTCTCATTTAGCTATACGAGGTAATGTCGCAAAACCTGGATATTTTTCAACGACATTTCACTTACGCCCCTAAATCGGACCGGAAAAAAAAGACCAGAAATCACAGAGGCAAAGCAGAAATTAGTCATTACCACCTTTCTTTCCATAACAGACAAACCGTAACCATGTCCAATTTTAACAAAGACGACGATTTGGCACCAGCAGATGCACCACCATCATATGCGGAGGCGGTATCTACTCAAGCGACAGGAATGACCAATGGTGGGTCTTCTTCGTATAGTCAACATTCTGCACCACCCCCGCCCGCACCCAGACCACAGCCCCCACAATCATCCTATAGACCACCACCTCCACCTACACGACCTCCACAACAACCACCACGGCCACAACAATCATCTACAAGTCTGCTATATACAGGCAACACCAATCTTCCATTCTCGTTTCCTAAGGGGTACCTTTGCTCCAAATGTAAAAACACCGGATATAAAATAAAACACGGGGATGTGTGTCGTACTTGTTGGGATAAATTCTACCTTTCAAAAAATGCCTACAATCCCAGTCCATCGTTACCGTTCAAGTATCCTCGCAAGTACTACTGTAACAAATGTCACAACACAGGTTACAAAATCAAGAATGGAAAATCGTGTCAAGATTGTTGGAGTTTGTTTGGACCAAGAAACAGCTATTCCTCAGTAGTGAACGGATACAATCCTAGCTATTTCGGAACCACTACATTCTTACCGTACTCTTCCCCCAGTGGGCTAAGAGTACCACCGGGAGATCCAAGATTGGGTGGGATTTTATGTGGACGATGTCGAGGAAGCGGGGTCACGAGATTTTTATTGGATGTTGACTTGTGCCCTATTTGTAATGGGCTAGGAAGAGTTATTACAAGCGGTACTCAGCAACATGCGCCTATGCCCCCACGCCCTCCACAACATATTCCTATGCCTCCACCACCACCACCTCAACCTCCAATGCAACCATACTATTACCCTCCAGAAAAGAGGTGAAGCGTTTATAGTGTTACTTTTGTGTATGTTTGAAATATAAGAGTAAGATTTATGATTTAAGCGTAGTACTATTACTGACTGAGTTTGGTGACAAACTGAAGGATTTGTTAAAGTTAAAACTCTATTTAAAGTACGAATAACTCGGAGTTAATTTTGCAAGAAAATTGTCACCAAATTATGCAAAAACCTCATCCGGTTGATAACTTAACCTAAAGGCAGTATCAGTACCTACTCTGGAACAATCGGGTTAGTTATATTGCAAAAGGTTAACTTGCTATTTCCCTTTTTACTATGTTAAATATCCCCTTCCCCCCCCCCCCCCACTCACACACTTAGGAAACCCGCCTGGTAGCACCCTCGTCATCAAGCCAAGTCAGGTCTTGCCAAACAAACATGCCACAAAAACTCTATTTACAGTATGTAAATCCAACATAAATCTGATATCCGTGGTTAATTCGGTAGGTCATCGACCAAACTACAATATATCCATGGAAAACGTCAATTTTATACACTTATACACTTTTACTTGTAATTAGAAGGATACTTGAAATCAGTCAATTCGTAGAAGTTCTCCTTGACACTTCTAACACTAACAAATCTCGACAATATATTACCACTTCCAGCCTTGTCATTAGTTCCCGAGGCTCTGGCACCACCAAACCATTGTTGTCCCACAACAGCACCAGTAGACTTATCATTAATGTAGAAATTACCAGCAGCATATCTCAACTTCTCCTCGGCTAATCTGATGGCTTCTCGATCACGAGCAAACACGGACCCAGTTAATCCGTACTTGGTAGCACCGTCAATTGAGTTCATAATTTCTTCGTAAGAGTTGTCAGGGTATACGTAAACGGTCAAGATAGGACCAAAGAATTCCTTGGTTAAATATTCGTGCTGTGGATTAGTGGTTCTGATCACAGTTGGTTGGACGTAGTATCCGTTAGTGCTGTCATAGGACCCACCAGTGATGATTTCCAATTCTGGGTCAGTCTTGGCGTTGTCGAGAACGGCTTTTAATTTATCAAATGATTGTTGATGGATTACTGGACCCATGAATGCATTGAGTTGGGAGGGATCAGAGGTGTTGCCAATGGTGATGGTGTCGACTGCAGCAGCGATTTGATCTTTGAATTCGGGCCAGATAGATTCGGGAACGTATGCTCTTGAAGTGGCACTGCATTTTTGTCCTTGATATTCAAAAGCACCACGTAAAGTAGACAACACAGAGTGGTTTATTGAAGCGGATGGGTGGATCAAGTGGAAGTTCTTACCACCGGTTTCACCGACAATTCTTGGGAAATCACGGTACTTGTCAGCAGCAACGTTGTTACTGATCTTGCAGTACAAGTTCTTAAAGACATCGGTGGAACCAGTAAAGTGTAACGCCGAGAATTCAGGATCCTCCAAGACTAAATCAGTGACTTGGATTGGATCACCAGGGATAAAGTTGATGACACCAGCAGGCAATCCGGCTTCTTCCAAAATAGTCAAAAGCAAGTAGTTACTCAAGGCAGCGGTAGCACTTGGTTTCCACACCACAGTATTACCCATTAATGCAGGGGCACCCACCAAATTACCGGCGATAGCGGTGAAATTGAATGGAGTAACGGCATAAACAAACCCTTCGAGGGGTCTGTACTCAGCACGGTTCCATACTCCAGGAGCAGTTTGAATTGGTTGGGTTCCATACATTTCTTCAGCATACTTGACGTTGAATTTGAAGAAATCAATTAGTTCAGCAACACAATCAATTTCAGCTTGGTAGACATTCTTACCTTGTCCAAGCATAGTAGCGGCAAGCATATCGTATCTGTATTTGGTACTGATCAAATCAGCAGCTTTCAAAAAAATTGCGGCACGGTCGGTCCAACTAGTAGCGGCCCATTTAGCTTTGGCGGACTTGGCAGCTTCAATGGCGGCCTTGATGTCTTCAGCAGTGGCTTGAGAAACATTGGCAAGGTTTTGTGAGTGGTGGGATGGGTTGACTTGTGGTTTAGTTTCATCACGGTAGATCTTCTTACCATTGATGACAAGGGGGACGCTTAATGCACCTTCATCAGTGAACTTGGTCAATGAGGCACGAAGTAAATCCCAGTCTTTGGTGTCTTTGAATGAGAAGGGACGCACTGGTTCATTGGCGAGGAATGGTGGTGATTTGATGTGGGAAAGTTGTGCCGCGTGGGTAGAAGCGGTTCTGCGGACTACAGTAGTAATGGTAGGAAGTAAGATCTTGGTGGTGCATCTGGAGGCAGCAGCCACACGAATGGAACGACAAGCGGTAGATCTTAACATTGGATATTTTTATGTAAAGAAAAGTTGAAATTTGCCGAATGATGGAATTTATAAAAGTTTAAATAAGAAGAAGAAGAAGAAGATGCGGTGGTGGTGGTGGTGGAGAATTCTGGGGAACAAAGTCGAATGGCATTTGATCTGGGAATGGAAAAGCCAGGCGAGGACAAAAAAAATTTTTTATGCCAGTGCTGCAAGGCGTTACGTTATGCATCTTCGGTTAGTTCTACTCTAATTTTTCGCGAGGTATCCAATAGCGAGATACTGTTATCTATTAATCTACCACTAGACTATCTACTTTTAAGGTCAACTTGGCTATCCTATCACTGATATTATTGACATTGCTATCAACGTTTTCACGGTATTCTTGTAAATTCAGTTGAAGTTTGTCAATCGACTCGTTCCACACCTTCATATCTCCAGTAATATCGTTCAACACTTGATCCACCAGTCCTGCCAACTTGACACTCCCATCGATTTCACTATGTACAGAATTTAATGTTTTTAAACGTTGAACGAGCAATGGGATAACTGAAGAATTTTCCATTAGCGATGGAAGTGCTTTGTATAATTCGTCAATTTTTTTATTACTTTCCTTTTGTTTCTCGGGCTGTACTGCTGCAGGCGCAAGATTAAGCATAAGTTTCTTGGATAACTCCAACTTTTCTGCTTCTTGGACCAACTCAGATATTTGTTGTTTGATTGCATCGAATGAATATTCCGGATTGTTGATGATTGATATCTTGCGCTCAAGGTCGTTCAATGTTTGCTGGATCGACTTTTCCGGACGTGCTTCGTGTTCAAGAATAGCTTCACTGCCAACAATAGTCTCGAGGGTATTGACTCTGGATTCAAGCTCGGTGATTTCTTTCAAGGAGGTATCACTAGACTCCTCCTTGTCTTTCGCTGCTACTTCTTCGAATACAGAATCTAGGTTCAAGCCTTGAAACTGGCACTGTTTTCGTGCTTCTCTGTTACCTCTGAGTTCATGATACTTTTCAATCAACTCGTTAAGTTGCGCACTGTCAACATCTTCATTCTTGATTTCCTCCAATTCTCGAGCTATTCTGGATAATTTCTCGGCCACGGTTTCATTAACGCGAGACACAATATATCCACTAGTTCGCAAGCTGGACGTGATACTGCCCAGAAAGTCCACGTCTGCATTTGTTGATAGTATATTTTTGGAGAATTGCTTGCGTGAAGCTTCTGGTTCAAGTGAGTCGGTGTATACTTCTTCTGACGTATCTGTTGTTGTAATTGACTTCTGTGGAAGATCTTCACTTTCCACGTCTGATGTTTCATAGATTTCTTGTCCTGGTGATATATCGAGCATAGTATGTAATGTCTAGTCTAGTAGTTGTGCTTTGGCTGCCTGGGTAGTACACTGAATTTGTTTACTTTGATTTGAACAAAGACAATTGCGCAGTGCAAAAAAAAAAAACTACAACGTTACATCAAATGCTTTAATGCTGTTCTATACATATCCAGTTATACATCTACTTGGTAACAATCTGCACTACATCTTCATCGTGTACCGGTTGACTCAATCCACACTTTTGTGGTGAATGCTTAGCACTTGACCCCCAAACCAATGCATACTTGAACTGGTTCTTCATATCTCGATGAATAGAATCACACACTTCCAATATACTCGAGTTATTCCGTACAACCATAGGGTCGTCAAATTGTGGTTGGACCCCTCTTCTCTTGGTATATATCCTGAGCAAATCCAACTGTCTCCATATTTCCTCTTTTAAATCTTCAATACCCAAATCCAACTCACATGACATCACGCAGGTGTTTGGTTGACGGGCCAATCTGTCACATTCTTCCAACGACACAGCATCGATCTTGTTGTACACATACAAACACTTGATATAACTGATGTGCTGTTCATTCATGACATCGATGAAGTCGTCAACAGTGACGTTCTCGTCTCTCACCAACACATCGGCGTTGTGGATCTTGCAGTCTTTTAACAACGCAGTGACAATCTTTTCATCCAAATACTTGGGAGGGGTGATTGAGTTCATCTTGATCCCACCTGTTTTTTTCAATTTGATCGAGACGTTAGGTCTGGTCTTGTTCAATCTGATGCCCATGCTTTCCAATTCATTCTCCAAAATTGTTCGTTGGTCTTCGGCCTTGGTAGCATCAAGAACCATCAAGATCAAATCACTCGTTCTCGACACGGCAATAACCTGTCTCCCTCTACCTTTACCCTGGGCGGCGGCTTTGATGATCCCCGGCAAATCGACAATTTGCACCTCTGCACCGTTGTATTCCAAAATCCCACCGACAGAAGTCAACGTGGTGAACTCGTAACTGGCAGCCTCGGACTTGGTGTTGGTGACTTTACTCAAAAACGACGATTTACCAACTGACGGGAACCCAATAAGGGACACACGTGCATCTCCAGCTTTGGCGACTTCGAAACCCTGTCCCCCACCACTGGACCCACCGGCGGCAGGCTCGAGAAGTTCTCGACGATATCTGGCGAGCTTCCCCTTAAGAAGACCAATGTGGTATTCGGTGGCCTTATTCTTTTGCGTGCGCGAAAGTTCCTCTTGGATCTGTGCAATCTTTTCAAGAATACCCATTCTAACACTTTCTCTATGAATTTACTTTGGATTGAGTAACCCTTTCAGATTGAAACAGAGGGATGTATCTTCTCACTATGGGAAAATTTTTGAACTTTTTGGGGGTCGTAAAAGCATCCACGTCACGTGATTAGTTAAGCCGCACGGCCCATTGAAAATTTACTTTGCATCTCATCGTTATCAATTTTTCTTTCTTACCAACTTAACCTTAAACTGGTTAGTGAAACACTACACAACGATGGGGAAGGCACCAAAGGATAACAGGAAGAACAACAACAGAGGAAAGCCAATAGTTGTAGCCGACACACTCAACTCGGGTGCCTCCAAAATCAAAAAGAAAATCAGAGACATCGAAAGACTTCTCGCCAAGAAGACCAACAACCTCCCTGCCGACAAGCGTATCGAGTATGACCGTGCCCTCAAAGCTCTCCGTGTCGAGTTGGCCAACGCCCAGACGCAGATCAAGGCCAAGGAAATCGCCAAGAAGTACCACATGGTGCGATTCTTCGAGAAGAAGAAGGCCGTCAGGAAATTGAAACAGTTGAAGAAGACCTTTGACGAAGTGTCCAAGACCGAAGTAAGGAAAGACATCAAGAAGGCAAGGAGAGCAGTGAGACAAGGCGAGATAGATGTTGCATACGTGATTTTGTTCCCCAAGACCGAAAAGTACATCAGTTTATACCCAAATCCAAAGGAAAATGACCAAGTTGATGCAAAAGACCCTAAAGCCATATTGGGTGCTAAAAGAACACAAGAAAGACGAAGTCAATTCAGAAAAGAAGTAGAGAAATTGATGGACGATGGTAAATTACCATTCAGTATCGACGATGCCCTCGCAGGTAAGACCATTAAGGTGGACGCTGTTCAACAAGCAACCTCCACTCAAGAGATTGATGCTCCTCAAGTTAAGCCCGAGGAAGAAGAACAAGACGAGTTCTTTGAATAGACTACACATATCATGTACATTAGTTAATAGACAAAAACACAAAACAAAAAGAACAAAGCATTTCACTTTAAGTTGACTTTCTCAGTGTAGGTAATATCTAACGCGTCATTAACCAACATGACCGTTACTTCTTCGCCATACAAGTCTTCATCGATATCCAACAGACACTTGACCACTCCTTTCTTTCCTACTAGTCTAGGCGATGCTCTCTTCAATAACAACAACTCGTCCAGTTGTTCATCAGCAACAATAACAAACCAAGACTCACGTTGTGGCTTAGGGAAATGAGGACAGTACACTTTAAACTCCAGATTTAATGGGAAGTTATCGTGAGTCAAAGCCACGGTCAACTGTTCCTTCGAGTCTTGTGCAACTTCAAGTTTACCAGTAGGTAATCTCGACCCAATTCTTACAAATTGCTTAACTGCTTCTTCATCAGTAACGGGAACATCAGCTATGATATTGTCGCCATTCACACCTATCCTCTCGGCAAACTTGTACAATTTTCCCATCCCCATTTCACCAATCGCCTTTAAATCAACCTTGTGCTTCTCATTCTTAGGCATCAACGTCAAACCAGGCAATGTAGAAACTGGGTCGTCATCATACCAGCATCTTTGTTTGATACACTTCATGACTTCCACAAACAGCAACACCACCAGTAAATATCCCATCTCGGCTGCAGCATCAATATAGGCTTGCAAAATACGTAACGCTTGATCCAACACAGAAATCGTATCCTGGGAATAATCGGCAATTGGTAACTCGACCCTGCTCATAAATGCTTGGAGAAGGAGATACGCCTTGACATGAGGATCCCAGATAAACTCCTTGTCTAAATCTTCAGCCGGATATCTCATCGCCTGCGACATTTCCATGTTGATTAGTTCTTCACCATGACGCGTAGCCAACTCGTTATATTCAGCAGCTTCACTGAGCAATTGAAGACATTGTCTGAATTGGAACTCTCTGGTAACCTTACTGGTAAAGTTACGCATGGTCATATGGGAAAGATAGTAGTACGAAGATATATCCAAGAACGGAGTTGATTGAAGTTCGTTACCCACGGTACGAACACATTTTGACTCAACTAAATTCTCAATTGTGGTATCAACCAACTTTGCCAAGTATTGAGAAACTCCATATTGGCTGACATCTTCAATACCGTAATAAGTTGGATTGTTATGAGCTCTTCTATACAAGAACGTCCAACTCAAGAAATCCATAGCCTCTTGTCTCGTTCCAATCGTACCGGCACTGATCTCGGCACCAATATGATCATCCAACACTTTATGCAACGAACTCTCCACCGGAAATCCAAGATTCAAGAAATGCTTGTAAAACACCTTCTTCAGTTCTTTGGTGTACACAATGGCAATCCCACTAGTGTCAAATGCTGGTCTACCTGCTCTCCCCATCATTTGCAAAATATCAGTCAAGTCCATATCACGATATCCTTCAATCTTGGCATCAAAGAACTGGGTACCTTTAATGATGACCAAATGGGCCGGCAAGTTGACACCCCATGCCAAGGTCGAAGTAGCAATCAATATTTGAATCTTTCCCGCTTCAAAAAGCTTATGGGAAAGTTGACGGTCCAGCTCAACCAAACCAGCGTGATGCAACCCCATACCGAATTGCAAGGAAATCTTGAGCGTATCATCCTTGACTTGTTCTAATACATCCGCTAGTTCATAATCGGACATCTTGAGGAATCGACGTGGATTCAGTTCCATACCACACAAATGAATTAGGTCTAACGCAGTAAGTCTAGTTTGTCTACGGGATGCCACGAAAATCAACACTGGTTTATCTGGTGAGTGTTGCTTGATAGCCATAAATGCAGGTTTATTCATTGTCTTCATTAACGGACAAAAGGCAAGATTGTCAGGGAATCCATCAATGTACATCTGTAAAGGCACAGGTCTAACTGAAGACGGGAAATTGAACAATCCTTCACGAACACCTAACCACCCAGCCATATCAAAAGCATTGCTGACAGCAGTAGACATACCTAATAATCGAATAGGTTGTTTGGTTTGCGATGAAATATAGTTCATTCTACTTACAATCATTTCCAAAATGGGCCCTCTGTCACTGGCCAATAAATGAATTTCATCCATGATAACAAGAGAGACTTTTTGGACAAACTTTCTTGTCTGCCAATTACGGGAAATACCATCAAACTTTTCCGGGGTAGTAATGATAATATCTGCTTCTTTGACTTCAGCAACTCCAGGAAGAGAATCACCTGTTAATTCAACTAGTTTGTGCAGGGTGTTCTTGACAATTCTTTCACGCCAATCATCAACTCTTTCACGGACCAACGCCTTCATAGGTGCGATATAAACCACCTTTGATTCGGGGAATTCGTTAAATGCATGCCAGATAGCAAGCTCGGCCACAACAGTCTTACCTGACCCAGTAGGGGAACCAACAAATACACTGGAATTGGTGTTGTACAATGAATGGAACACCATGGTTTGCATAGGATTGAAATACTTGAATTTATGGCTGTAAATCTTTTCAATGTCTGGATTGTGTAACGCAGTCACAGGCAATGGTTGAAGTCTTAATAAATCTGTTTTAATAGTCTCGTTACTTGGTCTGATCAAGTGTTGGAATGACACAGCATGAACCGATTCAGAACCAATCCAGAGATCAGAAACAACTCGGATAATCACTTGTGGTGGGAGCGGGTCTGATAATGGGATCATAAAGTCCATTTCATGAGGACTGTGCAATTGCCTTCTGTTTAGAATAAACTTTTCCACATGGAGGATATCACTTCGGTCAGATTCTTCCACTGTAAGCCAGAATATTTGGGCATTACCGTGATATCTTTCATCCCACATGAAATCAGGCTCGAGATTAACATGAACTCTCATTACATTACTCGTGATTGGGAAGATCTCAGAGTCAATCTCAATATAGGGAAACTTACCAACTAATTTGTAAAGAACAGATCCCATTTTATGGTTATGCACCAAATCACCCAATTCTGCTGGTTCCATATCACGAAGAGTATCCATGGTTGGATTCTTTGCTCTGATATTTCTCAAGACTGGTTCTGGCAATTCAAACTGTGACATCGGATGTTCAAACGCCCAGATTCTCTTATCAATAGACTTGCACAATGAAAGCATAATCTTCATAAATCTTCCCCATCTTCTATTCATGGCAATTAAGAACAAGGCACGACATATTCTTGCTGAATTCTGGGCAACATAATTAGCATCGGAAATCAACGCCGATTCTCTAATGTTTGCCTGGGACACAAATGCTTGTAACAAAATATTGGTTTTCCCCTGAGGTGAATCAACATCCCCGGCAATTTGACACGGGGTGCTATCTTCAAGCAATCCCTTTAATTCAGTAGCTTCTTCTTCCCTAAACTTAATACTATCAAATTCACTACTCATACTAATCATAGACAACACATCAGCTTCAGTAGCCAAAGGATTGATCATCTGGTTGAATATCTCTACAGAGTTATTCAACAAATAGAAATCACTTGCAATTCTTCCTAAATCTTTCACGGTGAATGCCCCTGAGTTCTCATCAAACACAATCATTTGTAAATGATGAAGTCGTTTAGCTGAACTAATAATCATCTCTCGGCGACGGTTATATAACAATGGATCTTCTTGCAATTCACGCCAATCTATACCGTAAGCAAATGGATTCTGCTTCATACGTACCAACATATAAGTGTATCCCAACCATTGAACTCCCTCATCAATATTCGTGACTGTCCCCAACGAAATCTCGGCATTTAGATTGTCAATCAATTTCGCCTGCAATTTCGATTCAATTGGATGCTGTTGGGTAAGCAAACTGACATAGTGGTCAAGCTTGTCACTGGTGGTACACAAAATACCGGTACCAAACTTTTCATACTGGGGTCTACCTGCTCTACCAAAGATTTGAATCACATCGGAAATACCCAAATCGGTAAAACCACCGGCTTTGGAATCATAGACCTGTGTCCCTTTAACAATAACGACGGCAGCTGGTAAGTTGACACCCCATGCTAGCGTAGCAGTACAGCACAACACCTTAATAGCTCCAGCTTCAAACATCTTTTCAGTAAGATTTCTATCACTACGTAACATACCGGCATGATGAACACCAAATCCTGATTGGAAAAGCTCCTTCAATTCTTTACTTCTATTCTTGCCACTTACTTCACGCTTGTACTTTTCGTAAAAGTCAGATTCAGTACAATCAAACATTCCTAGTTCATTATGATCTTGAGCCATTGATATAAATGTACGTGCTGTCTTTACAGTATCCTTTCTCGAATGGACAAACACCATAACTTGGACGCCTTGATGGATGTAATCGGCCAACTTCTCATAACTTACTTTATCTATATTCTCACGAGCCATTTTAGAGCCCGATTTACCTCTGACTCCCAATATCTGCTGTTTCAAAGGAACTGGTCTGAATGACTGGTCAAAGTAAAACATACCGACATTTCTATTAACACCAAGAAAATCGGCCACATCCATGAAATTAGGCAAGGTAGCACTCAACCCAACAACTCGAATCATCAGCTGGGTAGCTTCCACCTGCCTCAAAGTTCTAGCAACTAATGTTTCAATAACAGACCCACGATCTTCATGTAACAAATGCACTTCATCAATGATTAATAGTTTCACTTTAGCAACAAGTTCAGAATCACCATTCAGCTTACGGGTAACCACATCCCATTTTTCTGGAGTCGTGACTATGATTTGCGTACTCATGATTTCCGCATGGGTGAGCTGCATATCACCCGTGAGTTCACGTACTGAAATACCCAACCATTGCAACTTCTTGGAATACTTTTCCACGATTTCAGCAGCAAGAGCTTTCAATGGTGCTACATACACGATTTTGAATTCGTCATAATCTATATCTATAGTCACGTCATTGTCCTCACCAACTGTCTCGGTAACGTATTGATTTATAGTATGCAAAATAGTCAACAATGCCACATCAGTCTTACCGGCACCGGTAGGTGCACAAACAAGCATGTTTTCGTTGGTGTTGTATGCTACCGGGTATACCAAACTTTGCATCTTGTTTAAATTCTTGTAGTTTTTGAATGTTCCCTGACAGAGAAAGTCCAATTGGGAAATCTTGACTAGTTTGTCATCACTGATCCACTTGTTGGCTTTAGGTTCAGGGTAGGGTATGGTCAATTCTTCATGTGTAGCATATGAGTCTCTGGTTGTTCCTTGTGGTAGAGCAAATTTTTTTCCTGTAATTGCCACCATATTTCCGACATCGGGGTTCTTAAACACGTTGGGGTATCTCTGAACAGTCAGCTTAGGTGCTAATTTCTGATTCTTGGTTCGTTGCTGGTTATCAAGCAACAATTGGACTCTTTCTTCTGCAGTAAGTAAACCTGCTGCTGCATTTTGGTCGGCGGTGTTAAACACTTGTTTATTCTGTACAACTTTAGAAATCAACTTGAATTCTTCAAATCCTAAAATATCAAACAATGCAGATTGGAGATGCTCGTCACTGGGAGAATCAGCTATCAAGTTCTTGATTATGGAAAACGTTTCATCTGCAGGTAATCCACGCTCTTTACTTATACGTTCGCATTCCAGCTCAATCACCTTGAGTAGTTGACTTACTTGCTGCTGCTGGGACCGACTAGATTCTGCTTTAACAACAGAATCAAGAATTGAAGTATTCACGTCTTCAAACTTGTCAAGAAGCTTGCCAATGGGGGTATATTTGGTTGTCTCTTGATCAATCTGAGGAACCTTGGCTGGTGTGTGAACATTTAGCTTTGCAAGTGTTTCTATCATCGGCTGCATAGCCTGCATGTACGACTTAGTTGACGACACTGTATATGAAGCCATTGTGTCACGATTTGTTGTATTAATTTGCAGAAAGTTGGCAACACTTTGGCAGCACTTTGGCAGCACTTTGGCAGCACTTTGGCATCATTTTTTGTTAGTCATAGTGATTTTCAAAATAGTAAACAGTCACATGACTTATATCACATGATGTGTATCACATGGAGTGTGTCACATGACCAGACTGAATTTTCTGATGAGATGAGACGATTCAAAAAAATTTAGAAAAGTCTATTTATTCTACATAGAATTGACTTGTCTATATCAACAATGGCAAAGAATAGTAAGCAAAGCAAGCCAAAACACTCGGCCAAGGAATCCAAGAAGAGAGCTCACGCCGAAGTTGAGCAGGATTCAAACTCCCCAGGCGAAGAAGAATCTGAAAAGTTGACTGCTGAAGTCGATGCTGATTTCGATGAAGTTGCCAATTTGTTAGGCCAGGATATTAAAGACCCAGACGCAAAACGTAAATCTAAGGCGGTTGAAGAACCAGCTATTCCCGAATACACTCCAGTGGAATCCAGCGACAAGTCCAAGGAAGAAAACGAAGAGGATGTATTCTTCAAAGATGCTGAATTGTCTGAACCTACCATGAAGGCTATTACCGAAATGGGATTCACTAAGATGACCAAGGTTCAAGCAAAGACCATTCCTCCATTGTTGGCTGGTCGTGATGTCTTGGGTGCCGCCAAGACCGGGTCCGGTAAGACTCTCGCATTCTTGATCCCCGCTATTGAATTGTTGCACTCATTAAAGATCAAACCAAGAAATGGTACCGCGGTTATCATAATCACCCCAACTAGAGAACTTGCCCTTCAGATCTTTGGTGTTGCCCGACAATTAATGGAGCACCATTCCCAAACCTGTGGTATTGTTATTGGTGGTGCTGATAGACGTGCCGAAGCTGTCAAGTTAGGTAAAGGTGTCAATTTATTGGTGGCTACTCCAGGTAGATTATTGGATCATTTGAAAAACACTCCAGGGTTCGTTTTCAACAACTTAAAGGCATTAGTTATTGATGAAGCTGATAGAATATTAGAAATTGGGTTCGAAGACGAAATGAAGCAAATCATCAAGATCTTACCGAACGAAAACAGACAAAGTATGTTATTCTCCGCTACTCAAACTACAAAGGTGGAAGATTTAGCGAGAATATCGTTGAGACCAGGTCCATTGTACATCAACGTCGTTCCAGAAACTGACGTATCCACCGCCGACGGGTTAGAACAAGGGTATGTTGTATGTGATTCCGACAAGAGATTCTTGTTGTTGTTTTCCTTCTTGAAGCGTAACATCAAGAAAAAGATTATTGTTTTCCTTTCATCGTGTAACAGTGTCAAATTCTACAGTGAGTTATTAAATTATATCGACTTGCCAGTGTTGGATTTACACGGGAAACAAAAGCAACAAAAGAGAACAAACACATTTTTTGAATTCTGTAATGCCAAGCAAGGTATTTTAGTATGTACCGATGTCGCTGCTAGAGGATTAGATATCCCAGCAGTCGACTGGATTATCCAATTCGATCCACCTGATGATCCAAGAGATTATATTCACCGTGTTGGTAGAACAGCCAGAGGAACCCAAGGAAAGGGTAAGTCTCTTATGTTCTTAACTCCGCTGGAATTAGGATTCTTGAGATACTTGAAAGCTGCTAACGTTCCATTAAACGAATTTGAATTCCCAAGTAATAAGATTGCCAATATTCAATCACAATTGGTGAAGTTGATCAAGACTAATTACTTGTTACACCAATCGGCCAAGGATGGATACAGGGCCTATTTACAAGCATATGCTTCACATAGTTTGAAGACGGTTTATCAAATTGACAAATTGGATTTAGTCAAGGTAGGGAAATCATTTGGGTTTGAAGTGCCACCAAAGGTTAACATAACCATTGGTGCCAGTGGTAAGTCTATAGAAAAGAAACACAAGAAACAAAGACGAGCTTAGTTGATGATAAAGTGTTGTTTGTAAATTAGTAGATACATTATTAATAAAAGTCAATAAGCAACCATTGTTCTCTTATAGTAGTGTTTGGCACTTTTGCTTGCATTTGCAGCTCATTGCTGGAGCAATCAAATTTTCTTGGTGATGTAAATGATTGTGTGTGTGTGTGTATATATATTTTTGTTTTTGCAACATTTAACGCCCCTTCAAAGATCACACCACATCAACAAACCATGGAGAACGAACTGAAAGGTTCAGATACTCTTGATAGTTCCAAAGCTTTGCCACTTGAGAAGTCTCAGTTGGAGCATTTGAACTATTATGTTCAACTAGAAATGTTATGCTCAATTGTGATGCTTTTCGTCCACATTTCTTGTGATTTCACAAGTAGAGTACCACTTTCCCTCGTCAAACGCTTCCCACCCTTTACCCTTGACATTGGTTTGAGTTCTGGATATCTTGACAGCTTAGTGGATTTAGTCCAACTGTTTTTGAAATCATTTCCTGGTCCTTTACATGAAGCTTTTGCGTCTCTTTCTCATTCTCAGCTAAAATCAAGCTTGTCTAGTTATAACAACAACATGTTTACTTTCAGTGGCTTGGAATTTACTTGGTTCAGAGATGGTGATATAGATACATATTACAACAACTATAAGGGTCCCAATATCGTTTACGGTATTACTAAAACATTTGTTGATCAATTAAGTGCAAGCACAAACTATACGTCAGATGAACTCTTAGGTACCCTATACAATACTTATTCCAGTTCAATAAAAGACATGTGTTTTAATCCTACATCCTTCAACTTGACTGGGTTGGGAGATTATGATATTTGTCAATTGCACAGATACAATACCTCTGGATATGCAAGCCATGTGTTATTATCAATGTTTCACTTTTCCATAATAATTGTGATGGCAATTCAAACAATCGAACTGATGATGAACATCTTTGGAAAGGTATCCATCGTTGAAATTGCATTCATCAAGAAGGTTTTCTTAGGTATCGAGAATACAGTATTGATTTCCTACGTCTACAAATCTATATTTATGCAACGCAAAGTCAAAGCATTCTTGCAGGAAAATTCCGTTGGAACTTTGACAGTGGACCCCTTCACATTCTTGTTTGTGGGCTATTTTTTGTACCAAATCAGTCTTCAGTCTGTTTTACACAGTGAAGTCACAAGATTGAAGTTGTTGGAATGTTGGAAATGCCCCATCTCGGCTAAAAAGAAGGCCATTCAGCGTTGGGGGTTGTATGCATTTTTGTTTCTTTCTATAGTCCCCACTATATTTATAGTTAGTTTAGTATAGCACTATTTAGAATGCCCTAGGTGCAATTTAATTTTAGCTTTTATATACAGAAGTATGTTGTCCAAAATTTGTTATGATTGTTATCAACATTTGCGGTGCTGCGTTGTCTCTCACCCGCTAATTTAGCGTTTTTATGAGTGAGTTTTAGCTTAGAATTGCTTCGACATTGGAAATACCCCATGTCACCTAAAATCAAAAATAAACTCCATTCAGCGATGGGGGGGGGGAGGAGGCTACATTCTTTTATATTCTATCTCTAGCTCAAACTATAATTAAATTAAACAAGTATAGTATGATTTGTTGGTATAATTGCTATCAGGTTGTGCACAACCAGGCTGAGTCAAGATGTTCTAGACTTGTCCGTGCGAGACAACAAATGTAAGCTACGACTTCTAGCAACAGATTCGATCCACCCAATTCCTACAGCAAGCATATATTCTAGGCAAGTTGTGCAAGTACGCCTAACCTGCACCCCTGACTATTAGAGGCGATTGTTCTGTTGTTTAGTAGTGCTGGGATCATCACCTCCTTTTTTTGGTTGCCATAATTCACCTGCCTAACAAATTATATATATATATTTTTTTGGGCTGTTTTAATAATAGCGGCTAAGAAAAATACGGTGGTTTTACCCCTTACGAAATTTGCCTGGATATTTACCACATTCATCCTCCTTGTTCTTAACAAAGTGTTCTTTTGACAGAAATTTTAACCTAATACGGGAATTCCCTACATTCGTTCAGTTCCAGATTAGTACCTTTACAAGAACAATTACTGAATTGTCTTTGTTTTTTTTTTGCCAGTTTATGTGTTAATTGTTGAAGCTACGATTCCCAAACCTGGTTTGAGATGATTTCAACTACTGGCGCAGAGCTAAGACGAGGACATGCTCGCAAGAGATCAACATCAAAGGAGACACCGAAACCTAAACTGCTGTCTCAATGGAACTTGAAAGGGTTCTTGAAGATTGCATCAACTGATTCACATTCAGCAGCTAATGACACAACCACGACTGATCCAGCACAAATACCGCCACCTCTGGCTGTTCCTTCAACTCCTTCTACAACAGATTCACACGATTTAAGCAAGTGCTATTGCTGTGGAACAGTTCTTACATTTCCTAGTCGAGCCAAGAAGTTTAGGTGTTCTGTATGTCAAACGACAAACTTGTTTGAATTACAAACTTCATCTTTCCCCACTTCATCAGAAACAGACCTTCCTCATGTGGTTTCCTACGAATATGTCAAAAAGTTGGTGGATCGCTGTTACAATAGTACATCGTCTGAATCTGGTCAATCCCAAACCTTGCATCAAATATTTGAACCACTTTCATCATACTTGTATTTGGCGTTTAAAAGCAATGACGTTCTTTCCAAATCATTCAAGGTGAGAAAGGCAAGTAAACGAGCACATTACCACACTTCAAATATTAATTATCAGGATATTCACGATATGTTTAGCCTATTGACCAAGCTACCTACAAAACGACCCTTGTTTTCTGCATTGAAAGGTGCTCTGGAACAATTAAAGAGAATATTGATATTTAAAGATAGCAACGACCCCAGAAACTATTATTGGCTATTGATCTTGTTGGAAATACCCATCTTGCAACGTTCGTTACTTGATAACGATGCTTCTACCCTGAAGCTTATGAGCGATGTTCCTGAAATTAAGATGTTGAGTTATGATATTCTCAAGCGATGTTTGGGGATCTTGTCATGCATTGATGCGATAACTACTACTAATTACATTACCAGTTGGTTTTCCAAGATGGACGATGACCAATTTGTCAAGAATGTGGATTTGATCAATTTGTACATCACCTTCCAACTTAAGAAATATTTGTATTTGGCAAATAACCCAGGAGTAAGACTTAGTCCTAACCCGCAACATCTGCCCAATGAGCATGTTAGTCTGCATGATGCCGAGTATTTCCAGAATTTAAACTTGAAGAGACATCTTGAGGTTGATGACCCAGTGGAGGCACATTTATCCGTGACTAGTCCGCCAGCAAACCTCTTTGGCAAACCAAAAGGAAAAAAGAAGGAAAAGGGGGAAGTCAAGGTCAAGGTTCACCAGTATGGTAATGATTGGCATATCAAGTCTGCCCTTATGGTGATGAATATGCTTTACAGAGCCAACATTTCACGACTACACCCGATCCCCGTTTCGTCATTTTATAATTCATTGGTGGATTTTGTGAATATCAAATTGGATTATGATTCTTGGCAAAGCAGTAAACGAAATAGTTTGCGAGAGGGGAAAAGCACACATCCTGAGATTCTGCAAGTTATTGGATTCCTTCATGGAACTAGTATAAACAAGAATTTGTTTGATGATGCTTTGTATTATTTCTGCCAATATCCGTTTTTGATTTCATTAGGTGGGAAGATATCTGTGTTGGAATACGAAGCAAGACGACAGATGGGACGGAAAGCTGAGGAGGCATTCATTAACTCATTGGACAAGAGAACTACTATTGATATTTATTTCAAAGTCAAGGTTAGACGAGAAAGAATAGTTCAAGATTCATTAGAGTGCATCAAGTTGAACTCCAACAATCTTAAAAAGAGTTTAAAGGTTCATTTTATAAATGAACCTGGTGTTGATGCTGGGGGTTTAAGAAAAGAATGGTTTTTGTTGTTAACAAGGGCAATTTTCCACCCACAGACTGGGATGTTGCATAACGTTGAAGATTCAAACTATTTATGGTTTAATATTGTCCCTGTTGAAAATTTTGAAATGTACTATTTATTCGGGGCAGTGTTAGGATTGGCGATTTACAATTCTACAATTTTGGATTTACAATTCCCGTTGGCGTTGTACAAGATCCTTATGGGTAAACTGTTGGATCATAACGATTACAAGACGATATTTCCTGTTTCTTATAAGAACTTGATGAGTTTGAAAACAATGACTGCCGAAGAATTGGCAGAACTCGAGTTGACATTTGAAGTTAGTTATTCCGATGCATTTGGAACGAACTTAACCGGGGATTTGATTCCCACTGGTTCGCAAATCAGTGTCACTGCAGATAATTTGGACGAATATATTGAGAAATATATTGGATTCTTTATAAAGGACGGCATCAAGCGACAGGTTCGCTCGTTTCATGAAGGATTCATCCATGTCATTGGCGGCAATGCCCTTTCGCTATTTCTGCCGGAAGAAATTGAATTACTATTATGTGGAAGTGACGATAGTGGGATCGATGTAGACTTGCTTAAATCAGTGACAAAATATTCGGGGTGGAAACCAAGTGAAGATGCACAGAATTCAAATATTATCAAGTGGTTCTGGGAATACATGAATGACATGTCAAATAAAGAACGAAGGAAATTGTTGGGATTCGTTACTGGGTCTGATCGAGTGCCTGCTACGGGTATTCAGAATTTGGTGTTTAAGATAACGTTGCTAAAGGCGTATGACAGTAATCGTTTACCGGTTGCTCATACTTGTTTTAACGAATTGGCGATTTATGAATATAGCTCCAAGGCAAAATTGGTTGGTAAATTAAGTAAGGCAATTTTTGAAAGTGCGGGTTTTGGGATAAAGTAGGTATTTAGGGAATAAATGACAACTATCATGAAACTCTAACAGCATTGTTTTTGATTGCAATATGCTTCTAATATCCGTCGGAAAAACTGTGCTCTAATCACCGTGGTTAACTCAGATAATAATGTAGCTCTTAAAATTATGCAGCAATATGTCACAATAACGGCCCGGTGGCTCTTGCGAGGTAAAATCCAGGTTCATGATTGCTGGCTTATTCAGCTAGCTAAGCCCACTATACCCTTCAGCATTATAGTTTTGGTGGTTAGTCGGAAATAGGTGGGAATAGTTCGGCCGAAAATATCTTACAACCGAATAACACCGCGGCTTTTTCGTCCTAATTAGGATAACCGGTGGCTTTTCTGGTTGCAAAAAAAACATTGCATTATTAATCGATATCACAAGTTAATTAGCAGATTTATAATACCGAGGAATGAGTTGTAGACGGTATAAATATTGTTAGCAGTTCTCGTTAATCTGATATTGGGTCCAGCTGTAAATCGCAAAGCAACACACAATGACATTATCCAAATTCCAATCATCCAATTTATTCAAGCCAATCAAGATCGGCCAAACCACTGTGCGTCACCGTATTGCCCAATTACCAGCAAGTAGAAACCGGGCTTCAGGACACGTCCCTACAGATCTTATGAAACAATACTACACTGATCGTGCCCGCCACGCTGGGTTGATCTCCACTGAAGCAACCTTGATCTCGCTTGAACAAGGTATCTACCCTATGATCCCTGGTATTTTCAACGAAAGACAGATGAATGCATGGAAAGAAATCGTTGACGGCGTGCATGAACAAGGGGCTGTCTTTGCTTTGGAATTGCAAGCTTTAGGTAGAGTTGGGGACGCTAAGCTTTTGAAAGAGGCTGGATTGCCATTGACTGGACCTAGTGCCATTTACGAAAATGAAGAAAAGGGGAAAGTGGCTATTGAAGCAGGTAATCCTATTCAGGAATTAACTGAAGCTGACATCAAGGATATTATTTATAGACAATATACTAATGCTGTTAAGTTGGCTATGGAAGCTGGGTTTGATTTTGTTGAATTGCATGGTGGGTACGGATACTTGCTTGAACAATTTATTCATCCTGGTGTCAACAAGAGAACTGATAAATATGGTGGCAGTATTGAAAATAGAGCCAGGTTCTTGTTGGAATTGGTTGATCATTTAAGTACTATTATTGATCCTGCTAAGTTAGCTGTTCGTTTTACTCCAGTCAATTTCTTCCAAGTTCCAGGAGCCAATCCAACTTCCCAAGAAGATTACTCCTACATCGTTTCTGAATTACAAAAAAGGGCAGACGAAGGTAAGAAATTGGCTTATATTAGCATTGTTGATGGTACATTTGCTGATGCAACCATGGACAAGACGGTGGCTTTGGATTTTGGATATATCCACAAGATCTGGAAAGGGATTATCATTCGTGGTGGTAATTACCACAATGACCAAGAAAATTGGGCAGTCCTTGAAAGAGACGCCAGTGCTGATGATCGCACTTTGGTTGGGCTCTGTAGACATTACGTTGCAAATCCTGATTTACCTGAAAGAATCAAGAAAGGGTTGCCATTGAATGAATGTGATAAGCCTAATTTTTACACTCCTTCTAATTGGGGATATAACACCTATCCATTTTACGGTCAAGATGTCACCTTTGATGAAGAAGTTGAAAAAAAGAAATTTGGTATTCCTTTAGTGTGAGCTATTCCATAGCAAGCTCGTTAGGTTCCTTGGTCTATATTATATAGCTAAATTGATACAATAAATCTGAAGTTTATACTGGCCTTTTGGTGCTACCATGTGTGATGTATGTCTATATTTTTAAATCTCTTAGATTGCGGATGTACTAGTATTGTCCATATTCTAGAGGTGGAATGTGTAGACGTGTTATATTTGATATTCAGTGAGTGCAACTCTGTAAATCCTGCTTACATTCAACGTTGTTCTGTTGGCTACGAAAAACGCGTCTGGGTTGTGTGTATGTTAGCTCACGTACTTTTTTTTCAGAAGGAACGAATAACACTACTGGTAAAGACAACACCATCGGATCATGTCACAGTACATAAACCAAAACCTCACCAACCCGTTGTTGATTCGTCCGACACTGAAAATCAATCCAGGGGAAGAGTTTCTCCTCCCGCCACAAGGCAGGAACTACAACCATCAGTACTACACCATGTACCAACACCGATTTAGTGCTCTTAAATCTCGTACTGAAGCTAAAGCACTTGCAAAATGGGGCAACGGACAGCATGATATTGACGGCCAAACTATTTTCAAGCAGGATAAGATATTGGATATCGTTTCTGGGAAATTGTGTTGGGTCATAGGTACCGTGTACATTGATGCACCTGGAAAATTAAATATATTGAAAGATGTTGAAAATGGGGTGGATGACGTGTTGCCTGGTGTTCCAGAAGCTTATGTAAGTGAGGAAAACACTGGAGTTGTTATGTTGGAAGATGAAAGTGGGAGAGCAATCTTACATGGTCTGGAGTTTTTGGATAAGAATTTGTTAGTCACTGGATGTGTTGTAGGGGTGTTGGGGATTGAAGTTCAAGCCGGGGTATTTGAGATTATGGATGTGGTGTATCCTGCAAGTGCACCTCAGAGTAAAAGGGCTGTTGATAATGAACCCAGCAAGATTGTGCTCGTTTCTGGTTTAAACCTTTCCCCTATTGGAGATTTAAAGACCGAACTATTGAAACAATACCTTACGGGTGAATTGGGACTGGATGAAGACAAACATGTCAATTCTAATGTTTCGCAGGTGATAATCGCCGGGGATTCTATTTTACCATTAAAACAGGAACAAAATCAAGATTTCATGAGTACTAATAATTATGGTACCAAAAATATCTCCAAATACAATACTGATTCACTTAAGAAGTTGGGCGAATTTATAAATGATGTCATTGTCAGTTTGCCTGTTGCGGTTATGCCTGGAAGCAATGATCCTGGAGAGATATGTTTACCTCAACAACCACTCCACCGGTCCCTTTTAGGAAACTTTTCTTATGGTGACCGATTAACAAGACTCACTAATCCACAGTGGATTTCTATCGACGGAGTCAAGGTACTCGGTACAAGTGGTCAAAATGTAGATGATATAAAGAAATACGCCAAGAGAAGCGAAGTTACTGACATAATGAAAGCTTCCATAAAATGGCAGAACCTTGCGCCAACTGCACCAGATACATTATATTGTTACCCTTATGATAATGCCGATCCATTTATATTAACTGATGAGGTTCCTCATGTTTATTTCGTGGGGAACCAAGAAAAATATGCTAGTGAGGTGTTCCAGTATAATGGGAGTGTCACTACGTTAATCAGCTTGCCTAAGTTTAGTGAGACGGGGCAGTTTGTTATTGTTGATTTGAAGACATTAGAATGCGAGGTTGTGGAGATTGAGTGCTAAACTTTAGTGTATTATCTGTATATTATCACGTAATAGAGAATTAGATTTACCAAGCGCACCTTGTGCATCGTAGTGACGACCATTAATACGTTCCACTGCGTAGTTATGTAAATTTCAAGGTCGTAGCATGACATAGCCTTGTTTGTCTAAACTTTTTCACTCTGTTGATGTGTTTTCAAGAGCTAAAAATAGTAACCTTTTAGATTCTTAAAATAACAATGATATTGTGTTACCGATTCCCTTTTGGGGGTGGTAGCGCCAGAAGTATTTTCATGCAAGAAAGGAAACCGGGTTTGTTAGGAATATCCCAGGCCACTATCTGGATAGAGACATATTGTAAACATATGGATGAACACATTGGAATAATAGTTGGTTTCAACAGCTTTAAAAAAAAAATACTTGCCACAAGTAAGGGCACAGCGCAACACTCCAGCAAGCATATTCACCACCACATACGGCTCCATTATTGATGGTACAAAACAGGTCAATTGAACTTCTAAAGATAGATTTATTATGAAATTGACCTTATTGTTACCATCAATGATGACATAATAATTCCAGTGTGTATATTTTCGAATATATGTAAAAGTTTATTTTGTGTATGGGCCAGAGTTGCCGTCTGGCAACGTCATTGCCAGATTGCTGCAGAGACAGGTCAACCTGACAAACCAGTTGCGTATACAAATTAATAAGATGAAAACTAGTTAGAGATTTTTGGATGTTATCTCGGAGTTGCTTTGGGTGAAATTTTGGTGGTGATACGAAATTGAATTTGCCACCAGGCTTTCCCACCCCTTCTATCCCCACCTTTATTTTTTGTATCAGGAGAATGTCGTAAACGCCGCTAACAAAATAGGTTGATCATAGGTGATACCTTCAATTGCATTGGCGTGATTGACTTGACAACGGCAACATAACATTCTAAGATCAAGCTACAAATTTACAAGGACCATAATTTTTGTCGGTTTTGCATAATTGACTTGCTTTCAACTTGTTATGGTGAACCCCAATTGCCCTTTCCACTTCTTTGGCTTTTCCTGCATTTTGCCAACACACAAGGAATTTTTTTTTTTTTATTTTTTTTTTTGTTTGTTCGCTTTTGCCTTGCCCTCTTTCTGAATCAGTTTTCTTTCCTTCACCCTTGTTTAAACCTTTCTTGCAAAAGAAAGTTTCTGCCTTTCAATCAATCAATTTAAAATTGCTGCATCAATAGGGTGTTGTAAAACTCAGCCGACCATCATCATCCCCAGCACGACTACACTCTCTAATACACCAGAATTACATAGACACATTACTTACAACCTCCATACCCATATATTTAACGTTTTATAAAATTTTTCTAGTCACAAACTCTACTACACCACCCAATTCCCATGAATCCAGCAAATGATACACCATATTCAGGTTCGGAGGGGGACCAACGGCCTCTTCCTGAACGTACTTCTAGCAGAAAGGGGAAGAACTTGCACATTGCTCACAGAAGATCCCCTTCAGAATTAACGACGTTGATGGTTGAACAATACAATTTACAACGACAATTGGAACAAGTCCAGGCTCAGCAGAAACAAATCTTGCAGCAACAGGCCCAGCAACAGCAGCACCTTTATCAACAACAGGAAATGTCGCCTCCACCGCAACAATTTGGCAGATCCCAAGGTGGCTCCCATTCAAGATCATCGTCTACATCTCATAGACGTACTGGCTCAAGTGGCGGGGGTGCACCAGGTCAGGGCCAACCCCAGGGACACAATAGACGTCACTCATTACAATTGAATGAAGCAATCAAGGCGGCTGCCTCGCAGAGGCAAAGCAATAGAACATCGTTAAGTCCTCCTGTTAATAATCCATCCCAGCCGGCTGAACCCCACAATGATTCTAACGACAGCTTGGGTTCATTTAAATTCCCAGCTGGCCCTAGCAATGACGTGGAAACCAGTCCTCCTTCCTCCAGTCATAATCGCTCAAGATCATTGGCTTATGGACAACAAGCATTCACATTCCCCGCCACGGCTGGAAGCAGTGGTGGACCACCTCCTGTATCCTCCCAACCACAATCAGGTGATTCTGGCTTGTTATTACCACCAACTCCAAACTTCACCATTACTCAATCCCCAGACAGAGGACAAACCCACAATAGACGTGGATCTCATTATAGAACAAACTCCCGTAATGTCGAAGGAATCAACTCAAATTGGAGAGCCCAACAACAACCACAAAGCAATAATAACGCGTACCACGGACGTCAAGCTTCTACTATGGATCACCAACCTCAACAATCATTGTTTGTACCAGGGCACAAGCCACGTAACAGCTCATATGGAGGAGGTTCTATTTCGTCATTATCACAATTCCTTCCTCAACATGGGAACAATGCTAGTATTTCTACTTTGTCCACAGTTGCTTCTGGGTCAGGTGGTGGTGCTGGTGGCGGTGGTGCTGGTTCAGGAAGCAGTCGTAAGTCCCTTTTTGCACCATACCTCCCACAATCTTCGTTGCCCGATTTAATCAATGAAGGTAGATTAGTCACAGGTATTTTACGAGTTAACAAAAAGAACAGATCTGATGCATATGTATCCACTGATGGATTACTTGATGCCGATATTTTCATTTGTGGTTCCAAGGATAGAAATCGTGCATTGGAGGGTGATTTAGTTGCCGTTGAATTACTTGTTGTTGATGAAGTTTGGGAGTCCAAGAAGGAAAAAGAGGAAAAGAAGAGAAGAAAAGACAATACTTTAAATTCAAGAAGTTTGAGCGAAGATATTCATAATGATGCTACCGCTACCGGTGGAACCAGTGAATCAAAGGAAGAAGGAACTGAGGGGGAATCTGGGGGACTTGCCAGAAGAGGATCGCTCAAGCAGCGTCCAACCATGAAGAAGAATGATGATGTTGAAGTTGAAGGACAATCTTTACTTCTTGTTGAAGAAGAAGAGATTAATGATGAGATTAAACCATTGTATGCTGGACATGTTGTTGCCGTTGTTGATAGAATCCCCGGACAATTATTTGCTGGTACTCTTGGTTTATTGCGTCCTGCTCAAGCCGCACAAGCTGCTCGTGATAAGAAGAATGGTAAAGAATCATCGGTACATACCCCTAAATCACCTAAAATTGTTTGGTTTAAACCAACCGATAAAAAAGTGCCACTTATTGCCATTCCTACTGAACAAGCACCTAAAGATTTCGTGGAGAACCATGAACAATACGCAGACCAGTTATTTGTGGCATCCATCAAGAGATGGCCAATCACAAGTTTGCACCCTTTCGGTACATTGGTTAGCAAATTGGGAAAGATTGAAGATCCATCCACTGAAATTGATTCGATTTTAAGAGATAACAATTTCTTGTGTGATGAATATCCTGAAGAAGATGAAGAAGAAATCACGGTCAATATGTATGATTTACCACTTCCTGATCCTGAGTTTGAGAACCGGGCAAGAACTGAGTATTTGAATGATTATATCATTGCATTCTCCCAGAATGGTAGCTTTGTCGACCATGCCTTACACGTTAAACGTTTATCTTCAACCAAGATTGAATTGGGATTCCATGCAGCTGATGTTTCTTATTTTATCAAACCGGGATCTATCTTGGAACGCAAGTCCAAAAAGAGGTCAAGTTCGGTATTTTTACCTCAGAAGATGGTTAGCTTATACCCTCGCCATGTCCAACAAATGATTTCATTCACGGAAAATGAACGGAATTTGGCTGTATCAGTGATTTTCGAAATCGATACATTAAACTTTGAAGTTGAAGATTTGTATATTCATGAATCAGTGATTGTTCCTAAACAAGTTGTTAATTACGATTCCTTTGACAAAGTATTGGTTGGCGGTGAACAAGGTGAGATATCGAGTGCCACATGTGATTATATCAAAACATTCAGTTTGATTGCTAAGGAATTTAGAAGACAAAGATTGGATAATCGTGAATTGGGAATCTCGCCAAACTTGACATTATTGGATCAATTGGATGATGTAAGAGTAAGATTGAGTTTGAACATTTTCAACGATTCCTTGGCATTTGATGTTATTTCTGAAATTTCCCACAAGGTTAATACTGCAATTGCGGCCAAGATCCATGCTGGGTTGGGTGATCATGCATTATTGAGACGCCAGGCATTACCTACATTGCAAAAGATGGAAACATTTGTGAGAAAGGCTACTAATTTAGGATACAAGATGGACACTCTGACTCTGGCCTCGCTTCAAAATTCCATTCTCAAGATTGAAGATGCCACTAAACGTCAATGTGTGGAAACTTTGCTTTACAAGTGCATGTCTCGTGGTAGATATTATGTTGCTGGTAAACAAGATCCAGATTCATATGGTCATTATTATTTGAATTTGCCATTGTATGCTCACTTTACGGCTCCTTTACGTCGATATGCCGATTTGATTGTTCATAGACAGTTGAAGGCGGTGTTGAATAAAGTTGAGTATGACATTGATTTGGACAATTTGAAAGCCGTGGCTGATTATTGTAATTTCAAAGAAGATTGCGCCCTGCAAGCACAAGAACAAGCTATACATTTGTTGGTTTCCCAAACTATAAATGAAGTTAGTGAAAGTGCTGGACAATTGCTTTGCATGGGTACGGTTATCCAGGTTTATGAATCATCATTTGATGTGTTTATTCCTGAATTTGGGGTGGAGAAACGAGTCCATGGTGATCAATTGCCCTTGGTTAAGGCTGAATTTGATAAATTGGATAGAGTTTTGGAATTGTATTGGGAAAAGGGTGTTGATTCTGCAACTTATATTCCACCAGATGAACAAACTTCATTGAGTTACCGTAATTCCATCAAAAACAAACATAGAGCTTCGGCTATACATGCCGCTAAGATCCAAAGCAAGACGATCTTGGAGAAGAATAATGTGATTACTGATTCCATTGCCGAGAAGTTGGCAGAATTGAAGTTGGAACCACCAAAATTGAGTATTCCTACTTTGAAGAATGGCGAGAATGTAACTACAGCCACTAAATCCATGCCAAGTACTCCGGTGTTGAGTGGCAATGGTGGTTCTGATGAATTCCCCAAGAGTTTACGTACCAATTCCAGTTCAGTAATTACTGGCGATAGTGGACTTGCTCCATACTTGCAAGACACAATTACTCGAGTTGAAGGTGATTCATGTATACAAGTAATTAAGGAATTAACGCAAGTGCCGGTGTTGATTCGGGCTGAGATCGGAATGGCATTGCCTTGTTTGACAGTACGGGTATTGAATCCATTTTGCTAAGGTTTTAATAGAGTTGGATGTTTTAATGCATATAGTGGTTTTTCTTTTTATTTTTATATAGTCTTCTTTTTTTTAGATATGAGTTGATAGTTAATCAACATTTACGGTATATTCTAGTTTCGTAGCTTGTCTAAAATTAAAGTTTGTACCTGACGACGACAACATAGTTTTCTGGCTATTTTTATACATATATCGTATATCTATGCAACATTATCCATGGATACATCGGTTGTTATGTCACAGCTTATAGATTCCCGATCAAAGTCCGTCACCCCCTGGTATATGGTAGCGCTGTATTGATCTGCCACGTGATTTTTGATTGGAAAATTTTTCCCTATGACAATTAAGGGCCCTTTATCCGAAGTCAAATTTCAGCTCCTAATCACAATCTCAAATCAACATACAGCACACTTTGCAATGGCTGAGAAACACACACTCGAATCAAGTTCCGAAGTTAATGGAAGTAAGAACCCACATTCTCCACTTCCTGTCATCCCAACTAAACGATCCAAACTAGTTAGTGGAGCCACTCCATCGCATTATAACCCCAATGTACAAAGTTTACAGTCAGGCACTCCATTGCGTCAACGTGCTGCATCCCCTTACACTCTCAATCCACCGATTGACAGCGATGGGCTCAGTTGGCCCCTGAAGGGTGCCCGTTCTCGGTTGGACGAATCACCCGAGGAATCTAAAGCTCGAGTCGGAAGGATTGCTGATGCCGTCAAGGTTATTTTGGAGGAGCTTGGCGAGGACGTGGACAGAGAAGGGTTGTTGGAGACACCTGAACGGTACGCCAAGGCTATGTTGTACTTTACCAAGGGGTACGAGGACAACATTCGCGATGTGATCAAGGTGTTCGAAGAGGATCACGATGAGATGGTTATTGTTAGAGACATTGAGATTTTCAGTTTGTGTGAGCATCACTTGGTTCCTTTCTTTGGAAAAGTTCATATTGCTTATATTCCAAACAAGCGTGTCTTGGGATTGAGCAAGTTGGCAAGATTGGCCGAGATGTATGCCAGAAGATTCCAAGTGCAAGAGAGATTGACTAAGCAGATCGCCATGGCATTATTGGAGTTTTTGAGACCTAGAGGGGTGGCTGTGGTGATTGAGGCTACCCATATGTGTATGGTTAGTAGAGGAGTACAAAAGTCAGGGTCATCAACCACGACCAGCTGCATGTTGGGATGTTTCCGAGATCACCAAAAGACAAGGGAAGAGTTTTTGACCTTGTTGTCAAGAAAGCAATAGACGTGTGCTTGACAAAGGAAATTTCAACAGTTTTCAATTCTTGATGTGTCCCAGTGGGCTGATGCTTTTTTACGATGTTATGATATTCAACATACCTTTATACAGAACGTACTATAATAAATATAACTATATACAGATGTACTATTGTAGCGTTTCAGCTACTTGCAATACTAATTCATCGTCACCAAATTGTCCCATTAATTGGATACCTAATTTTCCAAAGGGTATGGAAATTGCAGGAATGCCAGCTAAGGAAGCAGGCACAGTTAGGATATCATTGACATAACTATTAAGGAAATTGGCATTGTCTGCATTCAAAAACTCTTCCACGGTTGGGGCTTCACCGATTGATGTTGGAGAAATCATTAAATCACAATCACCCGAAGCAGTTTCAACAAGGGCATGTTTTGTTTTGAACAAGCTGGAAAATTCCTCTACTAGTTCTTGTCTTACTTTAGTTGCCTTTAAGTAATGATCACCTGAGTCTGATGATAAAGTGTAGTTTCCGAGGATGATTCTTCTTTGAACTTCGGGACCAAGAGACTCTGATCTATTGGACACTATTAAGTTCATGGCGTCCTTTGTGTGTTGGTTGTTGTTGTTGTAGCCGTATCGTACTCCGTCATAACGGGAAAGATTGGATGCTGCTTCTGCTGTAGCTAGGGTGTAGTATGCTGGCAAACTCTTTGTTATTGATTTAATTGATATTGGTTTGATATTGTGTCCTGCTTCTTGTAACTTGGTTAATGCTTGTGACCATGCAGCCCTAGTTTCAGGGGATAACTCGTCAAGCACGAATTCGCTAGGAATACCGACGGTCAATTGTTTGCATGTGCTGGGTTTAAACTCGTTCCTTATGTTCTGGGGTAAACTAGTAGGATCCTTCTCGTCATAAACATCAAGCACGGAAAACACTTTTCGCACAACATTCAAAGACTTGGAAATGATCCCCACAGTATCCAAAGTTTGTGCATAGGGAACAACCCCCCATCGCGATATTCTTCCATAACTAGGCTTGAACCCAATCACAGAACAATAACTGGCCGGCAATCGCACGGAACCACCTGTATCTGTACCTAAACTGAAATCAGCCAATCCGGCGGCGACAGCGGCAGCAGACCCACCAGACGAACCACCGGGTACTCTCTGATCTGGATATACTGGGTTCATAGTTGGACCAAAGTGAGAGTTTGTGTTAGAAGAACCCATCCCGAATTCATCTAGGTTCGATTTACCAATGAGCTTCAGTCCTGCCTGGGCTAGAAGTGATACTACGGTTGCATTGAATGGAGACTTGTAGTTTTCGAGCGATTTCGATGCGGATGTCGTGAATCCTACTTTGGTCACTATGTTGTCTTTACAGATGTAGGTGCTGCCTGCAAGGGGGCCCTGACCAGTAGTAGGCTCTACTCTAGTAGAGGAGATCAAGACATTGTGAGTATTATTAGGAACAGTGGATCTTACCGTAGAAACCAACCGTATGGGATTGATTCGTTGACACAATCGGTGTTGTTGTCTCATTGTTGTGTTGCTCAATGTGTGGCTGTTGCCATGGCCATTTGGTTGTAAAAAAAACTTGTGCCTCAAGCACTAAAAAAAAAAAAGGTGGAAAAAAAATCCCATATAAAATTTTCCATCAATTGACTCATCCAGATCTTACCTACCTATTCAAAACCAACTATGTCCAGTTTAGAAATCTTTGGTGCTAAGGGGAGCTCATTGCTCACTCTCTCAACCAATTTGAAGCTCTGTATTGCGACCAGCGCATTCCAACCAAAATTATCCGTTTCCAATGATACTCCATCTGATGCTTTATTAAAAGATAAGAAGTCTGATTTTGCTTTACACGAAGTCAATGCCGTGGTTAAATACTTGGCCAATGACTTTTCTACTAATGAAGCTATCCAATTTGAAGAAACTCAATTGTACAAGGCATTAAAGTCTAACAAGAAGGAAAAACTTACTAGTGCCGTCAGCGGATCAATCACTTTCACCAAGGCCGAATTGACCCCTGCTCAAATTATCCTCTTTGCCTCGGTGTATCCTGTGTTAAAGGACGCCCCAACTGCTTGGTTCACTGAATTCCAAGCTATTCCTCAAGTCGTAGCTGGTATTGCTGCTGCTCTCGCCATCACTACTTTAGAACGTGAAAAGGAAACCAACACCGGAACCCAACGTGTCGTTGTCGGTCACTTGGTTCGTCCTCAAGAAAAGGCTATCCAACCTAAGGAAGGTGAACGTAACATCTTGGTTACTTCTGCTTTACCATATGTCAACAATGTTCCTCATTTGGGTAATATTATCGGGTCCGTTTTGTCGGCTGATATCTACGCTAGATATGCCAAAAATAGAAATTACAACTGTTTGTATGTTTGTGGTACTGATGAATACGGTACTGCTACTGAAACCAAGGCTTTAGAAGAAAAAGTCACCCCACAACAGTTGTGTGACAAGTATCATGCCATTCACAAGAGTGTTTACGACTGGTTTGATATTGGATTTGATTATTTCGGAAGAACAACCACACAAGCACAAACTGACATTGCTCAGGATATCTTTTTAAAATTACACAAGGGCGGGTTCTTGGAAGAGAAAACCACCGAACAATTGTACTGTCAAGAACACAAGGCGTTCTTGGCCGATAGATTTGTCGAAGGTACCTGTCCAAAATGTGCTTACGAAGATGCCAGAGGTGATCAATGTGACAAGTGTGGTAACTTGCTTGACCCGCTTGAATTGATTAACCCAAGATGTAAAGTTGAGGGTGCTACCCCAGTAGTCAAGGAATCCACTCATATCTACCTTAAACTTAATGAATTGGAAGAACCATTGGCTAAATGGGTTGCCCATTCTGAAGAAAAGGGTCACTGGTCCAAGAACTCCAGAACCATTACCAACTCATGGTTAAAACAAGGTCTTGAACCAAGATGTATCACCAGAGATTTGATTTGGGGTACTCCTGTGCCTTTGGAAGGTTATGATGAAAAAGTGTTGTATGTCTGGTTCGATGCTTGTATCGGTTATGTTTCCATCACTTCCAATTACTTCAAGGAAAGAAGTACTCAACAAGACTGGGAAAAGTGGTGGAGAAACCCCGAAAATGTTGACTTGTATCAATTTATGGGTAAGGACAATGTTCCATTCCACACTGTTGTGTTCCCATCTTCTCAAATTGGTACTGAAATTGCTGCCGGTGATAAATGGACCAAATTGCACCATTTGAACACTACCGAATACTTGCAATATGAAGGTGGTAAGTTCTCCAAGTCGAGAAACATTGGTGTTTTCGGTAACAACGCTGCTGATACCGGTGTTCCTGCTTCAGTATGGAGATACTACTTGGCCTCCGTTAGACCAGAATCTTCTGACTCTCAGTTCTCCTGGGATGAATTCGTCACCAAGAACAACTCGGAATTATTGGCCAACCTTGGTAACTTTGTCAACCGTATTGTTAAATTTGCTATTGCCAAGTACAATGGTGTTATTCCTAAATTCAACACCAGTGCTATTCCAGAGTATGAAGCTTTCGAATCGGAAATCAACGCTTTGCTCGCGCAATACATTGAAACCATGGAAGCGGTCAATCTCAGAAAGGGTTTGGAACTCGCCATGCACATTTCCTCGCGTGGTAACCAGTTCTTGCAAGATAATAAGTTGGATAACTCGTTGTATGCCAACCAACCAGACAAGTCTGATGCCGTGGTTGCCGTTGCTTTGAACTTGGTCTATCTTGTAAGTGCCATCATCTATCCATTCATGCCTGAAACCACCGTCAAGATCGATGAAATCTTGAATGTTCCTGCGTTGTCCATTACTGACAAGTTTGAATTGGTGTTGGAACCAGGTCATTGTATTGGTAAGGCACAATATTTGTTTACTAGAATTGATGAAAAGAAGATTGAGGAATGGAGAGGTAAGTATGGGGGTAAGAAATAGACATAGATCGTATGTTATGTAAATTTTATATTAAATCGAGAAAACCGTAGTAATTATTGATTTGCATTGCAATCGTAAGAGAATTTTGCAGCATTTTTCCAACTCTAAATGTATGACGTAATGACTTATCTTTGCCAAGGAAGGTAGACACGTCGGTCAAGTGGGGGTAAGTCCGAAAGATAAAGAAAGTGGAAAGGAAAGGTGGGGGGAAGAATCATAAACAATGCAGACAGAATTTTGCCGTCGAAAAACAAGAATAAAATAAAATAAAATAAAAAACAATACTTTCCAAAATGTGTGAAAAAAAAAAAAGTAAAAAAATAAAAAATAAAAAACTGGCCCCATGTTTTTACCCCGGATGGGAACAAAAAAAATACTTTTCGTTCCACGGATTGATGTTCCGAATGTAATCACCAGACAATTCACAGTAACTGCAAAGTTATGGTACTTACCTAATAAATAGATGAGGTTTGATTCAAGCTAATCTCGTAAAACTGTCTGCATATGTTTACGACATCTAACCAGATTACCTTGTTTCATGATAAAAATAAAAAGAGGGGGAAGGGTCTTGCTTTCCCAAATATTTTTTTTTTTTCTTGAATACTTAGTCTCCCCACGCCCCGGGGTTTCCCGCAACCCTCGCCTATTTAAACTCGTCCTAATCCTAAATCCTTTTTTCCAGACTTTCTTGTAAACACCAAAACGTAAATGTCATCTGTGTTATCTACCGGTTTAAAGGGATTAGTAGCTGGTCTTGTCATCCCTCCCGTTGTCACCAAATTTGTGATTATCCCATACTTGTTCCGAAATAACTTCAAGGAAATTCATTACATTCAACATGAGCTCGATCATGTCGGATGGCTTGTCCGTGGTTTAGAAGAAAATAAAGGATACCATGAAGATGATTTGTATCGTCCTGCAAGCTACTACGGTCCATACCAACAGTAGGTGAAAAAGAAAAAAAAGTTAATATATCAAAGGTATTTATTGGGTTTATGTTCTAAATATACATAATTTATAACTAGTCATCTTCTTCGAGCGACCCTTCCTCGTCAAACGATTCGTTGTCATAGAAATCATCTTCGTCTTCTTGTAAGTCGTCCAAATCTTCATGGCTAAAACTGACATTCTTGGCTTCCCAATTATTGAACTCACGATTGTCCTTGACATCACCGCCTGTCAATACTCGAATCAAGTTCAATTTCAGCGTAGCTGACAATTTCTTAAACTCGACATAATCTCGCTTATCAAACTCAGGTACATCAGGCGAGTGGCCAATACTCTGTCCAACTCGAACAAACGTCTCTACACAATCACTGGAATTTTTGACCAAGTCACGATCAAACTGAAACCTCTTCTTTTCAAACAACAATAAGATCGTAGACCCTCCAAATTTGAAGTATCCAACCTCGTCACCTCTGCCGATCTTGTCACCCTCCTTGACTAGCAACACCGTCGAACCCACCATCATGGCCCCCACAGCGATCATAATCACAGTTCCGAAATGCTCGGTCTTGATCGGGATAATCGTGCGGATATTCTCACCATACACGTCCAATTCCGATCTAATCGCCATGGGATTCACAGTATAGTACTCTCCCTCGATCTCCTTCATGCTCTGAATAACACCGTCAACAGGCGAATGGAACCTATGGTAATCCTGGGGAGCTAATCTGAATATTCCCAATGAACACTGACTAGCATTGAACAAGTCGGTCTTTTCCAAATTATTGAAATTCCCATTGAATAGTTTGGCAATGGTGAAGTTCCTTCCCTTGATCCACAACTTGGTGGCATCGTCAACCGTCTCAAACACAACACAACGGCAGTCGGCGGGTGACAGGACAATCTTGGGGTTGCTTTCATCTTCCAATGGTCGTGCATTGGGTTTGAGTTTCCGATAAAAGAATTCATTGAATGTGGGGTATTCACTTGGATTCTCAATCAAGTAATCTTTAAGATTCAATCCGTGGAACTTTATAAACGGGATGATATCGGCTTTCAGTTGGGGATTATCAAACTTGACCCCTTGCTTAATACTCAACTTTCGTAAAAGTATTCTGATTCGTTTAGTTTTCGCCTTATCTAACCCTTTGTAAAGAAGTCGGATCCCCAACCGGACATACACCGACATCTTCTCCTCCATGATAATTCCGCTCATACGGTCCTGAACCAAGATATTGGCCGAGTTACCACCTAATTGATACTTCCCATACGTCAACTTGATCAATACTTTGGTAAACCACTTTTTAGTCGCTTGATGGGGAGTAACATACGACGAAACCAAGAGTTTATTAACAATACTCCAATCTTTAGAAGCACATATCGCGAAATGAGTAATGATATCCAAGTCCTGGCGTTTGGAAAACCGTTTCTGGTTGCAGATGGGGCATCGTTCAAACTGAAAGAGTTTCAGATCATCCCCGTTCTTGGCCGACTGGACGTGATTTTCAAGGGCATTGATGATTTCTTCATGGGTGAGTAAGTCCCCGCCCCACACCAGCTTGCCCAAGGTATTGTAAAATCCATTGACGATTTCATCACTATTGAAACAACCAAAAGTGTCCAACAACGAAAGCAATTCAAAATAATCATATCCTTCTCCGTCATTCACTTTATACTGTTGTAAAAGCGTACTCCAAAACTTGCGTCTCAAGTCATCATAAGCTTCAAACCGAACTCTAATTTTAAGTTCGGGATTATAATCGCCAAACTGGCCTAAATACTTTTCCTGCAAGTCTAATGCCAACGACATAACTCTGAATTTTGTCGTGTCTATATGTGAACTAGTAATAACCTTCTTCCTCGAGAACTTCTTTCTTCGAATAGACTTGACCAAATCTTCATCATCCACGATCCTAATACTTACATTCAGTGGAGACTCGTTCCCCGTGGAAAGCCCTTCATCTATGGAATCAGGATTACGTGACATGTTTGTCACGGTAGCGTACTCAGTCAAATCACGTAATGGTAAGGTGATCCTAGCGATATTGTCATGAAAAGAGAAATGATCTTTATCCAAAACAAGAAACTGGATATTGAAATTCTGCTCCGAGCTCAACACCTCCAAGGCAATCCGTTCATTAAAAATCGGGTTCAAAGTATGACGTTTCCAACTGGTTCGAAATGTCTTTTTACCAAATGTGACAACCACAAACGGATCCATGTCGTATGCTGTTCGCGTAAAATTTCTGATGGGTGGTAGACCAGAACACGATACAATTTCAATAAAGGCCACCCCAGCAATTTCGTTATGGCCATTACGACCAAACTCAAAGTTTCCTGTCCCATTTCTCTTTTTTCTTTTCCGCTTAAGCTTGTCAAGACGTGACATCTTGGGGGAGGTGCTCAAATCGCTGGCTATCCAAGAATCATCACTAAAGCTGTCAGTGGACACTTCTGATAAGGAACTTGGATCTTCTTGCTCCTCTTGCAATTTCAATACTCGGTTGTGTGTGCCCATATTGCCTGTATCAACATCGCTTTCGTCATCACTCACGTCTATAACATCACCTGTGTTTTGATAAAACCCTTGCTCATCAGGGTTGGTGCTGTCAGGCTGCAGAACGGGATGCACCAACGAATCTAGCCACTCTTTAAACAAAACTTCCTTATCGGAAATCTCAGGTACATTTCCCATCCGTGCATTTTGCAATTGACTGGCCAAACTTTCTACACTGCTGCTTGAGTTGTTTCTCCTGGTTCTTCTCGAACCTCTCTTTCTCCTTTTGGAAACCAACTCAAATGAAACTAGTAATGATCCAGTGACAAATGTTCTTTGCAGTTCACTCGAAGAAAGCCTGTACCATTTCAACTCCGTCTTTTCTTTAAACTTGCCATCTTCATAAAACAAATCTCGAATGGACAATCTCAACTCACCGAGATAGTTCTTGTATCGTTTATGTTTATCCCAGATCGTCAAAATCATCATCTGCGAAAAATCATTATGTTTAAGGGGGACAAGTATAGCATCGTCCCAACTTGGTTGATTAGTGTTGAGTTTCTTGGATGTAGAAGTGATAGTCTGGTTCACTTGTACAATTAGAACCGGATTTATGCTCTTGCGAGATGAATATTTATGGGGTGATAACAACGAATTTGTGGTCGAACTAGTGGACACCAAATCGGCAGCCCTATTGGCATTGATCTTGAGGAATAGTCGAGAATTTAAGTCAATGGGAGGTGGGCCTTCTTGAGATGATGCTGAGGAAACCGAGTTTGATTTGGGTCTGTGAAATCGTTGTTTCATGTGGGTGTAGGATGAAGCAATGTGAGACAATTGGAACAAGGGAGAGAGGGGGGTTGTCGTACCTGATTTGGCGTTCTTTTTCTTTCCTTAATAAAAAGCCGTATGATTTTGCTTTTTTTTCGTCAAAGATATTTTCCGGGGTTGCAAAAGCGATGGTCACCACACTGGCCATTGTTAAAACGTGTTTGAGGGGTAGTAGCAAACATTACAAAATAATATATATTATTAGGTATATACTTACTTCATTAACATCTCTACAACTTGCTTAACACTCAATCTCTTAATGTCGGTATAAGTTTGACCCGTGCCTACAAACAAAATAGGGACTTTCGTAGCCATAACCATGTTGATCATAGTACCAACCAAATCACCCACAGTATCGACTTTGGAAATGATAAAGAAGTCTAAATTTCGCTTGTTTCCAAACGCATTGTTGAAATTTATCGCCTGTTCAACTGAGTCTGTTCCGACTAATGCTTCACCGACCATGATGATCTTATCGGGGTCGGCAGCATCACCAAACTTCTTCAATGGTGCCATTAACTTGGCATTGGAATGGGTTCTACCTGCGGTATCAATCAATACAATATCGAATTTCTCATCAGTGGCGAACTGAATGGCCAGTTTGGCCGTTTGCACTACATGATCTCCGGCTCCGTACCCCTTTTCAAATAGCTCAATCTTGGAAGATGTGGTGGTTGACATGTCATTTAATTTCTGCAAGTTATTAACATGCACTTTCAATTGTTCAACTGCCCCTGACCTGAAGGTGTCACAGGCACAAATCAAGACATTTAAATTGTTCTGCAAGAACCAATAAGCTAATTTGGCAAGATTGGTGGATTTTCCCACACCATTGACACCGACCACAGAAATGACATATGGTCTTGTTCCTCTAGTTTTTTGTTTTTTGATATCGTAAAGTAAATCAGTAGATACATTAGGAGTTAAAATCTTGGTTAATTCATCAGTTAATGTTTGTTGGTAAACGGCCATGGTTATGTTACTCTTGTTCTGCAATTTCAACTTTATCTTTTCTATTATAGATTTGGAGGTTTGCGGAGCAATGTTTTTGGAAATTAATTGATCATGGAATTTCTTGGACACTTCATCGACATTAATTGCCCCACCAAAATACGAAGAAATCTTGGAGAAGAATCCTGACTTTTGAGTTCCAGCACCTTCTTCTTGCTCCTCGTCATCAGATTCATTCAAAATGTCATTTAATTCATTGACAAGCACTAAATCGTTGTCCTTGACAAATGCAGTTTGATCAATGTTCAAAATTGACTTGTCTCCTTCTCCAACTTCACCTTCAACTTGTCCATTCGAATAATCCAATGCCTCTTTCCCATCAAAGTCAATCATTTCTTCACCATCCCACTTTCTCATCTTCTTCCCACCTTTAGCTTTCTTAGCTGAAGGAGTGCTTGTGCCACTAGCATGACCACTCAATGGTGTTCTCTCTCTGACTGGTGTGGCACTCTCCTCGCTCTGCTTCAACTTCATCAATTGGTTAAATTGAAGATCAACCAATTTTTTCAACTTACTGTGGTCCTCGTCATCCCCCTCCTCACTCAACTTGACAAAAGTCTTCAAGATCCCATTCAAAGTCAGTCTAATTTTCTCACTGTCAATGGTTGTCACAGCATCAAAGTATAACGCCGCATATAAATCGCCACTGCTGCCAACGTCATCACCGCCCTTTCTATGCAAACTATAGAATCTCTTTTGGCTGATGGTCTTGGTGACAAAGTTAGGTGCTAGATCAATACAGGTTTCGTTAACGATATGGGAAATCAAGTCGTTGAATGGGTGAATTTTTGTGTTGAATTGATATTCTACCTTTCCTGAAGGTCTAAATATTATAAGAGATTGTGACATTGTGTACGTCTATTTAACCGCTCAATCAAAGGGTATATCAGTTAGTCAATTGAACAAAAAAAGTAAAAAGCTTCCACCGTCTTCTGAAAGTTAACAATTTTTGAGTGACAACAAAACTTTTTTGGGTGTTGTACGAAGAACGAGCAAAAAAAAATTAATGGCGTCACAGACAGGATTCGAACCTGCGAAGGAAAATCCCAACGCCTTAACCGCTGAATTAGCAGGGCGTCGCCTTAACCACTCGGCCACTGTGACTCAATTTTTTTTGAAGGGTTTCGGTATGCATTACTGACTATGTATGCTGGAAATTTCCTATTTCGTGAACCAATGAAGTTTTGAATGATCTAATATTTCCAGTATTAATGTATGGTGATATTTAATATGTTTAAATCCTTCTCTAATCATTTAATGAATTATTTGTGTGTTTATTTTGGCCATAACTTTCTAATATTTTTTGAATTTTTTTTGCAACAATTTCACAAGAATTTTATTCAGTTATATTTTATATCCTTCAAACTTGCTTTCATCCCGTGATTCCTTTGCAAGTCTTGTGCTAACAAGAGAATGTCAGTGGTTTGATTTAGAGAAGCCTGCATGTGCCTTATTTCCAAGTATAAATAGTCTTTATGCAACTTGCAGTTGTTTGTAAATGCCAAATAATTCAAATGTAGAACATCGACAAGAGCTGAAAATGCTTCATGGATAGAGACTGTACAACGACCAAAGTATTACAACAAATAGATTACCAAGATGAAATAGTATACGAACCTGACCAGACTATCAAATCTAGTTTTGCTTGATGATTCTTGCTTAGAACCAGAGAGTTCAAGTCCAAATACATTATGTATTAAACCAGACAAGGGTTAAAAAAAAAGATCTATCTATGCTATTCTAATACAGATACAACACAATACTTAAAACAAACAAAAGAAAAAGAAGACAGCAAAGAAAGTGATAATTGATAATTGATATACGAACACAATGTCACAATAAATAATTACCAATGTCTTTCCAACAGAGCCAAAGAAACTCCTCAGCTTTGTACTTCCGCTTAACATTTTGTCTGACTTGTCTGGATAATTAGTCATTTGTGTGCTGGTTGGTTCTTGCTGTGTTGTATCTATCTTCTGGGTAGATTTTGTTTCTGTGATTGATTGCTCAGTGGCAGTTTTGTCCACATTTTTGACATTTTGATATACTAGCTGTATAGGAATACCGCCATCAATAGGACCGTCATCAGAATACCCAAGGGAAATTATGCTTTCGCTTTCGCTTTTTATTGCATAAAGTGCATCTGAATGTTTAAATTCAACGAGTCGATTATGGCCCTCCACAAGCACAACTTCAACCTTATCTTTCGAACTCAACTCTAACTTCGAATCTGATAAACTAAAATACACCTTCTTGCCTGGCTCAACTATGAATAAGAATTTGGATTCATTATCGTATTGAAATTCCTTGGCATCTCCCAAAACCAAAGAAGACCCCTCGATTGACACACCCTGACCATTGTATTCCTGATTAACGGACCGGGAATACAACTTAACCGTAAATACGGATGCAAACACATGAATGCTGAAAGTTGATACTAAAATGAATGTACGAATGAGCATGATTAAAGAATGTTTTCTGTTTGGTACAGCTAAAAATAAAGCCAGGCAAACTGGTGCCACTTATCTCGTAATATATAGATGAAAAAAGCTTTCAGGTTTACTTAGTTGTCTTGAAAACAAGGTTTAAATAAGGGTTCACAACCTGAAAATAATATTGCATGATTTTATTTACGCGAACCTTAATGACTAAACCAACGCCCACCCCGTAATTTGTTTTTAGTACATGATAAAAACCTAATTCTGTTGGTTGGGGAGGGGGGGGGGGAGGATTTCCTCGGGGGACAGGTACAAACGAGAAAAAAAAATTGGCCCAGAAAAGAAAATGTTGAGCTGCGAACTTTTAGCCTGTGGAGTTGAAGACGCTACTGGTGAGGCAGGTGATTGCTAACGGCTTTAACATGTGAACATTATTATAACAAAAATCGGAAAATCCAAGCTATTAATTCTCATCATCACTCTATTAACAACTCTGTAATCAACAGCATATCTTTATAATTTCATGTTAGTTAAAAACACAAATAAGGTTTATATACTAGCTTATTCTGATAAGTTCAAGGGTTATCACCTACTAACTTTATTGGTTAAAACACAAGGGCTCGTTTAAACTTTGAACACAGGGCGCGTCAATTGTTTACTTGAAAAACTTTAATCATGCTTTGGTACCCTTATCTACACACAGACAGCAACTGCCTCTTGTACTAGATGAATGGGTGTTTATATCTAACTTCCGTCAATGTGTTATAGACAAGAGTTGTCACTTTGATGCTTCAGTAGTTTATAGTTTGTTGATATTAAGACGGCCGAACTTTTGCAAGACACTAGAAATAATATTCAATGCTATAGATTGATTATTCAACTAAACAAAGATCCATTATGAAATCACTAGGAACATTCCTTGCTGTTACAGCGTAATTACGCTATAGTAGCATTTTGCATCCACTGATTTTTTGATAAATTGGTAATGACACACCCAACGACAACCTTACGCGAAAAATTCACCACAATAAAGAACAGAAAATTAAAGAAACTTGAGACAACACTACAACAAACATCAATCCACTACCCTCAAAAAAAAAAAAGCTCGTCCACAGACATGGCTTATTATCAACCACAGGGGAACACACCCCAGAATATGCAATTCTATCAATCGAATTATTCCTCGGCATACCAACCACAGCAGCCTCTAGCTGGCACCCCTGGTGGCGCACCTAACCCACCACTAGGACCCATGGGTTCCATGGACAACGCCTTCGGCGCCAATATGGACGTTAGAGGAGAAATGGGAAGAGGAGAGTTGAGTCCTGGATTATTAGCTGCATTTGGTACATCAGGATACCCTGGTGAACCTCCCTTGTTGGAGGAATTGGGAATAAATTTCCAACACATCAAAGACAAAACACTTGCCGTATTAAATCCCTTCAATAAAAATATAACCTCCGATATAATGACTGATTCCGACTTAGCGGGTCCAATATTGTTTGTATTGTTATTTGGTACATTATTATTATTGGCAGGTAAAGTTCAGTTTGGATATATTTACGGGGTTGGGTTATTTGGTACTGTGAGTTTACATTATTTATTTAAGTTTATGAGTAGTAACGATAGTCAAATTGATCTTGTTAGATCTACATCGGTAATTGGATATTGTTTGTTACCGCTTGTGTTGATAAGTGTTGTTGGGGTCATCACGTCTTTGGATAATTTGGTTGGTTACATTTTGAGTACAATTGCCGTTTTATGGTGCACTTACTCAGCATCAGGGTTCTTTGTTGCTGTGTTGAAATTGCACAATGTGAGACTATTAATTGCCTACCCATTGTTCATGTTCTACGCTGTGTTTGCTTTAATGGCTATTTTTGTAGAAAAGTCACCAAATGTGAAAACTGCATTGTGATAACTCACTGTGTTTATAAAAGTATTATTTAATAGAATGTCAAAAAAAACAAAAAAAAACTTCAATTTCGTAGACAGAATCCCCCACCAATACTACTACTACCACCACCGTCATGGCCACTCGCTATAACAACATGATCATCCGATCAAGACCCTGGTACATATTCAAACGTCTCAATTCAACCAAACCATTCTTTACATCCACTCCCATTTTCTACGTCAATGCCGCACCCCATATTGGACATCTTTACTCCATGTTATTGGCCGACGTGAGAACCAGGTGGGAAAAACTTGACCCAAATAAAAAGGCATATTTCCTAACAGGTACAGATGAACATGGTCTTAAGATCCAAGCAGCAGCAGAGAAACAAGGAATCGACCCTAAGTTGTTTGTCGATCAAGTGTCTACCAATTTCAAAGATTTAGCTAACCTCGTTAATATAGATTATGATAGATTTATCAGAACCACAGACGCAGATCACATCACTTTGGTACGTCACTTTTGGGAAATGATGATGGAAAAGGGGTACATCTACCAAGGATCTCATAAAGGGTGGTATTGCGTTAGCGACGAGACTTTCTACCCCGACAATCAAATTGAAGAGTTTGTGAATAAGGAAGGAGAAACCAAAAAGAGATCAATTGAAACCAAGAATGAAGTGGTGTATCAAGAGGAAAACAACTATTTCTTTAAGTTATCTGAATTCCAACTGCAATTATTGACTTTCCTCAAGAGCAACCCTGACTTTATCAAACCCAAATCCAAGTACGAATTAATAGTCAATGAATTGACCAAGAACAAATTACCCGATTTGTCAATTTCTCGTCCTGCTTCGAGATTAAAATGGAGTATTGAAGTTCCTAATGACCCTACTCAAAAAATGTATGTTTGGTTCGATGCCCTTTTAAACTATTTGACAGCAGCTGGATTCCCTCAAGGTTTCACCCTTGGCGAACAAGGACAGTATATAACTTCACCAACAAATATTTGGCCAGCTACTCATGTTATTGGTAAAGATATTGTCAGATTCCATTGTATATACTGGCCTATTTTCTTGATGGCTGCAAAGATTGATCTTCCAAGACAAGTTATAGTCCATTCCCATTGGTTAGTTGATGGAGTTAAGATGTCAAAGAGTTTAGGTAATGTCATTGACCCAGTTGATATATCCAAATATTATGGTATTGACCCAGTAAGATTTTTCCTTATTGAAAATTCCAACATTGCCGATGATTGTAAATTCAGCGAGGTTGCACTTAGTAGTACCAGAGATATGTTACTTGGAAAATACGGAAACTTGTTTATGCGTATCGGGGCAAAGAATTTCAATGTACGCGAATCGGTTCAAGATTATCATTCAGGGAAGTTTACCAATATTGAAGATACTATAAAAGCCCACACTATAAACAGAGATTCTGTTGACATCCTCATTCAACAACGACAAGAGCTAATTGAAAAACTCGATTCCTTGTACGAGAGAATGAATGAAAACTTTGTCAATTTTGACTCTATGAAGGCAATGCAGTCTTGGTGGTCAGTGCTTGATGCTACCAATGGAATTTTCCAAACTGCCGAGCCTTGGTTATATGCCAAAAAGATAAAACAGGATGATCCATCAAAGCAAGAATATGCAAACTTGATCAGTTCATATGTATTTATGTGTGCCGAAACATGTAGAATTACTTCGATATTACTTCAGCCAATTGCCCCAGAATTAGCAGAGAGAATGTTGGATAGATTAGGAGTGGCCAAGGATAATCGAAATTCTACATTTGCTAAATTTGGAGCAGATTCTAGTTATGGAGCTGGTGCCAATGATAAGGGACATAAAGTTCCTCTCGAAAAGGTTGAGCTTAGAATAGAAGCGGAAAGTTAGATTGTATAACTTGTAAATAGACATGTATATAACTACAATGAAACGTTATACCAATTACTAAACTGAACATGAAGGCATTATCTGTGGGTGAAGGGGGTTTACAGCCATAGTTCAAGTCATATCACATGACATTCGTCACATGACAATTTCCATCCCGTTTAGGGCAACCAGGGCAAAACCAAAATTGGAACACGAAATCAATGTTGACAGAATGACAACAATCCACATACTTTAAATGCAATTAATAGATTTGATGCCTCTGGTTGCAAAAATTGCAACCATTTTTAAAGAAAACTAAAACACGTCTTGATATTTTATTTGATATTGATACCTGTGGCTACGTACTACAAAAATATCGACATTTTCAAACATTACGATTCATTTAAGAAAAAATCGCCCCCTTAATACTTCTTTTACATATGGATATCTTAAAATATAGTGTGTTGGTGGTTGTCTTCATCTGGTCCTCTCCACCGTTTCAAACGCCTTTTGGTAAGAAAAACTCGACAAAATTTGGCGTTTTGTACGTGCACGTACCAATTCCTCATACAAAAAAAAAGAGATTCCAAAGCAAACAACCAAACTAAAAACTTACAACCAAGTAAAGGCAAAACCAAATCAAGTCCAACTACCACATACTGGTTTAATATTAATCCATTTAAAGTCCGGATTGGGGTCGATTTGTATTAATTAAGTGTGCAAGTAAGTTTTACCTCCCTTTAGAGCTTATACAACTGAATATTATTCCCGTGTTGTAAACAATTTATTTGCTCACCTTTACTACAACAAACGAAAAGAATTGAAAATGTCAAGGAGAGGAAAATCTAGACAGATCCCTGATGATGATGAGGATTTTGATTATGAAGCAAATGACAACGAAGTGTTGCCTGCCAGAAGATCCAGGTCGAGAGTGACATCCTACAAAGAGCAAGAGGAAGACTACCAGGAGGAGTTCCAGGAGGAGTTCCAAGAGGACATCAAACAAGAAGAAGCGCCCCAAGATATAAAAGCCGAACCAGAAGAAGAGGCAGAGGAAGATATCTTTGCAGATGACTCTTCTACTGAAAAAGACGACGGTGGAGACGACTATATAGAAGACGACAATGTCGATAATGAAGATGATGACCAGATTACCACCAGTAGAAGAAAGCGCGGAAGGAAAAAGGTTGTCAAGAATAGACATATTGGTTCAGATGATGAATTCTATGATGATGGAGATGATGATGATGACGACGATGATATTATCAGTGAAGAGGACGATTACATGGAAAAGCTTCAGCAACGTAATTTCATAGTACAAGATGAAGAAGACGGGGATAGTGCATATGGCGTATCCAGACCCAAAAAAAAGAAGGCTAAAAAGGTGAAAAATTCAAGATCTGCTTCACCCAAGCGGAGTACCAGATCAGGGAAAACCTTTGGAGAAGACATTTTGCCCGAACCTGCCGCCGACGATGAATCAGAAGATGATATTCAAAAGGAAATTGCTGATTTATATGATTCGTCTCCTATTAAGGGAAGTCCAATTCAGCATAAGCTAAGAGAAAGGGCTAAAGTCGATTATACCATCCCACCACCAATAAGCAATGATGCAATGTTTAACAGCTTCCCCAGAGCAAACACACCAAAAAGAGGTAGAGGTAGACCAAGTTATAACAAGAGTGAATTTAGAAAAATATTATATCCCACGGCAGGTCCCTTTGGTGGAAGTGATGTGATTTCTTTATTTGGAACAAACATTCCACCAGGAGGCATTCCAATTCAAACCATTCCTGGTATGCCACAAGCTCCTAGTAATAATTTAACTGCCATTGGTCAAAATTTAAGTGATTCTGATTCTTCAGAAGATGAAATTGCTCCTATAAATGGTGAAGCTACCGTTTCCAAGAAGGTACCAAAGCCTAAGTCGGGCACCAAACTAACTACTGGAGGTGATACTAGGAAAAAGAGTAACCTTTCAGATACTGATCCTCTTGGAGTTGATATGAATATTGATTTCTCCGTAGTTGGTGGTTTAGACAATTATATTAACCAATTGAAAGAAATGGTGGCATTACCCTTATTATATCCTGAATTGTATCAAAACTTCGGAATAACCCCACCACGAGGTGTTTTATTCCATGGTCCTCCTGGTACTGGTAAAACTTTAATGGCAAGAGCATTAGCTGCCAGTTGTTCCACGGCTGAACGTAAAATTACATTCTTTATGAGAAAAGGAGCTGATTGTTTAAGTAAATGGGTCGGTGAAGCTGAAAGACAATTGCGCTTATTATTTGAAGAAGCCAAGAATCAACAACCTTCAATTATATTTTTTGACGAAATTGATGGGTTAGCACCAGTAAGATCATCCAAACAAGAACAAATTCATGCCAGTATTGTATCAACATTGTTAGCATTAATGGATGGTATGGATAATCGTGGTCAAGTTATCGTTATTGGTGCTACTAATAGACCAGACTCTATTGATCCAGCATTGAGAAGACCTGGTAGATTTGATCGTGAATTTTATTTCCCCTTGCCTGATATTCCAGCAAGATTGGAGATTTTACAAATTCATACCAGGAAATGGCATCCATCATTACCTAAAGTTTTCTTGGAGAAATTGGCTGAATTGACTAAAGGTTACGGAGGTGCTGATTTGCGAGCATTATGCACTGAAGCTGCTTTGAATAGTATTCAACGGAAGTATCCTCAGATTTATTCCAGTAATGATAAGTTAAAGATCAATCCTTCAAAGGTTACTGTGATTGCTCAAGATTTCATGAAAGCAATGGAAAAGATTGTTCCATCAAGTGCAAGATCTACTTCGTCTGGTTCAGCACCATTACCCGAGCATTTAGTACCGCTTCTTGAAGACAATTTCAAAGAGATCACTAGCAAACTTAATGAGTTACTTCCAGGAATCAAGAATACCAACTCCAAGAAAACCACAACATTGGAAGAAGCCAAGTATTTGGACCCTTCAATAAAAGATGAAGATGGAGGATTCTCCAAACATCAACTTCTCAGGAGTTTAGATACTTCGCGTATTTTCAAGCCTCACTTACTCATATCTGGCCCACGAGGAAACGGACAGCAATATCTTGGGGCTGCTATCTTGAACCATTTAGAAGGATTTCAAATCCAATCATTAGATTTAGGAAATATGTTTGGGGATGTTACTCGTACGCCTGAACTGACCATTGTCCAAACATTTGTTGAAGCAAGAAGACATCAACCAAGTATTATATACATTCCAAATATTGAAATTTGGTTTAATGTTGTTCCATACACCGCAAGAGCTACTTTGATTAGTTTATTTAGAGGATTGAAGAGTAATGAAAGGGTTTTGCTTTTGGGAATTTCCGATTGTCATGTTGAGGAATTGGACGATGAGATTAAGGATGGATTTGGATTTGGCAAGAATGATAAGAGTTCGGTTGAGTTGAAATCTCCTACTCAATCACAACGTGAAAATTACTTTTCCATCGTGTTAAAGACTATTCACATGAGACCTTTCGAGTTTATCAATGACTTGGAAAATCGTCCATTAAGAAAGTTGAAACAATTAAAGATCGTGAAAGAACAAGGCAAACCATCTGATGTAGCCATTCAGAAGGAAAAAGCCAAGGAACAAGAATACAAGGACACGAAATTAAAGAATATTCTTAAAATTAAACTTGCTGGATTAATGGACCTTTTCAAGAATAGATACAAGCGATTCAAGAAGCCTATTATTGATGAAAACTTCTTGATTCATTTGTTTGACCCATCTGTTCTTGAAAATCCTTTGAATTTATATGAGGTTCTCTACGTCAAGTCAGATGATCCAGAACATAAGAATATGATTAAGGAATTGACTACTGGAAGATATTACTATAATATGGATTTGGATACTATTGAAGAGAGATTATGGAATGGGTACTATAGTGAACCTAAGCAGTTCCTTAAAGATATCAAGATGATAGTCCGCGATTCCATAACTTCAGGAGATAGAGAACGTATCTTGAAAGCTAATGAAATGTTAACCAATGCCCAGTTTGGAATCGACGATTTCTCCACTCCAGAATTTTTGAAGAATTGTCGTGAGGTCAGAGAAAGAGATTTGAAGAAGCAGGAGAAGTTGTTGGAAGAACATAGGAAATTACAAGAAGAACTTCAGAAACAAGCTGAGCTTAGCCAAACATTGACTCATGAAGCGATAGAAGGTGCCATCCCAGAAGAGCCTCATGTGAATGGCGTGGTTGTCAATAGTGATCCAGCACCAGTAAGCAGCTTGAACAACTTATTAACAGAAACTTCTGCTGAAGCACCAGCACCAGAGGTAAGTACAGCGAATGAGGTTGTTCCTATTGTTACAGACCAAGTTGAAGAGCAAGTTGAAGAGCAAGAGCAAGAGCAAGTGCTTGAGCAAGTGCAAGTGCCAGTGCAAGAGCCAGTGCAAGAGCAAGTGCAAGAGCAAGTGCAAGTGCAAGAGCCAGTGAAAGAGCAAGAAGAATCGGAATCTGACTCAGAATCAGAAGCCGAAGAGCTTGATATAGACCAATCCAGACAAGTTACCATTGACGAGGACAAGTTGCAATCATTAAACAACAAACTCGTTACAGTAACCGACAATTATAATATTGAAAAATTAGAAAACGTTATGGCCAAATTAATGGATATTGTTTGGAAAGATCGAAACCAATGGGATAAATCAGAAACTTTACAAAATCTTACAACAGCCATTGACTCTTTATAGACTATATGTATAATATTACAAAATTAATAATACAACTAGACTTTTTAACTAATCTTCAGCACTTCCATCTCTTGGTCTGTAGATAACATTTTGTTCTTCCAAATCTCTGATGATATCAGGAGGCAACTTCCCATTGACTTTAACTGCATAAAGACCCGGAGCAAACGAATCTATTCGTAACCATCTCGCTACCCATGATTCTTTATTATCGGCACCCAAGGCAACAGTACCTTCAAATGATGGAGATGTACAGTCTTGAATTTGGCCATCTTCGTTATCTTGATAATGCAAAAGACTTTCACAATTTGGACATCCAGCTGAATAGAACTTCTTGAATGGTTGGATTATACCACAGAGCATACATGCTCTTTCTGATCTGCTTGACATGGTGGTTGTATCAATGGTACAAATATCTGAATTATTCGATTTCTTTTTCTCAACATTTAAATCAAAACTCATGAAACCCGACTCACGTGACTCAATATATAAAAAATATGAAAAATTGTCAGATCGCAAAGAGAGAAGCACCAGTTTAGCAATAGAGTACAGCACATGTTTAGAAGCACTAGAATAGGGATATCTCTATCTCAAAGACGAATAGTACAGAGACGACAGTTTTCATTTGATTACCATGCGGTGATCGGTTCTATGACGGAAGCTGTTCAATTAGCCCATACCTATACTGGAATCCCATGGTGGGCACTAATACCCTTGACTACATTCACTCTCCGTTCAGTATGGACCATGCCATTGGCAGTCTTGCAAAGAAGACGAATTCAGAAGCAAAGTGAATTGAAACCAATTGTAAGTGCAACTACTCCCGTTGTGAAAATGAGCTTGGCCAAGAAAGCCCAGACAGCCAAAAGAGAAGCCGACAAGGATACCAGTATTATTTCACCTATACAATCCCCATTAGCTTCCATGACATACGAGCAAATATTAATCTTGAGTTCAAAGGAAACCAGAAAAAGACAAAAGGCATTATTCAAAAAACATAATGTGGAAATGTGGAAGAATTTTATCTTGCCAGCATTTCAAATCCCACTTTGGATTGCCATGTCGTTAACCATGCGTGATTTAAGTGGTTGGACCACTTGGGATAATGTCAAAAACAAAGCTCTTGATCCAACCTTATACGAGGAAGGATTATTATGGTTTCAAGATTTAAGTGTGGCCGACCCCATGCATGCATTCCCATTGTTACTCGGTGTAATAACGTTGTGTAATGTGGAATGGACCTTCAAGACCTTGGAACTTTCCAGACTTACACCAAGAAACAAACTTAGACCAACATTGACTTCGTCAATCTCAAATGTTGCCAGGATGTCCGTGGTGTTTATGATGGCTATTTCATTACACGCACCTGTGGCTCTAACGTTGTATTGGGTAAGCTCCCAGGTTTATTCCTTGATCCAGAATATTATTATGGACTTGACCATGCCAATTACATTCACGCCAGTCAAGAGATTGAATTGGCCAAAATCCAAGAGTGAAGATGCTGTTGATATTATGAAGAAGTAAACTTTTATATGTACATAGTAATACACTTGTTTATAGTACCACCAAAAATCGTGCAATTCCAGACAACCAAAATTGTCGCACCCATCATTCCCAGTTGACACCAACTTGAAAGCACAACAACCTGTTCTTTCTTACTACTACGTCGCTCCAATGTTTGATTTAAAACAGATTCGTAGAGCAAGTAACCAATTGTACTCTGACATAATAGCAGAGTTCTCAGAAACGCGTGGCAAATACGATAATGACAGCAAAACATTCCAAGAACTAAACCAATGGAGACTACAAGAACTACCAGAAACACTAGCACAAAGACTCGAAGATACCAAGTCAATCTGGTTGACTAAGGACGAATTGGTCTTGTTGATGGATTGGAAATTGGCCAACGGGAAATTCAGAGCAACCTTACCCAAATTGATTAGATCAAATGATGAACTGACTGTAGAAGCAGTAACAAAGCAAGGATTTCAAATATGGTTAACATTTAGGAGAACAACAGGAACTAATGACTTATGGGATGATTTTGCTTACAAAGGCATGATAAAGTCTTCATTCAAGAAGTTGTGCGAATTGAGAGGGGTAGGTCCAGCCACGGCCAGTTTGATTTTGAGTCTTATCCATAAAATAGACAAGAAATGGGCCCCACCATACTTTAGTGATGAAAGTTTCTTATATTATGTAAACCCTGAAGACAAGATAAAGTATACAGTCAAGGAATATCTCGATCTTTTCTTACCAGCTTTTCTTGTTTTACACGTTCAAGATTCTGATGTGTCCATGGATGAATTAGAACGTGGTGCTTGGGCTTTAAAGATGTATGAACTACACAAAGATGACACCTTGGCAAATGTTAAGCCAGCCGAAGAAGATGCCCCAGAAGCTAAAGCCATAGAAGAGAATGGAACAAAGAAAAGATCCAGAGGTCTGATTAAAAAAGAACTCGAATCAGAGGAAACAGAGATTACTGAACAGGAGGCCAAACCCAAAAGAGCAAGAGCTACCAAAGCCGCCTATAAAGCCGAAAGTTTGTCGAAAGCTCCAAAATCTACAAAAGCTGCCAGTACAAGAAATGCTAAAAAAGCTGCCAAAGCTGAAGGAATAGCAAAAGCTACAAAAGTCAAATCAAAAACTTCAATCAAATCAGAAGAACCCAAACCTAAACGTACAAGAAAAAAGTAAATATTCATTATCTATAAATCCATATGATCTTTCTCAAAATTAATCAACATAAACTTGTCATCATTATAGTTAAGACTCAACGTATTAATATTCTTATCCACATTTTCAAAAATGTTTTCCAAATTGCTAACTTTTTTGAATCCACCATGAACCAATATCTCACGGTTAATTTCACCCCACAATGAAACCAATTGCTTGTCAAATTCGTCAAGGATACGACAAACTTTAGGAAGGTTCAAAAGTGACTGGGTCAGCTCAACAAGTAATAATGACGAAATTTGGTTAACTTGGGCCAATTTCTCTTCACTCCTATACTCCTTAACCAATGTTTCTCGATACACGATCGCTTGCTGATACAACTCCAGCTCTTCAGATTCTTGTCCAACTTTATCGCTTTCAAATCTTGATTTCTTACATTCGATAAGCAATTTCACAATATGAATAAACTTGGCTAATTTAATATCAAATACCATTTGTGCCCCTCTAGCACTATCAATTATGCTTGGATATTCCTGTTCAAGGAATTTCAAAACTTCGTCAAACTGTTTATTCATGATATTCTTCTTAATAAGACTCCTGTTAACTGTGTGAGATTTCATTAATAAATCGTCGTCTCTTACTTTAGAATCTTGCTGTTCGGAATTGGGGTCAATCTCCAAGGAAAGTGATTTTAAATCAGAATCAAATGCTTTGAAAGTGTTGATATAACCTTCATGGTTCAAATATCCTTTAATTAGCTTATTCAACATTTGTGAATCTTCATTAATGTTTAATAACGATCTTTCAATTGAAGTGGAGGGTCTTGAAGAATCTGGATCCACGGTTTTGTTAGCTTGAATCTTATCCAACAACGACAAGTAAAGGAATTTCTGATTTTCCTGTTTGAAACTGTTAACATAATTGTTCATGTTCAATTTAAATTCCTTGAATCCGAAATTTGTCTTGATCTTTAATTTGGAAGGTTGCGATCCGGAAACAACTTCCAAATCATTGAGTTTAAAACCAATCATGGGGTAAATTGAATTATCTTTTCCTTCCAGGAATAGGTTATCATTCGAAGGATTGCTTGACACTAACTCATCATAAGTGATAACTCTTGTGAACACACCATTCAAAGTAATAAAGATAGATCTGTTAATGAAATTGACACCACAGCCAATGATATCAGTTTTATGAATTCGTTTCATATAATTCTCTTCAATCATTCTAGTTTTGAATGGGATTCCTAAGTCAATCTTGCCACAATCTAATTCATTTAAATTAGTGCCCCGATTCATGGCACTCATTCTCCGATTCATATTCAAAAGCTGACTCCGTTGAAGTGATTCTAAATTTTTGATTGAGTTGTAAAAATTGGAATCTTCAAAATTAACAGCAAAGCTTCCTTTAAATTCACCTGGTTTCGATCCTAAAAGTTCTTTAATTTCAGAGCTGGATCCAGTTGATGTGGTCATGGTGATATCATCCGAATCATTCAAGAATATATGCTCCTTGACCTTTTCTAAATCAAGAGGTGTGCCCTGAGTAACTGATGAGGCTGTGCTAGAAGTATCATCAAGGTTAAAATACCTTTTGGTAAAACCGGCACATAAATTAAGCGAAGAATCAGAATTCACAGAAGCATCACTCATGGAAATTATAGGTTTGAAATTAGTAGCTTCAGTAATTTCTTGAACAATTTCAATTTCATAGTAGAAAATACCACTTGATGAACAGATAGGCTTATCAGTGATAAAATTAAAGTATCTTGGCTTGGACAAATCCAAATCTTCAAATTGGTTAGATGTACCCTCCTTTGGTGTACTCAAGCAAATATAAGAATTCCCATTAGAATTATCAATTTCCATATTCAAAGTAGTTGACAAATAATTCAAGTATTTGTTAGGAATTAAAGGTGCCCAAGATATAGGTAAAGGATATTTAAAATAATCTTCATTATTGTTACCAAAATGAACAAAACTAGGTGGTAATTTAAACTTGTGATCAGACTTTAGCTTCATCAACGTAATCAATTCCCTCAATGACATATCCATATACTTCTTGTACTCTTTGTGAACTTGTGGCTCTCTCAAAGTGTTGAAGTTAACTTCGCCAACATTATGTGTCTTGAAAATGGATGGTTGATTCACAGCAGAACTATCGCCGCCCGCAGCAGTTGCTTCAAATAACGTTCCTCTATCCAAGTTGGGTTTATCAGTCTTTTCATGATCCGCATTCTCGTCATCTTCAATTAAACGATTCTTAAAAATTTCATAGAGTTCAAATATCCGATCGGAGTTGGCGGCCAACCGATTGAATTCCATGGGATTGGTGCCCAAGATGCCCAAGATCGCCAACTTGTATAACACTTTTTCCTTGATAATAGCATTCAAGTAAGGGTCAGGAGAGAATTGATTTGTTTGTTCTCGTTTGGGTTCGTGTTTTCTTTTGATGTTGTTGTGATGGTATGGAGAATCAGGGGTAATGACGTTAAGCAAGCTTAGTTGTTCGTTGTGTTGGGCCAACTGTTTCTGCAACTGGGATCCCATACATGTATTGAGAAGGTATGGAGGAATGATATATATAAGGGACGTTGATGGAGATGGTGATACAGGAGCATCAGACTTAGAAACAGGTGTCATGGGTGGCGAGTCAATATGTGGGGGGAGTGGAGCGGAGTTGATAAGGTGAAAAGGAAAAAGTACCTGTTTATATATTTTGTAAAGTGTAGAAATTGCTAATCAGATAATTTCCTTATGAGAAAGACAAACTGGGGAAACAGACTAGATGAAGGTTGTAAAAAAAATCGAAACTTGTTGTAGTAAAGGAAGGAGATTGGCAAATGGCCAAAAAAGCTGTGGACACAATGAAGCAGGCGCAGAAAAAAAAAGAGGAACCAGTCCCACCAAGCATCGAAAAATCAGACATCAAAAATAGCAGCGAGAAGAAGTTTACTCAAGCAAGCAGTGTACTTTGAAAAAGGAAAAAAAAATGACTGATCACCTAATTGCTGCCGTCCAAACGCATCTCCCTAATATAGATGTTAATATTATTTCTCAGGGAGCTGAAGCTTTGGTATTTGAAACAACTACTCATCCCTACAACCAAACTTCGGAAGATGCTTCCAAATACATCATCAAGTATAGACCACCAAAACCTTATAGACACCCCAAGATTGATGCAAGTATAACCAAAATTAGAACTGTGGGTGAAGCTAGAATTATGTACAAGTTGTCCAAATTAGGTATACCTGCACCTACTTTGATTCTGAGTGATTTCAACAACGGGATAGTATGGATGGAATACCTAGGCTACAATTTACCCAATGGCAATATAAGTTCGTTTAAGAATTGGTTATGGTTTTTGGAAGAAACAGCTAAAGCGCAACAGGATGAAGAAGGTGAAGACTTATCTCTTTGTGTAAGTGAAGAAGTTAAACTTGTATGCAACAAAGTGGGTGAATTGATTGGTAGAATCCATTTGAATGATGTAATACACGGTGATTTAACATCTTCAAACATCATACTTTTACCGGAAAATAACGAACCTGCATTAATCGATTTTGGACTTTCTTCAATCTCTGGGTTACCCGAAGACAAAGCAGTTGACTTGTATGTATTGGAAAGGGCCATTTTAAGTACCCATTCGGTGTTCTCTAACACATATAATACCTGGTTATTACAAGGGTACAAAGATATTCACCATTCAAAAGAATTTAAACAAGGAAGCAAGAAATATTCCGAAACTATAAAGAGATTAGAAGATGTAAGATTAAGAGGAAGAAAGAGAAGTATGTTAGGTTAATAGTGTCAACAGTTGTATACATAAAATATAATATTTTTTGATTTCTTCTCCATGATTATCAAAATTGGGAAACACCCATATTCGAAATGATATCATTCTGCAGCAATAGCAAAGAAGGAAGATAGCTTTAGCAATCAAGAGTTGACTAGAGAACAGTGCAGCCAAAACTGAAAAAAAAGAAAATTTTGAAGCAAATAAAGTTTCAATATATAAAGAAAAACATTTTGAAGTTTTAAGAAATCTCTTATTGTATACCCTCAGCCACTCACAATGATTCGTTCAATTCAATTATCAACAAAACGTCAACTTCAATTGCAATTACGTACACTCGCAACATATGCTTCCAACCCACAAATCTACATCCACAAGGTAAACCCATTGAACTACAAGTTTTCTCTCTCAAAATCTCCCGATGCAATTGAGATAGGATCATCACCTACTGCAGACCCCGAACCCTCAACATTCACAGACAATCCCAAGTTTAAAGAGCTCTTGAACTCGACAATATATTCAAAAATTCAAGATGACTTTACCTTTGTCATGGAAGCAGGTGTAAATGCGAATTCATTCATGCCAATTTATGATTTAAGAGAAACACCAAATTATGCAAGAGTACCTGCAACCGAAAACATATTTGGTTATGTACGGGTGGACTCCAAGGGGAAGATCGTTCCTGAATCCTTTCAAGCGAATGGTATGTATAGACTTATCAATGGAAGATGTGGATTATGTAAATTTTCAGATTTCTTGCACGAACAATTGCAAACACAATCAGAAATGCAGGTTGTGAAACAAAATGTTAATGCCAGTACATAATTTAGTATAAATGAATATAATATTAGATAATAGATACTATGAAGGGCAATATAGTCAAAAATATGATAATTATTGTAGAGAAAAAAAAAAAATCTGAAAAAAAATAAATGATTTCGCCCAGGATCGAACTGGGGACGTTCTGCGTGTTAAGCAGATGCCATAACCAACTAGACCACGAAACCATTTTATATTCTTTTTGTTCTATATCAGGTCTTCTCCTGATATGACGATAATGATCCAAAAAGGATATGTATGGTTTGGAAGATATAAATTATTATGGTCTGATATTATTGTTAAGATATTTATGGTTCAATATTGAAAGCTTAGAGTAAGCCTCTAGGAAGTCGTACGAGGTTATTCACGAAGCAAATGGTATGGAGGAATTGGTAATTGACCGTATGGTACGATTATAAGTTCCCAAACTAGGTAACAAACAAGGCTTTGAAGAGGCTGAATAGAAAGAGACTTCGAAGTCTCACGTTTCAAGGATTACGGAAAATGGCTCTATAAACAGCTAGTAATCGGCCGAAACTAGAATTGGAAGTTTATAATTAATTAGCTATAGAGACTTGAAATAGAGATAAATTACTAAGTTCCCAAAAAGGACCCAATTATAGAACATTTTTTGTGTTCTATAATCTGAGTCTGTTGGGGAATAACAGGTTAAATATAAGCCAATTACTTAACAAATAACAATATCAATTGGTTCAATCCTAAACCAAAGAAACTAAAATAAAACTTGACTAAAGAAAAAGATATACAAACCTAGAAAATAAGTTTCTGCGGATTTCAGTATTCTTATAGAGCATCCTGTCAATCCTTGAAACTAGAGATACGTAGCCCCTTAAACCAATAAGGCCATGCATCCTTACAAGACAGAATACTTCAAACTCCGTGACATCATTCAGTCACATACCAGTAGGTTATATTTCAAAGCTCTAAACCGATACATTTCATTATGAACAATGATGCATAAAGCGTACAGTACTCTATCCCGTAAATCGAGAGATAACTAAAACAATCCAACAATTCAAACCATAACATTAACTAATGTAAAACAATTCCACTTAATAAACCAACTTAGAGTCATATCATTGACTCTATTATGTTTCTAATCAGAGAAGCTCTGATATAGAACAAAATGTTCTATATCACTCTCTGCCCAGACTAATATCCTCCTCTAGATCGATTGCTCAGCTATTGACCAATCATTGGCAGTTTCAGTGATTTTGACGTAAGGCTCATTAAGTTTGTTCTTGTTAACCGGGTACGGTGTCTTGTAGTCACCACTTGTATCTTCTCCCAACTTGTAATTAAACTCAGTTTTTAATCTACTGATAGTCGACTTAGTCTTTTCATAATATTCATTAGCCTGCTTTCTCGCTTCATTAGCATCACCTGTGTTTAATAAAATATACCAGTATAAACAATACTTATTGTCGTCCTTGTTGTCATATCGATATTTTGCTAATTCTGTATCGTTCTCTACAACCGTAGAGAACCCAGTATCTTCCCAGTTGACATCTTTGTATGCACCTTCTTTACACCTACCAGGCTGATCAATTTTAACAGAAATGATCCTATACTCTGTTTTACTCAGAGTGTCTCTCTTTACTAGTTGATTCCTCGTCGCCCCTGTATTTGTATTTTGCGATAGCATAGCTGCCGACAAGGTAGCTTGCAAAGTACAAAACAATATACAGAGTGCGCTCGTATTTGCCCATAATAACATATTAGTTCTTCAGTGTATTTATTTATTCTTAAATTTATATTTTGTTTTATGTCTTTTTTTTTTGTTTTTGCCGTTGGTTTGGTTTTTTTAAACTCTATTTTAAATTTTAATTTCAGTTATAATTATTTATATTATTTTTTTTTCACAAGCGACAAGATAAAATAATAACTAAATTCATTAATACTGTATAGTTTATTCAAAGAAATTTTCGCAGTTGACTAAAACTACGAGAGAACAATTCAATCCATTCTAAGCCACTCGAGGCTTAGAACACATACATATATTCGCTTAATTAAATTTGTTTTAATCAAATTTTATCAATCATATCACGCGAAACCCCGTACTAAGTAATTTAAAAAGAACAATATAAATCTCTCACCAAATCTAATAGAACCTTGAGAAACGAAAATAACCGAAAGGCAAAATCTTGTCGCTTGAAATTTTCACGAGCAAAACTTCCAAAGTTTCTTCCACTTTACTTAGATATTTTAACTAAGCGTTGAAACCCCGCTTTTCTCCACAAGTGGAAACAATCATTGTTTATTCTCCCAAAGATCGAATTCTATACATAAAGCAAAATGATGATGGAAATCGTATATGTACCTAAAGGCTACTCTGAAGTCGACCTAATGGATGGCTGGTATACTATGGGATGATGAAAATACGCATGAATATAGTGAAGAAATATAAATTAAAAGACATATGATTGTTAATGATTTTCCATATAATGACTTAATCTATGTAAGACCCGAAAAGAGTGATCATGATAATGATGAAGGCGATGATGAAAACGATGTATTTAAGTTAAAACTAAGGGTGCATCGGGCAGGTACTAATTATAATAGGTATATCACCTTCAATTCTGTAGATGATTATTACCGTGGAGATGGCAGAGGTAAATTATTCGATTCCTTAGGATATGATGAATTGGATTACGATGGTTTGGGTTTTCTAACTCCAGAAAAACAAGATGAGCTTGATAAGGACAAGGTTTTAGTAATCTACACTTTTGAAAATGAAAAATTTGAAAATGAAAAATTTGACAATTGTAAAACTATTGAAGTTAGTTGTGAAGATGACATAGTGAATGACTATATCGATAATATTGAAAGTTATCTTCCAAACTATGCTGTTTTCAAAGAGGGCAAAATAGAAATCAGAAGATTTAGCGAAGAAGACTGTAAATTCATAAAAAAAGAAGAGTTAAAATGGGCCGACAAGAGCCCAATCGCCAACAAAGGTTATATGGTAGAGTTTACAATAAATGGGAATGTTACAAACTTTGAAGTCACCAAAGTGGAAGGATCCAATATTTTTGTTAAAGTTGAAACCATGGAAAATTTACTAGAATTTACAGAAGCTGATAATGAATACCGAAGCAATGCTGCATTTGAGAAGATTGGTGATAAATACAAGGTGTACAATTTATATGATCTTAAAGATACCTTTATTTCAGACAGCAAAATGAATATAATTTCCACCAAACATTTTGAATTTCTCAAAAATAACTGCTCAGCAGATACCAACTGAGTTAGACAATGAGAAAAACAATGCCAAATCCAAAATTTAAAACTTTCAAATAATATTACACATATTATTCCTTTATGATCCTAAAATTTCCAAGACTTAGTTGATAATTAAAATTGCAAGATCAATCTAAGCAAACCACAACAAATTTATTTGATATTATAGCTAGCATCTTTCACAGATGCAAGATGCACTTATTTTGTCAATATATTAGATATGCTGAAAATAAAATCAATTCTTCTCTGCTGACTGTACAACTTAATGCATTTAAATCTAAAGCAAGCTACATTTGCTATCTATGGATTCATAGTGATCATTTAGTAGTTAATGATTAACTGCCACTTCCTGTGCTTGTTCTGAAAATGTATCCCAACATTAGGAAGTCACACGAATGTTTCTAAGTTCCATTTTCATTTAAATATTAATTCTCGCAGAAACGGACAGGTTACTAGGTACTTATCCCCTACGGGTAATGGTCAGATAACTGCTAAAAAATATTATTGTGCCGAAAAAAAAAATAAATCTGGGGTATTGACGACAAAGTCTGGTGTTTCCAGTTCAGAAAAGACACCCAAGAACTTCTGACCCAGAGTCAGAATGAGTTCAACACTAAGGGAAAAGGAGCGTTATACCAAATATAATGCACCAAATGACTTGATTCAATTGGTAAATGATAGAAAACTTATCCCGAGGGAACCTGATGTGATTAGCATCCCGGTCCATCAGCTCACGAAAGACTTTGAACCTGTTGCAATCCTAAGAGCCATAGAAGCCGGAATTAAATATAAAAAGAAACAAGTTGATAAAAGATTTCAATATACTAATAAGGCTGACTATAAAAAAATGGAAAATTTTGCTTTTGGTTTACTGAAATTCTTAGATAAAAGATTAAGCATAAGCTATAAGTACAACAAGAGAGAAATATTAGTTCGAGAATCTTTGGGAAATATTGCACTCTTTTATACTCGTGGTACCTATAATTTAGTATTTTCTCCATTTGACGAAGAAACACAAAGATGTCCCAACTTTGAAAAGATCAAAGCTACATTTGTTGAAGTTTTGAATGATATAGTGTATAAGATTGATACCAGTACTTTCAGAATCAAAGCAGAGGAAAATGCATTGCCTTACTTCTTATTTTACTTTAAGACACCTCCAACCAAAGGGAATCTAACAGAAAGCCTCTTCAAAGATTATCTACACGAACAGGATGAAGTGATAGCATCTAGTATCTCTAAAGAAGTTGATATTGTTGATTCCAATGATAATCATATATCATCATACTTTGTGGTAAAATTAGTTAGCGAAGTTGCTCCACCCAAAACTAAACCAGGAAATTCTTTTGCAGGAACTTCAGTGAAAGCTTTGACTCATTTGCCAAAACGATACACACAACAACACAACACAGATTTGGAAAAGTACTGGATGTATGAAAATGGGGGACATCCACATAATATGGAACATATAGACTAGAGAATAAAAATAAAAGTTTTTTAAACACATGTTAATTCTACAAGTCGTATTCAAGTTAACATTCAAAGAAATAACCCTAAATATAATTCAATGTATCAAAACCAAAATGTAAAAGCATTGTTATCAATCTATCTTTGACCTCAAGAACTAGTGAAAACATGCTGGGCCAGATACTCTTGCCAACTTGAAAAGTTTTGGGTCTTGTTTTAAGCTCATAACAATTATTGCATCTATTTAAATTTGTTGCCGGAACCTCCTCCAAATTTAACAATGGAATAATAAATGAAAACAATATGTATTTTGCATTATTTGTTTGTTTAACATTCAATAATTGATTACATCAGTTGGAGGAATTGAGATTTATATTCAAATTCTCCCAGCAGATCTATGAATCAAGAATGAGATGTATAATCCTGATTTCCATGGACTAGATAATCTAGGAAAACAAAGGTGAAATATTACCAGCATAAAATTACCCTTGATCTATATTTATCGCCAGCGTATCCCAATGGTTGTTTCAAGAAATTATTAGATTACTCCAATATAATGTTCTATTGTCTCAATATAAATTTTTGAAATTAAACAATCAAATTTTCCTAGAAGTGGAAGATATGCAGCCAAATTAAAATTCAGCTTGTAGGATATGCTATATTGAAGAAAAAAACGTACTAGTTTCTTGCTTAATTACTTCAACTGGGCACAATTCATTCTGCTTAAAAAGTGGTCAGAAAAGATAATTAGATCATGCCAACTACACGAGCTATTTTCCTGTCATATTCACCAAGTCAGTCACTGAAGTCTAAGAATGTCTTCAAGGGTTTGGTTTTAAGTAGTGTTTGAGATAATGAAATGTAACCGGCAGACGGTGAGACCAGTCTTTACTACTTCGAAATGGACTATCTTAGATTTCACCCAACCTATAAATAGATATCAAGCCATACTTCAACTAAATAGGTAAGAGTAAATGTATTATTACGTAATCACCCTGGTTCTGATAAAAAGAAATTAAACATATCTGGAAAGATAAATGTGTAAAACCGTACCCAAAAATTTTTTTATCACTTATTTCAAAGGGAATACAGAACCAAAATTTAACACATACAATTAATCTCTAGTGTACAAAGTGGGAGCTATAGACATAATAGTTATGGAATTTCACCCTGAACATATTTGAAACCTGTTAAGTATAAAATTTGAACCCAGACATGCTTTCAAACAATAACTAGCCTAGCTCTCCGCAGCATATATTTTCTGGCAGATCAACTACATATGCATAGAACAATATGAAATAGCAATTATAAAGAAATAGGGATTTTAGTGCATAAAACCAGAAAAATAATAGGCCATTATCAGGTACACGCCTTTATGATATTGGTCACGTAAACATAGTCCAGTGGATTCACCTATGATACCCACAGATTTATTTTTATGTCAAATAAAAAAAAAAAGGATAGTAGTACGAGAAATCCCCCTAGGGTTAAGCCGCACAAGTGGGCACGTAAACACTATGAAACTGTAGGGGGTTTTTTTTTGTTGTGGAGGCTTATGTATATACGGTGAAATATAATGGATGTGACTGATCATTCAGCCCCCTCAGTATTTGTACATCTACCACCAATGAAGCTATTCAATTGGATGACCAATCATCCTTTGGTCCTTTTCTTAATAGGTAGGTTTAAAAGAGCCGAGACATGGTTTTGTGTCTGAAATAAGCAGTATTATAAATCCGTCGGAAATAATAAAAGAATTAGTATGTTTTTTTTCTTCTTGAGACCGTGGGTATTAACCATGAAAAAATAATCATAGTAACTATTTTCTGAGCTGCACAGAAAACAATAAAATAGTGGGCAGGGAGAGGGGCACACATCTATCACAAATGCTGATTAATCGGGGCAGAAAACAATAGGAAATTTTCGTACTCTTAGTCAAACTGTAATCCCCTCATGAAGAACTTCTGTCTGGTCATTTAATTTGTAAAAAAAAAAAAAACGGATTTCGGGTTTACATGAGTTAAATAATATTTTTTTTATTCGTAAGTCAGAAAGGAAAATGTCAGGGTTTGGGGTATTGAACTAGTGTAAAATCACATTTGAATACCTACCCATAAATCGTCAAACTACACTTCGTATTACATCGAGCTTCATTGACAAACGGATATTAATGAAAGGTGAAATTTGTTATAGAATCTGTTTTTCAAAAAGGCGGCTAGGATCGTATCGGCAATGAAATCCCCCCCGTACATAAGAACAAAAGATTAGCGACCAACAGAAAGAGAACTTTATTTACAAACAGGCTCTTCCATCTCTTGGCATCTATTCATAAAAGTTACAACCCTGCTATTATAACTTCAAGTTAATCACTCAATCCCAAGATAAGCCATGATAGGCTCAGTAGAGTACAAAGAGGTTTCTAACTAAAACTTCGAATAGTGAGTTCATTTAACATGGGTGTAAATTTAGACGCGGCTGTGCTACCGAAAAAGGTCAGCCCTGACAATATTTCTAAAAAATAGTTTATTTTTTAAGTGCGAGTTAAGCAGCAATGCATTTATTGTTTAAACAGATACTGGATCTTGTTTATACCAGACCCCCAACGCTAATTAAGAACCCAGTCAAACTTACAGGTTTTTATTTTTATTTTATTTTTTTTTCAATTCCTCAAGTACTTCTCCTAAATTCTTTGGCTTTCTATTTAAGGGGAGTTGGATTTCCTTTCCTTTAAGTTTTTGTTTTTGTTTGTTTTCTTTTCGTTTTCCTTACAATTTTTTTTTACAACCAAATCAATTGTAACAACAAAGTATTAATTAATCAATCAATGATTCTCAAAGAAATATTTACTTACTCTATCCGTGGTGCTGAGGGTCTATTTGCTCTTCTTGTACTTGGTCTTTCAGCTGGATATTTAGGTGTGTACGGTCATAATGTTGACAGAATTTCCTACACTCTAGTGGTTTCCATTTTGAACCTTATCTACTTTGGTTATATTGGAGGTGTGTTACCATTTGTTACTGAAGAAAGAGCACCATCCTTATCCATTTTGTTAAGTGAGGGTATTTTATCTATTTTCTATCTTGCTTCAATGGGTTCTATTGCTGATATGGTTTCTGGTGTGTCCTGTGATTTGGGAGATTATTATTTTGATGGCAATCAATATTATAGTAACCACAAGTATAAAACAACTTGTCACATTGCCAAAGCTTTAATTCCATTCACGTTATTTAATTGGTTGTTGTTTACTGCTAGTCTCCTTTTGTTCGTTTTCTACAGTTTCATTCCAGAAGTATCCACTTATGGATGGGGCCACATTATTCAATTAACAAAATACCATTTCGGTGCTATTTGGGCTAACTATGCTCAACCTCCTTTCAAAAAAGTTATTGGTGCTGAAGAAAAGGGTGTTGCAACTGGCGGAGAGGTTGCTCCTGCCGCTGCTGTTGTTGACGAAGAAGCTCAAATTGGTTCTAGCGATGAAGAGGCCAGAGAAAACAAGTATGCTGAAGCTACATCTACTGAAGGTGATGATCATCCAGTTAAACAACACACTTAGCCAAGTTGTTAGCGCGCCTATTGAATTTGCTTATTTTGATACCATTAAAGGCTAGTTCATGGCTACTGTTGTAATCTAATCTTGATTGTTGCTAACTTTTTTTTTTTTTTCGTTTCACCGAATTCGGGTTTTCGCGCATTGTTTTTATTTCCACCAGTATTATTATCGTATTTTATATATTTATGTCTTTGAAAGTTATACTTTAATGTTTAACATATAACCATAAATTACGTCACATTATGACACATAGGAGAAAAAGTTATACCTATAGAGTAAAACAAAAAAACCAAAAGAAAAAACGAAACAATTGGAAGATAACACCTTCAACTGGTTTCCTTACACTTGACTTCTAACAAAATGATCGGTCATACCGTAAAGGAAAACCGGGCGCAGTGGCAAGTGGTTCCATATCTCGTCTACCGTATTATATTATTATAATTATCCAAGATCAAATTCTAATGCAACATCATGCATGTGAAAACAGTGTATCCATGTTTCCATTGGATACAGTGATGTGGTTTTGTGGCATTGGCGTGTATGTACAACCACTAAAATTACAAAAATCAGGCGGGAAATTTGGTAGCACCAAATAGATAATAGGGCTTCCACCTAAATTTAATTTGTTTTAACTGTAAGACTGAACTTAAAGTAGTCACATATCACTACTTCCAGAATGTGGAGTACCCAAATTGGTTTGAATTCCCATGATATTCACCATTGTTGCCATCACACCTTCCATGTTAGCTTGAGAGACAGTACCAGAATCATCAAGGTCTTGCGCCTGCAATTGTCCTCTAAAAATAGATTTGGAATATGTATATTCCTGTAACAACTTAAATCGGATGATAAAAGAAGATTTAATATCATTTGCATCATAGTGGCAATGTCTATGAAATATTCATGATCGTGTTTACGAAAAGTAAACAACGTTTTATTTTTTCCCTGTACTTTAGTGAAGATTTTTATGCATGGCCGCCAAGATTTAGTGTAATCTTGCATAAGGTTTGTGCATTTAGGAAGATTAGATGCTCCGACCCTACAACCAATCTAAAATTGCAAAAGTGTTCATGAAAAGAAAAAAAAATAATTATAGCCCACCCAGTTAAGATATTTGAATATCATAACCAATATTCATAGCTTATATAAAAGGTGGGCCAATTCTGAGATTCTTTGCAATTTATAGAACCATTGATTAACTTTCATTCTCATTTACTAATATTGAACCTTATTCAACAATGAGATTATTAATCATCTATTTTATCAGTATTATTTCAGGAACCAAACTTTTCGAAAGGGATGATGACTGTATCGAAATCTGTACCAAGGCACATGCTCTTATTAAGCCATGTTATGATTTAGCCCATGACCACATTGAGTTCAGCAAATGCATCTGTGAAGACGAAAAATATAGGAAAGCACTTCAAGAATGTGCACAAAACTGTGCCGATGATACTGATTATGAATCTGAACAGGAAGATTATGAAGAATCATGTAGGGACTTTATGAAAAATTATTCTTCCTTAAAATCGCTTGTTGGCCAATTTTCCACTCCAACAAGCACCCATGGTACTACTAATTTAAAGTCAGCAACAACTGAGAAGGATACGTCTACAAGGGCAACAGCCAGTGGAAAGGATACCACTACAACAACCGAGAAGACAAGTTCTTTGACAACTCAATCCGAATCAAGCTCCAATTCTCAGGAAACCACTGAAAATAGTTCAACAAAGGGGTCAGCCGTTGGGTTAACTATTGACTCTTTGGTCTATTTGCTTGCATTTTGTTTGATTTAAATTTTTTCAAAATAAAATTATGTAATTTTTATCTTTTGTTTTAACAACCTCTTTTATGCGTTTACGTAGTTATTTAAGTAGTAAATAAAATGATTGTTTCACCTGAGAAAACATAGGATACGTAAGAGAGAAAAGGTGTTAATCTTAAAAAAAGAAAAGAATTTGACAATTCTTTGTTTTTTTATATTTTAAGTATGACAGAAAACCTGTGGGAATTCCAGTTATAAAGCTTGAAGGATTTCTGAAAGTAAACTAATTCTTAGTGGCTGCAAAAAAAAAGCTAAGATCGAGAAAAAAAAAGCTGACAGTAAAGTTTAGGAAATGCGCTGTCTTTATGATCTCTTTTTAGAGTTGAAAACCAAGATCTAGAAGGTATAATTAGCTGTCAGTAACATACCATTAGGTAGGACAACGATTGGTTTGTCCGTGTATTGGATTTCTTGTTCCCCGCAGAATTGAACACTTCTCATGGTTACGATGCATCATTACGATTAAGTATTACGGAATATCTTGATTTGTAGGACCCCCGTGGGTATAATTATTATGAAACAAGTATAAAATTTCAATCAAACAATAAAATAAAGCTTAGAATTCTTATTTGTTTAAGTAATGTAATGAAGTTACAATTGACAAGATCTCCTAGATCTAGTGGTTATATGGTGGCAGAATGAATTGTTTCCAATGAAGCCTCATTACACTTTCCAATTTTCTCTTACAATATAATTACAATATGTACTCTAAATTTGTAATAAGATAATTCCAGAACACCCCACATTTCCTAGTCATCTCCTTACTTACTACGGTCGTAGTGCGAATCTGGTGCTGGTTAATTACAGATTTTCTTTTTTTATTTTTTTTGCCTGCGTAACTGAAAACCACATTTCAAAATAACTTTTTCTATTGTTTGCCTTTGTGTTCCAACTGTGCCGTAATTACCATAGATAAGCTGGGGGCGTGCACTGAACACATTATGCTCAATATATAAACTCACACGTTGGTTCTTGAATTACACGAAAACCAACACCACATTCTTTATTATTATACTATGAGATCTACCTTAGTTACACTCGCGACTGCGTTAATTGTTGCTGCTGCCCTTGAAGAACCACAACAAGTTCTTTCCTCCGCCCCACAATGTCCAATCGACATCCCAATTTCATGTACCAACTCCACCCCAATCGTCAACAGTTGCTGCTTTGAAAGCCCTGGGGGAATGTTACTCCAAACCCAATTCTGGAACTATAACCCTGCATTTGGACCTGATGACGAATTCACCATTCATGGGTTATGGCCAGACAGATGTGATGGAACTTATGATCAGTTTTGTAGATCTGAGTTACAAGTTTCGGGAAGACAAATTAAAGATATTGTTGTTAACAAGTTCAAGGACCAGAAATTGTATGATGGGTTGAAAACCACTTGGAAGTCAAATAAAGGTGATGATGACGATATTAATTTCTGGGCTTATGAATTTAACAAACACGCCACTTGTTTATCAACTATTCTTCCTACCTGTTATGGTGCTTTCAAAGATGGCGAAAACGTCTATGATTATTTCTCAGTTGTTTATGAATTATTTGAAAACTTGCCAACTTACAAGTGGTTAGGTGATGCTGGTATTGTCCCATCCAACACCCAAACCTATACCAAGAAGCAAATTGCAGACGCATTGAGCTCTAAATTTGGCGAAGAAGTTTACTTCAACTGTGACCACAACCATGCTATCAACGAAATTCACTATTTCCACCATATCAGAGGTTCACTCTTGCAAAGAAACTTCATTCCTTTACCTGCCAAACCTATCACTCACGATAACAAAGCATGCCCCAACGAAGGTATAAAGTTCCCACCTAAGGGAAGCAGAGGTCCTCAACCAACCCATACTAGACCAGGTGAACCTGGTCCTGTCCCTACCGGAACTCCTTCTGCCGGATACATTAGACTTGAAGATCATGCTGGATGTCTTATTTCGAACGGGCATTGGTTTACTTCTGGAACTTGTGCAACGTATCATTTCATTGACCTTCAATATGGAGGAACAAGTATCAAGTCTACTAAGGGATATTGTGGATTCGATGATAAAGGTCAATTCACTTGTAATAGAAGTATTGATGGAAGCAAGTTCCATTTCCTGGTAAAGGAAGGTAATGTAGGTTACGGTGGTAAGTTTGATTGGTGTCTTAATAAAAAGGGAAGTACTGGTGAAGGTCCATACAAGCAAACACCAGTTATCTTAGCTGATGGCAAGTGTGAATCGTTCAAATTATACGTTGAAACTAGATAAAATACTACAGGATAGTTAAAAATGTTTTTTTTTTTTTTTAAAATCCGTTGAGGATAACCTTTATTATGTATAAGTTTATATAAATCTACCAGTTTGTATAAAGATAAAAAAAACAAGAATCAATTTGCTTTCCAAGTATGAAAAACCCCATTAGTAATAATAAACAAAAATAAAAAAAAACAGGAAAAAATGGAATCAATTTCCCTTTGTCCCTAAACCAAATCATTAAATGCAGTTGATGCAGTTTAAACTCATTAAGTCATAAAATTGTGTGAATAAAAAATGTGTAAAATACAGGGATAATAGAATAAAACAAACAGGCAGGTTTTCTTAAATATCAAGCACGCTTAATATCTGTAAATTTCAGCCTTGAATGGACCAGCTTCTGGAATACCCAAGTATTCAGCTTGAGTAGTGGTCAAAGTGGTCAACTTGGCCCCCAAGTGGTCCAAGTGACATCTGGCAACGGTTTCATCCAAAATCTTTGGCAATAAGTGGACACCAACATCGAATGGACCAGTCTTGGAGAATTCTGGGAATTGCTTTCTGAAATCTTCATCATTAGACTTGAATAAAGCAATTTGAGCCAAGACTTGGTTGGAGAAAGAACAAGACATGACGAAAGAAGAGTGACCGGTGGCACAACCCAAGTTAACTAATCTACCATCAGCTAATAAGATAACGTGACGACCGTTCTTCATCAAGTATCTGTCAACTTGAGGCTTGATGTTAACAACAGATTCAGCGTTAGCCTTTAACCAAGCAACATCAATTTCAATGTCGAAATGACCAATGTTACAAACGATGGCATCTTCTGGCATTTGTTCGAAATGCTTACCAACAATGATATCACGACAACCGGTGGTGGTAACAAAGATTTGACCAATAGAGGCAACTTCATCCATTGGAGCAACTTGGTAACCAGAAACAGCAGCTTGTAAAGCGTTAATTGGATCAATTTCAGTAACAATGACTCTAGCACCCATACCGTGTAAAGCCATAGCACAACCCTTACCGACATCACCGAAACCGGCAACAACAGCAACCTTACCGGCAATCATGACATCAGTGGCTCTCTTGATACCATCAACTAAAGATTCACGACAACCGTACAAGTTATCGAACTTGGACTTGGTAACGGAATCGTTAACATTGATAGCTGGAACCTTCAACTTACCGTCTCTCAAAGCCTTGTACAAGTGGTGGACACCAGTGGTGGTTTCTTCAGATAAACCGAAACAGTCTTCCAACATTTCTGGGTATTTTTCGTGGACCAAAGAGGTTAAATCACCACCGTCATCCAAAATCAAGTTCAACTTCTTGTTGTCCTTGAAGGCAAACAATTGTTGTTCAATACACCATTGGTATTCTTCTTCGGTTTCACCCTTCCAAGCGAAAACTGGAACACCAGCAGCAGCAATGGCAGCAGCAGCGTGATCTTGGGTGGAGAAAATGTTACAAGAAGACCAAGTAACTTCAGCACCTAAAGCAACCAAAGTTTCAATCAAAACAGCGGTTTGAATGGTCATGTGTAAACAACCAGCAATTCTGGCACCCTTCAATGGTTGAGATGGACCGTACTTCTTTCTGATGTACATTAAACCTGGCATTTCGTTTTCAGACAATTCAATGTCCTTTCTACCGAAGGCAGCTAAGGAGATATCGGCGACTTTGTAGTTAGTGGCTGGAGCAGACATTGTGTGATTTTCTTGATTAAAAGATATATAGAACAGGAAAAAGTAAATATAGAAAAATTTCCAAAGGGACTTTTTGTATGATTTTTATATACTGAAAAATTTTCGATCGTGTCTCAACAAAAAAACGGTTTTGTGTTACCAACGTGCCATTTCTTTTTTTGTTTTTTTTTGGCCCATCGTTTGTTTCTTTCACATGCAATTTTTTATACGACGTGTACGAGGTCACATGAGTTTAGTCATGTGGTTAAACTACCACATTAATAGTATGATGATTCTACCCTACTAGTTACTCATAACATTTCATTATATTTCTACATAATCTATATCTCAAACTTCAACCAATCCAAATCTTTATAATCATTGGTGCTGCCGTTAGAATTGCCATTTACTTGCGGCACCATATTCAAACTATGTTGTTGTTTTGGGGTGGGTATTAAAAATTCATTAGTTAAGCTCGTATAATTCTTGAAAAATTCATCATCGTCATTATCCAACATCCTTACTTCTTCTTCGTCAACTATGGTGTCCAACATAATCATTTCATCGTCTATACCTTCATGTAAGGAAATCGGCGGTTTGCTTGCTCGATACTCTTCTAATACTTGTTCTCTATGGGAAGGAGCTGATTGTGACTTGAATTGTTGTTGTTCGATAGGTGCTTGGAAGGAGAATTGTTGTTGAAACTGTTGTTGTTTGGTGGGTACTTGCTGCATGAACAATTGTTGATCGGAGGGGTATTGGTTTTTCGAAGAAGGTAACAAATCATTCACATTTGGTGTAGCAGGAACACTATTTGGTGTATCTGTAGCTTGATACTGATAAGAAGGACTTGAATTCAATGATCCTGGGGTTTCAACACCTACACTTGGCCCACTACCTCCTACTCCACATTCACCTTCAATTCCCAATTGGTTATTTTCCATAATTGTATTTGCTTGGTTCATCAATGTTGCGTGACTACTAGTTCTTGACAAACTGTTTGGTACTTGCTGATTAGCAGGGTTTTCAAAATAACTAGATTGAGGGAATCTTTGATTCAAGATATTTATATTGGAACTAGTCAATGAATTTGTAGGTGTAATCACGGCATTGGTTAATTTTCTTGTCATATTAGTCAACGAAGTTCTTCTATTCAATGTGGAGTTTTGGAATGATGAATTGCGTTTAAGGGAGTTGGAAAGGGATGAACTTGAAGAAGCAGCTCGATTCCTACTACTGAACGAGGAAGATATTGGGGTGGTGGCTTCATCAGCTGGTGTCATCATCGGCATTTGACTAGAAATATTTACTTCAGACTTCTTTCTCTTGAATGGTTGGTTAGAATTAATCGTGAATGGTGATGATGGTGAAAAAGCTTGTGAAGCTTGTGGAATTGGGATAGATTTCAAATTATTCCCACTTGGAGGTTTAGGTAAGATTAATACATTTTTATACCTTTGATTTGCCGAGATTGCCATACCAGTAGTTCCATAATTAGGTAAAGAAGAAGATGAATTGGTACTCACGGGTTTTGGTCGTATATTGGTAATTTCATTCTTGAATGATGCAGATATGTTGCTAGTACTAGGCAGTGCAGCAACGGCAATCTTTTGTGATGACGCTTGTGAAGTAGATTTTCGGGAATTTCTCTTTTTTATCACATCAGTCTTTAACGAAAGGGGACGAGTAGTTCCATGGAGTTTATAAAATAACCCACAGGCATTACAAAGAGTGTTTCCCTCGGCATCTTTTCTCCAAAGTGGAGTCTTCAAAGTTTTACAGTTGTAACATTCAGTTGGCTTTTGGTTTGCTGCAGCAGCGGCAGTGGCAGTAGCAGCAGCTGGAGGTTGTCCTGCAATTGGAGCAGATGATGAGATGGGTGTTGAAGCCGTGCTTGATGTTGGAGAAGTATTGGATTTTATCGGAGTTGGTTGAACTGACGGTCTGTTGTTCAACTTATTTAATGAAGAAGTCAAGTTTGACTTTGGTTTAATGAATGCATCATGTGTTATTTGTGGTTGTTGTTGTTGCCTAGTTGGAGCACCAGGTGAAGAATAGTCGGAGTTCGGAGTTTTGTATTCATTTCTTTGGGACGTGAAATTAGCAGTAGACATGGTGGTTGAAGTAGTGGCAATAGGTCTAGAAGCATTATTATGAATGTGATGATGATGACTATTATTCTTCAAATCTTCAATCGATAACGGTGATAGTAAATCCAAAATATTATCATGACCAGGCATGATCATATTGGGAGATGTAGATGTGTTATCACTATTTGTGGCATATAAATTATGGTTCATTTGAGCTTGGGAATTAACTTTCCTTACTTGTCTATTTTCAAATCGTGGTTGTAAATTTAATAGTTTCTTTGCTGAATGGAACAAGTCCGATATGGTCGGTCCTGCTTCAAAGTCCGATATGGTGTTATTGTTGTTAACGTCGGGATTCTGATGGGGTACCCCATTATTTTGAGGCGTAAATGAGGTCATGATGGTATACAGTATTTGTTGTTCGATGTTTGCTGGGTAGGATGGCAACTATTCAGGTAGATGTTTTGAATAAGGAGTGTAGCAACTAGACGAGTATGTAGGTATAAATATGCTTCTAAATGTATGTAATACAAGTCCGGGAATTTAGCCTATGTACAATCAAGTATGTCTCAGGCTTATAGATTGTTTCCTGTGATATATCTAAAGATTTGTTTCCCAGTTTCGACGATAGTGCCTTTGTGGTCAAATTCTTAATTAACTGACTCACACGGACCTTAGGAAAGAATTTTCTTTTTTTTTTCAGTTGTTTTTTTTTCTCTCTTTTGCTTTGTGGTGTTATTTGGCTTATGACGTTTTGGTATGAGTTGATGATGCCAGAAAAACGGTGCCAGTAGAAAGATAACAAGAAAATGTTTGAGCTGAAAATGAGTGTACTTAAAGTAAAACTATGAAAACCTGGCGATAATTGTGCTTTAAAAAACCCTAAAAAAAATTAAAAAAAAAAATTTTTGTATGCAGAAGTTTCAAACATAAGAAAAAAAAAAAAAGAACAAAATTTCTTAAAATTCAACTGTTACCCGGATCAAAATGCTTTGTGAATTGTTTTTTAGATCATGCATGAGTTTATTATTTTGGAATCATTGTTCTATTTATTGCGAAAGTTCTTTGTCTTGTTTAAGGAGGAAAGGCAGGAGCCCCCCGCTTTAGGCCCGGTCGGTCTAATAACCGAGGGCTTGATTGAGAGTCATACCACCAGTGTATCATACGATATGTATTAAAGTTCTCTCTCCTATTGCGAAAATAGGTCTTATATGACAAGTGGCGATATCTTTAGCTCTCAAATGAATCAACTAATGAGTAATTGAAAAAAAAATTCGCGTTTATTGAACTAGAACTCTTCCAGGTACAGTTTTTATTACCGATGAACAATAATGTATCATTACCGTATTGTAAAGGTTGTACACTGCTACATGAACTTACGATCAAGGTTTTATTAAACCTTCAAATCCCCTTTTTTTGCCCCTGGCTTGACGGCTTGACAACAAAACTTTACGAGCGGCTTGGTTTGACTAATATAGTTTGGCGTCCACAAAATCAACTTGAATTCTTGTAACTGAACATCTTTAAGTAGTTGAGTCAGAATCAAACCATAAAGTCAAATCACTGTGTTTTACCTCTCCTGCAGCTAAATTAACTTTGTTTGTTTACATTTGGCAGTAACTTTAGATCAGGCGTTGATCAAGAAGCCTACGGTCGACATGTTAACCACAAAGTTGGTGTTGCTAGAGAGGGGCTTAGGAAGTTAGCCTTTTAAGAAAATGACGTGGGACCAAGAGCCCACCGATTATTCTCGAAATAACCCTTGGTGCATATAATCAGTTAATTATGTGGTATACAGTTTACAAATGACGTCGTGTGAAATCTAACATTAGAATCTACATTGCTTTTCCATCATCATATACGAACTTTAAATTTTATTTATAATAATTCGGAAACGTCTCCGTTCAACAATAGAAATAGTTTAATGAAAAATTTTGTTCTATTCTTTTTGGCTTGCATTGGAATATTGTTTGAGGATATTGTTATCTTCACCCCTTAGTAACCTTTGACATATTCCTTTGAAGCCATGGAATATTTTTCTTACTAGCTTATATTATTATTTTAGAAAATTTTCAAATATTTCGTTACACAAACTGGATTTCTAGGGAAGGTCCAAGGATGACAAAGACGAAGGCGAGATGGTTTTCAAAAAAAAAAAATAAAAATATTTCTCTGAAGTTCTTGTTGTCTTGCTCTTCATCTTATGCTCTTGCTACACCGATGCATCGCATACTAAATCAATTGTCTTATCTCAGAATCTATTAATTAATATTAATTTTAATTTTATTTTAATTTTCCTGTATTAATAAAATTTGCGGTGCAAGGGGAATTGAACACCTTGTCCGGAAATACCCAATTTAGAAATCCTACCGGATTTATTGATCCGCAATTTCACGTGTAAAAATCACGTGGAGGTTTATTGGCCAGTATCATAATAAACCTGTAAAATGATAACCACTTGAACAAACTAGTGGAGGTTGCAGGGGCTGGGTGGAGGTAATTGTCATTGTAAGGTTCATTGTACATAGTTCACCATCTTAGATATTTTTATGGGGTTGCCTTTATCTTAAAGTTTTATCAAAATTTGGGTAATTTTTAATAGAAAACAAAGCAATATTTACATTTGGTATATGCCCTTTCTTGTATTATTACTTTATATAAGATCTAGAAAGATTAATTTATATCAAAGCAATAGTGTTATTTGGTTTCTAAACATAAATACCCGTTATTGATATTTTGCGTTATTGAAATAAAACGGTTACTAAAATTATCAGGTATAAATTTTACTACATTGCCACTTTTCTACTTCTTTTCTTAATTTCAATTCTCCACTATTCTTAATTTAGTATATACTATTATTAATATCATTTCCAGCTCATGAAGCAGTTATTTAAGTTTAAATTTTGTATATATCATCCAGGGACCCCATTTCACTCTCATGTTGCAGGTAGGATGGTTCGCTAATTAGCAACCCTCTCTACAACATAGAGGTTGTCAATGTTCAATCGGAGCAGCCCACGCGCAAGTGCAGAGTTACTTGAACAAAATCCCTGCCTATCTTGGCTCAGATAAATCAAATCCTTAGAAATTGTATGAGTACCCTTGAAAATCATTTACCGCAGATATCAGGAACATTTTGACATTCTTTTGCAACAAACAAGATACAAACTACTACTTTGACAGGTCTATATGGTTTACAGCTCGCACAAATATGAATCTTCTTGTATTTGGTTTACTATATAAGTTTGTGACACGCAGACTCCGTTTTGTGCCAGCACTGTTTCTTGGTTAGAGACGAAGTTGTTTGAAGCAGATGGGTTGATTTCAAAATTTACAAGCAAGGTTTTTGAATTTGAAAGAAAGATCACCAATTATACACACCTACAGTTCTTTTTAGTAAGACATGATATACCATTATATATATATATATAAACACGTCTATTTATCCTCTCCAGGTTGTTGTTCGTTTTTGTAATTACTATTGTTACTGCCACCTCTATTATATCTTCTTTGATGATGCGCATTATATCCGTGGTGGGAATGATGATGATGTCCGTTGTATTTTGCATTTCCCAGTGGGACATTTTCGTTATCAGCATGTAATCTGTATTCAAATGACACGCCAAACACTCGTTCATTTGATCCCGAATCTAAGGTACCGACACAATCACTTCCTTGACTGATCAAATCACATTCTCTGATCACTCGTAATATGGAATCACATATGATTCTTCTTGCTTGGAAAGAGGTCAACTTTTTCTTGGAGTCGTCAGTGGAATTTGCACTCTTTTTGTGGAAATTTAAATTGGAGTTCCAAATACTTATAATATCTTCGTCTTTACGTACACTTAAGACAATACCACAAATATCATTCAATAACAAGGACTGGAATTCTTCCGAGTTGGACTCTGGTATCAATGATCCGGTCATGGTTTTCAACATCAATCGTTCCCAAATCAAACTGGTTCTCTTTCTAATCTTCACAATTGATTCTTTATCATCGCCAAAGATCTTTCGACTGAATCGGAATACCCATCTTCCACCTTTAGAGTTTATAGGGTCTTCCCAAACGGGGTTAATCCCAGCTTTAAACACAAGGAACTCCGTCCCAGTAGTTAATTCATAGGTTTTCTTGATTGATGAAAGAGCCACCCATAATTGTTCCAAGGATCCAATATGTTTAATTTTGTTGCCTAGCAAGTCAACAAATTCCAATTCATTCGTGGTTTGAAGGTATGTATCGACATTAGCGATAATGTTAGCGTCTGCTGGGACAGAAGCCACACTGGCTCCTTCTTCGGCCTCCTTGGGTTTTCTCGATCTGGAATGGTGCCATATAGTCCAACAGTAAGGCAAGATATGATGCGATTCAGGAATTAATGCAAGGGTTTCATGAGATAATTTGACAGGGTCTTGCTTGGGCAAAACCACAGAGCTGGACTCTTCATGACTGGTTCCATTGACTGTAGACCCATTAGGTTTGGTTGTGGGTGCATAAGAAGGACCTGACCCTGATGGAGATCTTGTTTGGGTGGATGGGGTAGATTCCTGCGTTTGGTTCATGATTCTATTGAACAATGATTCTGCTCTTCTTAAATTATCAGACATGGTGGAAAATAATATATATACAATATAGTGAATGGAGGTGGTTAGAAACAAGGATATGCAAAGTGATCTATTCTTTTTATTTTGTAATTAATGCAGTTGTCTATATAGGGTTAACAACAATAGTAAAACTCTCAGTTAAAAGTAAAAACCTTAAAAGTCTTTTGGTGACAGAGTTTGAAATTTTCTCAATTTGAACGTAAAGGAAAAAAAACGAACTGATTTTTTTTTTTTTGATGAGAAAACAAAAAGCAAAAAAAAAAAAAAAATTTTTTTTTTCTTCTAACAATTTTTAAACTGACAGTACAAAAGTAGATCGAGTTATAGTTTATTTCTTACAATTTCAAATTATCATTCTCTGACAATATAAACATTAATTCTATATTACTTAACTAGTTTATGCCTTGGAGAAGTAATGTAAATATCCACCCAAAGTCTTACATCCGTTAATATAGTTGCTAACATCTAATTTTTCATTAATTGAGTGAGCACCATCATCACCTCTACCCATTGGCAACAACAAGACGTCAACACCCAATTCCTTCTCAAAAGTTAAAGTGATTGGAATAGAACCACCTTCTCTGGTGAAATCAGGAACAACATTCCACACATCTTGAGTGGCCTTGGAAGCAGCAGTGAATGATTCATTGAATGGATCAGAAACCCAGTAGTTACCGTCATGGATTAATTCAACCTTGAACTTGTTTGGTGATTGCAACTTGGCAAATTCTTCATTAATGTGCTTGAATACGAGTTCATCCAACTTCTTAGAGTCAATGTTTGGAACAGTTCTAATGGAGAACTTACCAACAACCTTGGCAGGAATGACGGTCTTGGCACCTGCACCAGAGAAGGCACCTTCAATACCGTGCAAAGATAAAGATGGGTATCTCCATCTGTGCTTCAAGATATCCTTCTTGTTGTCATGTAAAGAGGTTTCACTACCAGAGGCAGCATTCAATTCACCAAGACTGAAGTCAATGGCATCATATAATTGGTCTTCACGTTCAGTCAAAGGAGCAACCATGTCATAAACTCCTGGGATTTGAATCTTACCCTTGGTGTCAACCAAAGTAGACATAACCTTAACTAAATCAGTCATTGGTTCGGCAATTATACCCCCGAAAATACCACTATGTAAATCAGCACCTGGACCTTCAATTATGATTTGGTAATAGTTACATCCTCTTAAACCGTAGGTTAAGACTGGCTTAGTGGTACCTAACCAGTAGTTATCGGAAATGGTACATTGGTCAACATTCTTGAAGTAGTTGTTGGCTTCCTTGGCAACCAATTCGTCCAATCCTAAAGAACCAGATTCTTCCATACCTTCAAAACAAACAACCAAGTTAACTGGCAATTCCCAACCCAACTTGTTGTGAGCCTCAATGACATTTAACCAACCCAAAATTGGACCCTTGTCATCAGTAGCACCTCTACCAAACAAGATATCGTTCTTTTCATCATGGAACATGGTGAATGGTTCAGTGGACCAACCGTCTTCCTTTAATGCAGGTTGAACATCGTAGTGACCGTAAACCAAGACAGTCTTTTTCTTTGGGTCAGTACCAAATCTACCCAAAACAATAGGAGGTAATTGTAAAGTTGGGTCAGCAACTGGTGGTGGTTGGGTACCTAATTCTTTCAATTGAATATCAGTGAAGCCAAGTTGAGTCAATTCCTTGACTAAAAAGTGAGCCATATCGACAACTCTTGGTCTGAGTGATTCATCAGAAGACACTGATGGGATGGCAATGGCTTGACGCAATCTTTCAATGAATTTTGGTTTTAATTCATCAATGGTTTGGAAAAATGGTTCCAATGGCAACTTTTCATACGACATTTTCGGTATACTTTTCAATGGAGTATGATAGAATCTTACAAGCGAAGAAAGATGTGGTATAAGTATCCCTTTTTTCGATTGTCTCAACCATCGGAGGCCAAGCGAGGGCATTTTTTTTTTTTTTAAGTGTGGAGTTTTTTTCTTTTTTGTTGTATGTCAAAAAAAATGATGGTATGCAGTACGTGTTGCCATTTATAAAAATGGCATCAAATCACAAGTGCCTCAAAACAAAGTGCCTTGCAAAGGTGGAGTAGTGCAAAAGCAAATGTCAATTGCCTTGTAGAGTCACACGCTTTTAGTATGACGTAGATCGCCTTTTTAAATCTTCCGTTCTATTGTATGCTTTGTTAAGTTTACGAAAGAAGAGTTCCTGGCGTAATTCCAAAACCAACTGACTTTTTTCTTTCTTCTCTAAACGATGGAATTGGTTCAATTAAATGCAGGAGCAATTCGGATTATGTAAAAAAAAAAAGACTCGCCATAGGCTAGCCTTATGTAGAGTTTTGCATTTCTGTGGTGTACTGGAACATAAAGTAAAGTGAGGTATAATCACAGCACTTTGGAGTGGAGTTGAAACATAGGCTCACATGTTACCCGGACTATCTTACTTTTACGCTCAATGACGATACTGCTCAGTCACGTGCAAACAGTGTTGCCTTTTTTAAAAATGATCTGGGGCGTGTACCATATCGAAATTAACGTGTTTTACGGAGACTCCCCCTTTACTGTTTCAACATCTACACTCATCATATATCGGTATATCCCAGCCATGTCCGTGAACTTATTGGAGGCACATGTATCTAGTTCATCCTCGGAATCAGAAGATAACCTGGTTTTGTCAACCACGTCAAAGATATTTCCCCGATTTGATTTTTCCACTAGCACTACTCCTAACCCTACATATGCTTCCAAAAAGCGAAAAATAGGTTCCGGGCTGGTACTAACTCAACAAGATTCTGATTCCGACGATGCATTTTCCGTTGTTATCCCTTCAATATTTGACTCAATAGGTGCCAGGAATGATCGATTGTATACAAAAGACGCGGTTATTAAACAAGGAATTAAATCAGATGCCGACAAAGTAAGGAAAGAATACGAGAAATTGCAAAAGTGCAAAGCAGACATATTGCGAGAGTTGAATGATAACGGAGAAGGAGTGAAGTACGATAAGGATGAAAAATATATTGACAGTTTGGTCAAGCAGATGTATAGTAGAAACGATGGGTTTGGCATAGCACGACATTTTTACTTCTTAAAGCGATATGAAACTGGTCACATCGAATATCCTATAACTCAATCACTTCTTGACCTAATTGCTAGAAACCCCGAGCGTGCTATGAGGAAGGTGATTTGGCCTAATTTGCCCAAGTTCATCCTGTCAGTATTAGCATCCGAGCATAATCCAAGCCATTTAAAGCAGATCAATAAAATGATTGAAACAGCCACAAACCTCCATTATGAACTTGAAGAAGACCCATTTGAAAACAATGAGTTTCTGAAACTTGTATTTAATTATAATAATCCCAAGGGGGACACATGCAGCACCGTTGACATGAAACTTAAAATCAACCATTTCAACAACCATATACCACAGACATTGCTAAAGTTAGCCATAATATTCAACCTAAAGCTTATGAATGTGAGGTCAAGCTGTAGCTATCTTACCGTGGGATCGCGTAATCAAATTGTTGACGATTTCATTATGATAATCAGCGATTATAACGCCAATCGAGAATATGTCTATTTGCAATACTTTATCGACAGTGTATTTCCTAATATTGTGAGAGTGTACTGTGAAGATGAAGAGCATGAACGAGGGTTCTTGTATGATTTAAAACACAGCATATTTCACTTGTCGACAGTAAATTATGGTGAAAGCCAACCAACTAAAATAAAGAAGATGGATTACGAATTACAATATAACATATTAAGAAACTTGAACGTTATATTTGCAACTACCAAGAATAAAAGTGTTTTGAGGATCATAAGCTGTTTGAATACTGAGTTCTATCAAGGTTATATTGACAGCTTTGATGTCAAGCCTGACAAGAATATGTTTGACAAGCTCAAAATCAAGGATTTGTTATTCTTACTAGAATCCGAAGACACAGGAAGCATTAATGAGATGTATCACGTTCATTCTATGATCAGACTACTTAAATTCATGATTAAATCACTCGACGTGACCATGAAGAGAAGTGAAAATCTAACCAGATTAACCAATTTAAAAGCATACGTAGACGACCTTCGAAAGAATATGCTTGATAATATAAACATTATGGGAAATTCAAAGTTGAGTGACAAGAGTATGATCGATAAGGACGAGGTTGTGTCGATGATTACCAACAATTACTACGTTTTGAATAATATTTATATACAATTGGATAAAGATTCAGACTTGGTCAAACAAGATTTCTTTTACGAAGAAAGTCATGATGTTACCCAACCTTTTTAGTGCAAAATCACAAGACTTTGAATGACCAATTGAACGTATTTCCATGTACTACCAATGAAATATGCTACCAACTGCCCCTCCTAAATGTTTTTGTAGTTTCTTTTTTTCGTGCGTGGGATTCCACGGGTACGGTCTTTATTGGGAAGGCGATCTTCCCGATGTTTGCTTTAGCCCCCCGTGGTATCTTACACACAACTCATAGAAGAAATTAAGTCTTACGAACTAAACTGAACGTTTTTATAAGTTACGTTTCACTCCATTTTTCCTCCCCCCCCCTCAATTTATAGCATCTATACAAAAACTCGTTTTGCATAAATATGACAACTTCCAAAAATCAGGCTATCACGTATAAGAACCCTGAAGTTCCTGATGATCAACGACCAGGCCGCAGTGTTCACTTGCCCTTTGGGTTTGGGCCAATTCCCAAGGACTTGGCCAACAAGAAGATTTTCTATTTCGATATAGATAATTGTTTATATCGTCGAAGCACCCAGATTTTTGAAATGATGCAAGTTAAAATCCACGAATACTTCAAACACAATTTACAACTTAACGATGAAGATGCACATAATTTACATATGAATTATTATAAGATGTATGGGTTAGCCTTGGAAGGATTAGTGCGTAACCATGAAATTGATGCCTTGGATTACAATTCGAAAGTCGATGATGCGTTGGACTTACATGCAGTTTTACATTATGACCAGGATTTGCGCGATTGTTTGATCAAGTTGAAGGAAACTCACAAGTTTGACTTTTTCTGGTTGGTTACAAACGCATACAAGAACCATGCCTTGCGAGTGGTTTCTTTCTTGGGAGTAGGTGATTTGTTTGATGGGTTAACATATTGTCATTACTCCAAGTTCCCTATTGTTTGCAAACCAATGAAAGAATACTACTACAATTGTTTTGAATTGACTCAGATTGACTATAAGGACCCTACCGTTATGGCTAAACAGTATTTTGTCGACGATAGTGAAATTAACGTCAAGGCTGCCTATGATTTGGGTATGGGCCATGTGTTTCATTATGTCGAATTGGACAGCGATTTGGTAAAGATGAAGAACAAGCCCGATTTTGCAAAGTATTATGGCACTGGTGACAATTCTGACAAGTCCAAGATTAAGATCATTAGACATATTATTGATTTACCCGATGTTATAGAGTAATTTTGCGACAATTGTGATTTCGCGACATCTCACAAAATTACGACGTCCCACAGTAAATATATAGAAAATAGATAGCAAATTTTTTTTACAACCACACTAACCACAATTTGTAAGCAACCATGTCACAAGGAAAGAAACAATACAAGGGAAAGATCCTCTTCCTTCACGGATATACCCAGTCAGCCAGTCTCTTCTATGCCAAAACATCTGCCCTTAGGAAGAAACTCATAAAGTTAGGATACAAGTCGGTCTATCTTAATGGCCCATATGTACTTACACCTGCTCAACTACCATCTACCGACTCATTATCCAAGTTCAGTTCTGCCGCTAATGAAGATATGAAGTATCGTGCCTGGTGGGTCAAACGTGATTCAACGAACGATCGTATTAGCTTGGAAGAGTCCATAGAATCTATCCGTAATTATATCGACAAGGGCGAAATCATAGCTGATTCAGACGATGTGGACGAGTCAGATGCCGAGTCAGAAGAAGAAAAGAAGTTGCCTATTGTTGGTATAATTGGATTTTCTCAAGGTGCTGCATTAGGTGGTTTAGTTGCTCATAAATTTGACGAGATATTCAAGGTTGACCCGCTCAAGTTTGTGATTTTATATTCTGGATTTAAGTTGAATACTACAAAGAAATCTGGGAACGACAGGTATGATCATTATTATCCTGAAGAACAAGATGTGGAAAGGATTAATCTCAAATACCTTCATATATACGGTGAATTAGATACCGTGGTTGAAGAATCAAGAGCTCTATCTTTGTATGAATTGACAAAGAGAAGAAGTGATCTTTTAAGACATCCAGGTGGTCACTTTGTACCTAACTCCAAATTATATATTGATCAAGTTACTAATTGGATTCATAAGGTAGAACAAGAGGATAAGGAAGAAGATAAAGAGAAGAATGAAGTCAAGAATGGAGAAGACAAGGATAAGCACGACCTTGCTACATTGATGGACATGATGGATAGTTTTGGTACCATTTAGAATGCATACAATAGATTAATAGATATTTAGACTATAATTCGTCGTGATCGGCAGCAGAACCAGTAGACTTGATGCTTTGCTTTTTGGTTGGTTCAGCAGTTGCCTTTTCAGACTTACTCTTTTTAGTCTTTTTCTTCTTTTCTACCTTTTCACCCTTTCTATATTTGGAATAAAACTTTTGCTCTTTCTTAGATAATGCTCCTTCAACCGGCTTAACATCAGCAACATCAATTAACCACTGACTAATCAATACAGAGTTATTTAACTTTTCAGACTTGTCATACACAACAAACTTTTTAGTTTTTTCGTCAAAATACAACAATGAAGAATTAGAATTCCCTGGAATTTCCACTTTAGTTCCATTAACTTCAATTTCATGACTATCAACAAAAGTATTTGCAACCATAGCAAAATTAACTCTTCCCAAGAAATCAATTGCCAAAGATTTAAGCAATGGACTAACGGACTTCTTATCAGCAATCAACAAGACTTTTGGCCCTGTAACTTCATTAAACCAAGTTTGTAAACTAGAACTTTGGACACTAGGGAACTTCTTAACATAGTTCTTCAATCTGGAAGTTAAGAACAGCAACATTGCCTTGACTGATCTTTCACCTTGGTATAACTCACTAGCGTGATTTTGACTTTGATCTTGTCCTGCAACATACTTAGGAGGACGGAAAGCCATAATGGTTGGGAATCCTTGGATTTGATAATGGGAACACAATGGCTTATTGTAATCTTGATCACAATTCACGGCTGCGACATTGATGGCATATTTCGCATCCTCATGAATTAGCTTACCTAATTTCTTATAGGTTGGTTTCAAGTTTTGACAATGGCCACACCATGGAGCATAGAACTTAACAATGGTGGTATAATTTGTCTTATGGACGACTCTGTTGAATGTGTCTGGAGTTAATTCAAAAATATTATTGTCATACTGATATTCATCCGCTGATGCGAGGATTAAGGAGAGGAATGGGAGTAATGCAAGAAGTTTCACAAGCATTGTTATGGATAATATGAATGATGGATTAGATAACTGAAAAAAAAATTGGGGAAGTTTTTTATTTTTATTTTTGATGCGCTGTATATTTTAGTTAGATTTTTGTTTTTACGTGGCAAATGCGAGAATCGGTTGCCACTTTTCTTTCTCTTGACCTATTCTATTAACACGTTTAATCGTTTAGGTAAAGGTAAGTATAGTTTAATTGATATGTTGTTTGTTTCTGAAGCACTATTGACGCCAAATTAATTCAATTGATTCAATTTTAGTCTGAAACTGCAACACTTTTCGAGGTGTCAATCAATATTCTTTGTTGTCCCACTACCAGGGAGAGCATTCCAGGTGTCTGCTGGTAGTTGAGTTAACGCAAGTGGGATCAACTAGAATCAGAGTAGGGTTAGTTGGTTGTGATTGTCAGACGTCTCATTCCTGTTAACGTTACTCTGTTCTAGTTGCAACTATATTTGCAGATCCCGAAACCAGCAGAATCTGGAGTGTTTTCCGAACATTGTGCATGACCTATTAAGATATTTGATCACATTCGGTAAGAAGTATGAAAAAATACCAATTGAGTCACTGATGTATTGGTGATTACTTACCACCCCCCCTCCATATTGACTCTTTTACAATATCAACCAATATGCCTTAGTTGTACATACTGAGAATATTCAAACATTTACTGGTTGAAAATATTTGTTCATTTGAAATCAATCAGGAATAATCAATATTAGGTACAAATGGCATCTGTTCAGGACTTTCAGATCTAGTTGATTACTTGTTCACTGCACTCGACCAGGAGAATTTGAAATGTTTTCCGAAAGCAATCTGAGCTGTTGTTGATACAGATGCTTACAGCATTATGTCAATCTCAACGGGAAATTACAGAAATAAAGCATTCTTCTTGTGATTTGATTCTTCTACGATGTTGAGATCTTCAATTATTACAGGTGAGTCGATCACAACCAAGTCATGGGTTTTAACCTTGGTTTCTTGAATGCCTTCTACGATAGTGATAGGGGAGTGTCTTTGTGTATTAATCATGCAAGAATACTTGTAATTCTAATAATAGAAACGAATGGCACATTTCCCAATCAAATATCAATAAACACAGACATTTTTGATTCCAAAATGGTAGTTCACCTATAGTCAGTCAACTAGTTTAATTAAACCGAGTGTCAGGTATAGGTTGAATACTACAACACAAAAAAAAACGCAATAAATGCCTATACTAATTCTAAACTATGGGTGATTCAAAAAAAATACTAGACCTGAAGGATCATCCACAATAAAACTAGCATAGGCATTTATTGCGTTTTTTTTTGGTTTGACTCCTCTTACTCTTTGCTTGGAAATAAGACATTATGGTTGGATACCATAGAAATAGCTTTCAGATGAAAGATTTCATTTATATGAAACAAGAAACCGATTAAGCATGTTCAAGTTTTAGCAAGGTTTGTTTCAAACTTACAGATTAAATTGCTACAAGTCGATATATTTCTTTCTAAATGTACCTTTCTCCATCAAAGATGATGAAAAAGTTAGGTTGGAAAGAAGTGAATTATTTTGAAGCAGTTTTCCTCTTTAATTTATGTAGTCCAATTTTGATTTCGAATCATTTAGTGAACCAATTCGGTATCTAGTTATCTTTGTTAGAAATACGAATGAACCACTCGTATAAACTTAGTTTTTCCAACCGCTGCATGTATGAACAATAACAACAATTATAGCATTGATTTGGGATAATGATCTATGAACAGATGTATAGAATAGAGAATGTAGTAATCTATTATAGATATTTATTGCATTAACTAATATACATAGTCTAACCTATTCTAACATTAGGTCATCCACGTAGGTATTTCGCACTGGCCACTTTTAAATGTATACCCCCACGAAATTAGAAATATAAATAGAACTCAATCCAACGGCTAAAGAAGCAACTAAAGAATTCAAAACATAATTGACCAACCCCTTATTCTTAACATCACCCAAGAAGATTAAGGATAAACTACCAAAAGCAATTAAGATTAATACTGCGGTGAATATAGTAGTGTTTGTAGTGACAGCATGTAATTGAACTGGACTTGATTCCTGAGAAAACAATTGAATGTATTCTTCGAATGGTGCTCCTGATGGAGATCTGGTTGTTATATGCAACTGGGACATTATTGGTTTGACAAGGAAGAACTAGTGACGTGTAACTGATATTGTGGATATTTTTCGGGTGGGATCTTGAAAAATTGTTAGCACAGCACGTGGTAGCGCTAGAAAGATACTGCTTCTATTCAATTGCATCTTGGTAAACAAAATATGTCTAATGAAAACGATGTTGGTCGCATTCGAAGTATGTATCAAAATGTAATATATAGCAAGCTTCATAGTTAACTACCTTTCTATTGTTTTATGTATAGGGCAAATTTGAGAATTGTCCCCCCCCCTCTCCTTAGATCTTGAGAACGAAAAACAAAAACTCCTGTTCCACTCTATCATCTAAGCTTCACATCATGTCTGAAGGAGGTTGGAACACAATTGATTCCGATGCAGTATGTAACTACTTAACCGATTGGTATTGATTTGTTTTATTAACACATCTAGGGAGTCTTTACTGAATTGGTAGAAAAACTCGGAGTTCAAGATGTAGAATTCAACGATCTTTATGTGATTGACACCGACTCCCTTGCTACACTACAACCAGTACATGGAGTCATATTCCTTTTCAAATACGGAAAACTTTATAGACAATATGCCAGTGATGGGAATAAACCCTTGGATGGAACTTATGATAATGATTATTTAGAGCATGATATCTTCTTTGCTCAACAGACCATCAACAATGCCTGTGCCACCCAGGCCGCATTGAATGTGCTCTTTAATGTGGATGGAATAGACTTGGGTGAAGAATTATCCAATTTCAGATCGTTTGTTACGGGATTTGACAGTTTTATGATTGGTGAGACTATTTCCAATAGTGATTTGATCAGATCGGTACATAATTCCTTTTCTACACCAAGTATGTTTGTCGATGAGGATAAACCGCAGCCACCATCAGATTATGAAAGTGATTCGTTGTTTCATTTTGTTGGGTACGTTTACAAACTGGGACGTATATATGAATTGGACGGATTAAAATCGTATCCGATAATCCATGAAGAGTGTAGTTCCCAGCAAGAATTTATTGAGAAATTGCCAGGTGTAATTCAAAGAAGAATTGCCAAGCATGGAGAAAACGAGTTAAGGTTTTCTTTATTGGCTGTGACCAATAACAAGTTGGAGCAAGCAAGAACAATAGGTGATGAATCTGAAGTTCATCATCAATTGCACAAACGAGAAGTCTGGTCACACGAGAATGAATTGAGAAAACACGATTACACTGGACTCATCGTAGAGTTGTTAAAGAATATAAGCAAGAACAAGACAGATGAAGAATGGGAAGAATTGTTGAAAAAGGGAAGAAAACATACTCAACAATTAATCCAACAACGAATTGCAAAATCACAATTATAGTTTTCTATAGATCTATATACATTTATTCGTAACTACCAAATGAAAAGAATCCTCCACCAGTTCTACTATGTCTTGAAAAGTAATCAAAATCAATACTTGTGAAACAGGAAAGAATGACAGCTCTTTGATCGAGTGTTACTCCCTGTGTACTAATTTCACCATACCCAGATAATCCGGCAAAACTTGCTGGATCAAAACGCAAGACATATACCCCAGTATCAGTGAATAATTCTCTTCCTAACCCGACCCAATTTCTATCAACACTGGCAACAACTTCTCCCTGTTCGTTCCTAATTGGGAAATCAAATGAAAGAAAAGGTGCATCAACAGCACCGAACTGATTGTATTCTTCGGTATTCTCATCTTCCAATTTGAACAAATTGTATCTTCTTCTCCATAAATGCCAACTTTGAACACTTTCCCCTACAACTTCATACATTGTCTTATCGTCGACATCATATCCTGGTAATAAAGCTTTAATGTGCGAGTTTATAAACGAGAATGGTCTCTTGATAGTAAGTGCAAGTTGTCCATACCTGTCAAACACATCAATAGTGAAAGGACGATGTAATCTGAAAAACTGCCTTCCTAAAATCTTGAACAATCCCACATCTTTTTCTTCCATGTGGCCAATTCTTTCACCTTGGGTGTTCATAATGACGTACTTGTTTGCTTGTTCAAATCCAATAAACAAATTCATAAACTCAATTTGACGCTCAATTACAAGAGTTGGTTCTTTAAGAATGTCATATATGGGATCTTTAGGGGTAATTATCCCGTTGGTATTCTTAGGAAGTGTAAATGAGTACGGACTGTATGTATGTTGTTGGTATGCATTGTCATATTGTTGTTGTTGCTGCTGCTGCTGCTGCTGTTGTTGTTGTTGTTGTTGTTGAAACTGTCTTACTTCTTCTGGACTTATTTCTTTTGTAAGTCTAGTCCTATTAGATATAATTCTTCGTGCAGAAGATGCGGCACTTATTTGAAGTAGCCTAACTCCAGGGGGACAGCGGACTGCTGCCAATTGTCTATGTACATTCCTAACAAACATATGTCTGATGTTTACTGTAATTGGAAACTTCAAGTTGCATCTTAATGGCAAATTCCGCGGATGAAAGGTGGCGGGCTCAACGGGGCAGGGGGGAAGGAGGCAACAAACTGTGTCACCGAAAAAAACAAAAAAAACCAAAACAACTTTTCTGGTCACTACCAAATTACATAACATTAAACAACAATGGGGTTACCTTCATCTAAAAGACGGGAAGTCAGAGCTGCTGCTCGTGAAGGGTTACGTAAACTACAATCGTCCAGTGATAAAATCAAACCAGAAGATTTGGACGTGGTCCATGCTATAACTACTGCCAATCTTGCCGTTGGCGGTCAAAATGCGATACCAACTGAAGAATCGGTAGCTCCTTCTGATGCTACCAAACACAAAAATGATCACAGTGGAACCAGTGAAGAAGACGATGAAGAAGATGATGAACACGGTCGTGATTACCAACCTAGTGAAGGTGAAGACGATGAAGATGATGTTTATGATGATACGTTAGTTAAGAGCAGTAAAAGAACTGCACCTATGGACACGTCTGTTCCAACAGAAGCTAAAAAGCCCAAGGCTTTACAAGAAGGGGAAGTATACATTCCACCCAAGCAAACCCGAACGATTTTCAAATTGGATGATCCAACTTCGTCTCGTTGTGAATACTGTGGTAAGGAATTTAGAAATGTGATTGATAAGAGAAATCACCGTAGAACGCATTCCCAGCCCAAGATTCATGTCTGTTACTGTGGGAAACAATTCAGTCAAAAACCAAATTTGATCATTCATCAAACGACCGTTCATCGTGATTTACAATTGAAAGAAGCTAAAGAATTGGAACAAGCCCAAGCTGCTGCTGAAGCTGCAACAGCCGCTGCTGCCGTAGTTGCCGCTGCTCAAGCACAAGCCCAAGCTGCTCAACAAGCATCCCATGATCCTAATGCTGTTAGTACTCAACAATTCCCTGATTTAAAACAAGTTCGTGTGCTCCACTGTGATGGTCTCAACTGTACCAAGGGATTCCTCACATATGAACAATTACTCGAACACAAAAACCAAGAGCATCCTGGCTCAATTGACATTGAAGCCACTACACCCACCAAGAAATCGTACAAGAAACCAAAACTTGTTAAATCACACCCATGTCCTCAACCAGATTGTGACAAGGCATTCTCGAAAAAGTCTGACTTAACAAGACATATAAGAGTTCACACCGGTGAACGTCCGTACGTATGTGAATTCTGCCATGCCAGTTTCAACCAAAGATATCGATTGACCACACATTTGAGAATTCATACCGGTGAAAAACCATTCAGTTGTCAATATTGTGGCAAGACTTTTGCTAGAGGTGATGCGGTGCAATCTCATGTTTTCTCGGTTCATCGTGCCAAGGGAGAGGCTTTCTAAGAAATTATAATTTGTTCGTTTTTGTATATTAGTTTTGTGTATTATTTGAATATTCATGTGGCCTGACCGTTCGGGTGCTGATTCCGAGATGTAGACTTACTGCGCTGCAAATTAATATAGCCATACCCGTAGCTAATTTTAGAGAATGGAGAATAAAAAATCATTCTCAACATTTGCATCCATAACAGCCAAGGAATAACTCAACCTTTTTTGGTGAAATGAAATTTCCCCTAATCCAAACTCCGTACTGTTTGACCACCCTCTGTTCGGTTCCGAAAAGCGGATACGATAAGAAAAAAAAAATTATTTTGGGTTCCGCCGGAACTTCATCTCGTAAAAATAAAAACTCCGAGGTTTTCTCGAAGTCATACAAAAAAAAAAAAAGTATGCCCTCGGTGTGCAAATGCGGAGGAATGAAATTTTCTATCAATACCATAAATTTCTTTTACTTACAAGTATAAACTAAAGTGTAGAAACATTAGATTTGGCTTTTACTAAATACCTCTAAACTAAACCAGTTTCATCAGTTTCTTTTTATTTTTATATACGTCTTTATCATGCCATTTGACAAAATGACCTGATCCCTCCGGGGGATATAATCTAAGCAAGTTTCTTGTTGGTAGAAGCAAGAATACTGGTGTCACTATTCAACATATCCTTAATGAATTCGTAGACAGTAAAAGTAACGGCTTGACCAGGAGCAACTCTCATGATTCTTGGAGTGATACCCTTGTACAATGCGTGAATCCCTTCTTCTCTAATCAATTGCTTGGTAATCTTCATGATTCTAACCATACCACTTTCATTGGATGCAAAGGTAGTCTTTTGTAATCTGGTCTTGATGGTATCTAATGGAGCGTTGGATAATGGACCTAAGGCACCGGAAATTAACCCAATACCAGAAGTTTGCCAATGTGGCAATACTTCAGTTCCTGAACGTTCTTGCAAATATTCCTTCAACTTCGAGTATACAGTAAAGTTAACCCCCTGATTAGAAGCTTGTCTGGCAGCAGTTAAGGAAACACCACGGTATAAAGTACTAAACCCTTCTTCTTTACAGATCAAATAAGCAGCATGAGGAGCGTTTCTGTATTTAGGGATATCCAATGGATCCTTCATGGAATGATGTTGTGCTTGCAATCTAATCTTGACCACTTCCATAGGATTAACCACCATCACAGCTTCGGTAATACCAGCACCAACCCCAGCAATAAAAGTTTGACCAGTGGTAATATTGAAGTTTTCATCGTAAAACAAACTTCTGTAGAACTCGTAAGAACTGAAACGAATAGCCATCTTAGGAACAATACCAATAATAACGGCACCCAACCCTTTGTAAAGAGAAAGGAATCCTTCCTTTTGTGCAATATTGACCCCGGTCTTAACAAAGCCCGGAGGTTTTTGACCTGATTTACGATAAAGTTGCATACGGACTTTGATGGTATCTAACGGATGACACACCAATGCTTCGAATAAACCGGCGACCCCACCAGCAATAAAATCAACGGCTCCTCTCTTCTTGGGAGGTTGTCTCTTGAAGGGAACTTTGGCAGCAGTGTCTGACATGATAATCTATGATAAATATGAATAATTTAAGTCTGTAAATGGTACAAACAGTAGAAAAAATGAATAAATAAAAGTGAACAACACTTGAAAGACTACTTTGAAGAAGAAGAAAGAAAAAGATGAAAATTTTAGAGTTAGGAATTGTCCGATATTTATATGGGTATGGACGAGAGGAAAAATGAGTCGACTCACGTTTTGCATATGAAAAGAAATCCGGGGAAAAAGAAAATTATAAAACACAAAATTGGCGCTAGAGGGAAAAAATATTCTGGGGTGGCTTTACCGAATGTCGCAACAACCAATGAAAAAAATCCAAACTTCCATTAGCCCCGGAGTTTGCGTTTGTAGGGCATGTTACATGCAGGAATGACCTTTTTTGGCTGCTGCATAGCCCAACCAATGAGTTCATTTAACGTTTACGCGGTGACACATTCCGCGTGCAGGAGGATTTACAACTCCGAAATTTGTCAGGTTCCCGGGAAATCTGATAATTTATCACAACGACATTCAAACAAAGAAAACGGGTACAATTTGATCCAATGAGATCTCGTGAGTGTCTATAATACTTACTACTACAGGTAGAGCCAATCGTAATATAATATCTTTTCAAAACCAATGTCTATATAAATTGTCCAATATAACCTAAAGTTCCAGCCTAAAAAGTCCAACAAAACCAAATAACCAACATAATAAAAAACAACAACAAAAATGTCCAAGTAATTTCCAAGTAATTTCCAAATAATTTTCCATCAAGGATGATTCATGAATCATACGCATTGACCAATAAAATGTTTCTCCATCCCACATGATAAGACCCCATATAGCCGCAAATAACCAAACAATATAAAAAAAGAAAGTTGCAATCACAAAACAAAACCAGTCACAAAATGAAATAAAATGTATGGAATATCCGAAAAATACCCATTCCGTTCGAGTCACGCAAGATCTCTAAAAATTTTCGGATATTATTGCAATATCAGACCCTCGGATTAATTTAAACCATGTAAATATTCACATTAAAATTAAAGTATTCCTGTTGATTCAAAATTATATCCAAATATGTTTCCATGTCAGGAATCAACTTCTTGATAGCTTCTGCAACAGGAGTAGAAATCTGATCTTGGTTGGCCCAGTTATTGTACCGAGGTTTAACAACACGAAGATATTCGAGATGTTTACGAAGATAGTGGTCGATCTCGGGGTATAACTTATCATCGTCCAATTCATGACGACAATCGGGTCTGTATCTCAGAAAGTATCTCTTTAAAGGAAGGTGACTATAATTGTTAGTACCAGTACTGACAAATTGCATAAACTTATACATACTGTGGTTCTATTGTTTTGGCATCAAGGATATCTTCCTTAAACAAATTATCAATAATACATAAACTCTTGTAAATCTCATGACCCACATGATATCTATAGTCGTTGTTGCAAGTAAAATAGGGGAAAGTTTCTCGGTCGATTTGACTGGTTGAATGCCTAAGGTGAGATTCTGGTGACAGGGGGATCGGAATATGTAGCTCGTGACTTAGTAGCATCGACATGATCCTTCCTTGTTACCTTTGTAGAAGGTTGCTAGTGAAAGTATTAAAGGATAGCAGAAAAAAGGCGTGACAAATAATAGTTATGAAAGTGTCTGTGAAACCTACCCCAATAAATAATCTGCACAATCTGATGGTTTCACAAATAGTTCATTAACCACAAAGGAAAAGAAAAAAAGGAACAAAGAAGAACAAAAAGAAAAAAAAAAAAATAAATGTGAGACAGATGGTTTTGTTTTTTTTTAGTTGAAGGGGTTGCATACTAAGTTACGCTCCCGGATATATTACTTATTGTAGTGTCATTCTGTCCAAATGTGGCTCTATTAAGGGGTATACTTTAAAACATATTAACCTAACAGTTCAACAAATGTTAACCGTTTTCCTCTTACTGTTATACACGCTTAAGCTATTCTTTTTCGTGGTTTTTGCAGTGTGCTTCCATTGGTGGTAGCGCGCGCTAGTACAAGTTGCATCTCTACACAGCTAACTCGTGACAAAACTAATTACATCCATAACAATAAACTAACCACCATCTATACAAAAATAACTCATATGGCATATCATACACAAAAACTAAATCACTCCCTGTTTCTCTCTACTTCTTCTTCTCTTCTCATCCTCCTCTCCTCTTCTTCTTCTTTGTCATCCTCGCCATGTTCGTCTTCTCTCTACTTCTTCTTTTCATCTGTGGCAGCTGCTGCTGCAGCAAGACTTTCAGGACTAGTACCCACGGTATAAGGAGGGGCACCTTCAGATGCAGCAGCAGGAGGATTGGTAGTTGCACTTCCTGTAACTGTAGCCTTCTTCAAATCAGCCAATCTCTTGGCTTCAGCATGAACATCCAAAACATCAGAACTTATACCTTTATAGAAATCATGAATCTTAACTCCCAAAGGATGATTAGCAGCAGCAACCAAATAATGTTTAACCTTACTTTCATAAATTCCTTGTAAATCATTGGCTCTTGCCTGAGCCTTTTCCTGGGCCAATTTCAAATTCTTGGAAGCCTGACTTTCTGGATCATGGAAATGAACATATCTCTTGTCCAAATCAACGACAAAGTCCTTAAATTGAGACAGGATTCCTCGTTGTTTATCTAACTCAATTGCCTTGGCAATGATTTTGTCCAGCAAAACATACCCCTCAGCCAACAATTGGGCCATAATGGCATACTTTGGCTTGTCCTCTTGCGGAACATCCTCCAACGTGCCCAGTTTACTGGTAGATGGTGTTTGGGCAACGCTAGATGGTGAACTTATTGGATGGACGGGATCAACTTGGATATAAGCACCTCCAAATTCGGCATCATTCAAAAGAAGAGCAGTGTCAACAGCCTTCTCGGAAGCAAAAGTAATTTCAACACGTTTATATTCCCCGTTATTTAAAAGTGGCTCAATTTTATCGACGGTTCCACAGAAGGAGAAGAACTCCTTGATCTTATCTGACGAGATAGACGATGGGATGTTTGAAGCAATGACTTTAGACATGGTTAGATAAAATATATCAATTGACAAAGAGAAAAGGAAAAAATAACAAAACTGTACAAAATTAAGGATCTGGCCATACCATTTTATACATAAAAGATGACTTGTATTTTTAAGGGGGGAAGCATTACTGTGGGTTATGCATGGTGCCCCCAGCAAAACATAGCAAGCGAAAAAAAAAAAAAATTAGCTATGTTCCAAATGCAACCAAGTTTGTGTCAAATGCAATGACTGGGCATTTGCATGCATGTGATATATCCTTGTTTTTGTCGCTTTCTATTGTTTTGCTACCTTGTAATTGCAAAATCTTTCAACTTTTGATTTTTCTTTGGGGGTTTGTATCGTGTAATACTAACAAAAAAACACATCCTCGGGACATGACAGATGATGGCTACATGCAACATCACATACATACCAACAATGAGGCAGTGCTAGTTGAGTGCGTCAATCTGGAATGAATTAATTTAGAGCTAAATATAGAATCTTCTAGAAAATACTATACAATATAAATGACATTTCAAGCAGGTTCTTTATGCAGCATTATGCAAGTTGGTTATAGCAAAGTTTGACCCATGGCACATCTACCAATGGCACATGCAGCACTAACAGTATCCAAGATATGCTCTTCAGTTTCTGCCAACATAGGATTAGTTTCTACTATATCCAATGAGTTCAATAATCCAGTCATGGCAATTTCTTCAGCCACAAATAATCCTTCTCTAAGTGAAAGACCACCTTCGACTCTAGTACCGGTAGCAGGAACAAACAGAGGATCAATTGCATCAACGTCGAATGATAAATGAATTGGACAATCACGGTTAGGATTAACCTTATCCAAGGCCATCTCTACCACTTTTCCAATTCCATACTTATCAACATGGTACATGGAAAATGCTGGAATATTATGTTCTTTTAATATTCTTCTTTCTTCTTGGTCAACATCACGTAATCCAATATATGCCAATTTTCCTGGCTTTAAAATTTGAGGAACCCAAGAAAATTCAGGAGGATAGGAATCAGCGTCTATACCCATCAAGAAACTCAATGGGCATCCGTGTAAGTTTCCGGAGTCAGTGGTTTTTGGAGTGTTAATATCAGCATGTGCATCAACCCAGATAACACAAGTGTCTGGATTATGAGTCAAACTAGCACCGACAGTGGCGGTACCAATCAGGTGATCTCCACCAACAGTGATTGCCAATCTTCCACTTTCCAAAGTTTTGTAAACGGCATCGTAGATTAATTTATTACATTCATTGACAATATGAGTGTTTTTAACTCCATACTTGTCCTTGTCATCTGTCTTCATGGCTTCGTAATTGGTTGATTCAAGGGGATGCAAAGTGGTAGTTTCCCATCCCAATGAACTGATTTGTTTTTCAAAACCAGCATCAAGAATATATTCTGGACCAAGTTCGACCCCTCCTTTGGGTTGACCACCTGAGAATGGTGCTGTTATAATGGTTGTTTTTCTTTCTGGATGAAATTTATAAGAAACTGACATTGTTAAATAGATAAAGAATTAATATCAATAGATTATCAGATCAAATCTAAACCTAAATGTGATTTTGGGGAGTTTCTGTCCGTATTTATAATCCAGAAAAAGGTTGATAGATAGCTCAAGCTGTAATAGAGTACAAACTGATTCTCCAAAAAGAAAGCAACCGCGAAGTTTTTGCACCTAATTAAGATTTTTTTTTGTTTTTGTAATTAAATTTATTCCCGCGAATTTCTTGGGTGATGCCTAACAGAAAATAGAAATGGCAATACTGCCACGTACTTTTCCCCAAACGGCAATACACCGCGCACGCAGTTGACTTCCTTTAGTTGATGAATGACTTCTCCGACTTCTCCAGAATGACACAAACTTCGCACTAAGCCTGTAGGTTTTTGCCTAAACGTTTCCCGTTTCGGGCGAGAATCAGTTATCTCTTGTATTCGCCCCCACATGTTCAATCACGCCCCCCTTATTCCGACCCCTCCTTATCAGTTATCTTTTTTTTTTTCTGTCATTTAATGGAAAGCAACAACGAAATATTTACTCGTTGTTTATCGGAATCGGAATCCCACAAATTCATGACTGTGTAAGGCATCATAACCCAGTGGTGGGGTTGGTTTTTTTGTAGCGGATCCCCTCACTGTTCGAAACGTGAATGCTAGTTTTGGCGGTATCTATTTATATGCCGACATTAATGATGCCGCGCTATCTTGGGATAGTTCCGAAGTTTTTTCTGAGAGGGAACCATGTATCACTTGCTATTTTTCCAGAGCATGCCGAGCCATAACTTAATATTTGCAGATCTTAGTCTTGCAGGAAAAGAAAGTTCGTAAACATATTTGTTTGATCTACAACCGAATATGCCCGTACTGCTATTCTAACCTTGTAGGCTTCTAGCTTACCTTTCTTTGGCTTACTATTAGTTCGCTTAACTCCTTTGGCCATGCTAGCATCCTCGATTTGTCATGACTACTACTCACTTAACTAATAGAACTTAGTTTGTTCCAATAAAGTTAACTAAGCTCACGGTAAACTAAAATGCTTATATAGTGCACAGTATAACCACAACGGTAGGACGCGCGGTTGCAAATAGAATAAATAATAATAGTAAAAAAAAAAAAGAAAAGTTAAATGATGATCATCAGATCATATATCGCGTGTTGAGTCCAGCAAGCAATCTAAATTTTCATCCAGAAACTTTCATTTCTTTATTGGTACTATAGTATATGAAGATATGTTAATTCTACTGCCGATTTGGTACTTCTTTGCTTCACAAAATCGCTCAGTTCAAATAATAGACGAGGATGCAAAATATACCGATCAGGAATCTCTCATTTTTCGTCGGGATGTAATTGTTGAAGGGTGTACCTTGAATGTGAACAATATAGGTAGTTTTACAGCTCACAAGAGCTTTGAAGTTATGCCATCAGGAAAACTTCATATATCAGAGTGTCTGGCATTAACATTTTCTCGAGGATTCGTCAACAGAGGGTTGACTGTCATCTGTCTAAACTCAATTTCAAACTTTGATTTCATAAGAACTATTTCTAATTATGGGGAGCTAATCCTTGTATACGAAGGTCCGACAGAATACAGTTTACCTTTGATCAATAACCATGGAAAACTCTATTTCAGCTCATCTGGTAGGGGCAGTGCCAGAAGAATTACAACTGAGAAGTTACCAAGTTCTGGAGAGATTCACTTAAAAGGTGTATATTTTGATTTATCAAAAGAGTCATTGTGATTAAAGATACCAATTTATTTGCGTGGTCAATCTGCGATAAGTGTTATAGATAATGGCATCTTGCTGAACCCATTACTTATTTGTGTTTTCTTAAAGAGCTAGTGGAAGCTTGCAAATTATATAGGTTTAGGCTCTAGGTAATTTTTTCGTTGCCTGTACGAGTAATTCCCCTCCGAGAAAGTAAAATAGAGTAATTCAAGGTATAACTAGTGGCAATGGGAGAATCATGAGAGTAAATAATCTTTTCTGTTAGATATAGAAGATAAGATAGACGTTTTTGATCTTTTTTTTTAGGTGAAATTACCAACAGAATCACTAAAAACGATGATGAATAACAGGAACCCTGCATAAGAAGACTCATTTTAGCTCATATAAACAGAGCAAGATTTCTCAACCTAAATATATCAGCCAAATGGAACCTTGTTAATCATTTAACTTTTGTATTGCAAGGAAATGATATCAGAAACCAAGCTTATTGACTTCCATTAGCTCCTGTTGATAACAGTGGAGGCTGGAAAAGGGATGACAGGAGTTCTTTCCCTCTTATTTGGAATGGGTTCGACTGCCAAGTAAGTAGCCACCAAATGACCCTATTGTGTATACATATGTTTAATTCCAGAATGGTTTGTACTATTCTGAATCGACTGATTGGTGGCAAAAAAAGTCGAGACAAAATATGAAGAAAAGGAGAAGAAAAAGTTACAAATACATAAATCAAACCCAACAGATTTAGGATATGCTGTCCACAAGGAAGAACGATAATTCCGGCAATCTGTTCCTGGGGAGGGGGGTGGTGATTATGCATGCAGACTTGATACATGCACACCCATGAAATGAAATTGAACACACATGGATGTCCCTTTCAGGGCATCCGACAATGTCGATGTTCGTAATTAGAAAGATACTACAATGTAATAGTACAGTCGCGCGACAGCCCATTTTCCAACTTCAGAAAATCTTACGATATTACGATATTAACAGTGAGCTTAAATATACTTATCGTTGAGGACAATGCATAATAATGCAATTATACATAAAAACACACTCCATTGCTTGAGATATCTTTGTCGCCTATGAATACCTCGTACGTTATTGGTGTTCTCTGTTTAGTTTAATTCTTGATACCTCGTTCGGCGTCTGTTGTTTCATTTCCGCCTCTGATTATCTAACCTCAAACAAGTACGGAATTTTTTGTGATAGTTTTTGTGATACTGCGGAATTCGAACGGAATTCTGAGGTGATGAGCACACCCCTGTACTAATCATATCAAAAAGAACGATTAATGCAAGCCCAATGTATAGCGGGTGAGAAGCCGGGTCGTTGTAGTTGACAAATAGTTATCGTCAGACATTAGACCAACGGTGATACACCTTTGCTCAACATTTGCAACCAAGCAAAATCAGAGTCGCTGGAAAAATTCTCGGTTGGTCCAACGTGGGGCACCCACGGAATTTGCATGCGGCTCAAAGGCACATCGCCCTGTCATCAAAAAGTTTATTTTTTAGACTAAAAATTATTTATAACCATAAGGCAGCCAAAAACCCTTTTTATAAATTGTTGGGGTTAGGACACTCTTTTTATTAACCACGGGGTGTCGAAATACACGCTAGATTAACGATCTTTTTTCAGTGTTTCTACCACATTGTTCTTTTCCAACGACACACGAGGTTAAACCTGGTCTATATACCATTTTTTTTTTTACAGCAAAATAGCACCAAATCTCAGACAACACAACCTGAATTTCGTTGAGATAAGACGGTACAATGAAGTTTGGTAAGACATTTCAATCTCAATTGATCCCAGAATGGTCAATTTACTACATGAACTACAAGGCCCTCAAGAAATTGATTAAATCTATAGATGCCCTGATTCATGATTCCAATACAGATCCTAGCCAACACCCCGAGATCGTCACCGAAACCCTTGCCTGTTTTTTCTTTGAAGTTGATCGTGACATTGAGCAGGTTGATTCGTTCTATAATACCAAGTTCCAGGAGTATAATCGAAGATTAAACCGGGTGGTCAAGTACGATTCTCACATCGAGTCTACGGAAGAGTTGGATGAGATAATTACGATTTTGGTCGAGTTAAGAGCTTCGTTTAGAAATTTACAATGGTTTGGAGAATTGAACCAGAAGGGGTTCTCAAAAATCTTGAAAAAGCTAGACAAGAAATTGACCTCTGTCATGAGTGATCTGAACAGTTATCCTTTTGATAATCATAACAAGGAAGCTTATTTGACCACCAGAATTAACGCTCTTCCTTTTGCCAATGGAGTCGAGTTGAAGAACGCATTGGAAACAATTAACCATATTTTGATGCAATTAGGTGCAGATTCCATCAGACCTCGAGACGATGCTGCCTCTGCAGAAGATTTAGTTTCAGTATTCAACAGTTTAGTTATTGAGGATGGAGATGTCAGTGACGCCTTGGTGAGATATTCCGACAAATTGAGTAACAGATTCTTGCTTTTGGTACTTAATAAAGCAACATTGGCTAATTCCACCAAGTGTATTGACCAATTATTGAAACATATGACTGGTTTAGGATATGCTTTGTATGATGATTCTGATATTAACGGAAGAAACTTCTTTCATCAACATATCATTAGTCTTGGCAAGGAAAACGATAGACAAGTTGACGGCAAGAGAGCGAATGGTGTGAATAAAATGTATGGTTTGACATATGTCTTAAACAAATTAGATGAATCGCAAAGACATTTGTTAATTGCCAAAGATCAATATTCACGTACTCCGTTACATTATGCTGCCAAGTATGGATTACAAATAACAGGTAGCCTCCTCGAGAAAGTAAAATCGTGGGATTTAATTGACACCACCAAGTCAATTGATGATATTGAAGTTTGGGGAGACCAAGAAGGTTTAACTCCTTTGCATATTGCCATTATTGGGAAGCATTCGTCTACTATCCAAGCATTAATCCAATTCAACCATCCAAACAAATTAATTTGTCCTAATGTTCTTTTATTGGCTGTTAGAATGAACTCGTGTCAAATACTTGATTCGTTAATTCAAGAAGGTAATATTGATGTCAATTATACAGATGCTGATCATAACCACGAGACTGCCCTCTACATTGCCTGTAAATTGAACTACCCGGATGTGGTCCAGTTCTTGCTTGATCATGATGCCGATACGGAAATTGGTGAAATTGTATTTGGATGGACACCAATTTTCATCGCTGCTAGCGAGGGATACCTTTCCATCGTGAAGTTATTGAAAGAGTATGGTGCCAAGTATGACATTGTTGATGATTCCAAATGGTATCCCGTTGAACATGCCAGTTTGCGTGGTTACTTAGATGTGGCTGATTTGTTAATTCCAGATAATCAAGAATTGTTATTATTTGATCAATTACATCAAGAACGTAATTTACCCAGAGTTAGACCAGGAAGTGTCAGTCCTGCTATGATGCAACATGCTGATTCGTCTGGTTCTAGTATCGATAGGTTGAATAGTCTGCATCGGGAAACTATTACTCAATTGTACCAACATTTGAAAATGAATTCCAGCACTACGGCAGTAGATAAGACTATGAAACCAGTAAAATCGTTTGGTCATAGATATTTAAGTGAAGATGAATCAATTCTTTTGGTTACTTTGGGGACTACTGATTTACGGGATAATTCTCCTCCTATTGAATTAAATAAGTCAGTAGACTTGGTGTCTGACTTGGATACTGCATTATCATTATTGATTACCTGTCGTAATAAAAGAACCAATGAACCAGTTGAACCACCCGTGGTGGTTGATTTACCCATTGAAAACCATCATGGAAGTGCCACTGATCCAATAACATTCAAACTCACCAATGGACTTAAATCCAAGGATGTAGTTCTTACATTCGATTTAGCTCCAACTTATCAACACGAAAAATCTATTCTTGCTCGTGCAACCGCAATTTTAAGTGATGCATACACCAAGGTGGGACCAGCTGAACTTCGCTCGTTACATAGCGGGATTGCCACTCCGTTGATTGATCATAACCTTAACATAATGGGGAAAGTCAGATTTGAATATCTTGAAGTATTAGCATTCAAACACCCTTCCATGACCTTGACAAGATCAGACACGTACTGGAAACAATTAGTGTCAACTAGAGTCATTGGTCATCGTGGGATGGGTAAGAACCAAAGTGAGCGTAAATCATTGCAATTGGGTGAAAACACCGTGGAGTCGTTTGTCGCTGCTGCCAGTTTGGGTGCTTCTTATGTGGAATTCGACGTTCAATTAACCAAGGATTATGTGCCGGTTATTTATCATGATTTTACCGTGGCTGAGCTGGGAGTGGATATTCCAATGCATGCCTTGACCTCGGAACAGTTTTTGGGATTGACTGAGTACAAGAAGAAGAAAGAGGGTAAGGCCCAGGGAAGAAGGAATAGTAGCACTGATATTACTGGTACTCGTAACCCACCCCGTGCTAGATCTTCACACCAGTTGCAAAATAACGCATTTACCAAGTTGGACTATGATGCTGACATTGAGCGCGAGTTTGCTGATCATATAAACCAAAGAATGAAGCTTACACGTACCTGGAAAACCAATGCGTTCAAGGGTAACGCTCGAGGATTATCCATTGCTTCCAATTTTGTCACTCTTCGTGAATTATTCCATAAAGTGCCAGCTAATGTTGGATTTGATATCGAATTGAAATATCCGATGTTGGATGAGGCCCAACAAGAAGGTATGGGTGAAATCAGTATTGATTTGAATCACTACCTTGATGTCATTCTCAAGGTTATTTACGATGAGAATACCATGAAGAGAGATATCATTTTCAGTAGTTTCCACCCGGATGTGTGTATCTTGCTTTCTTTGAAACAACCAACAATCCCAATTTTGTTCCTTACCGAATCAGGAACTACCTCCATGGCAGATATCAGAGCCAGTTCATTGCAGAATGCAATTAGGTTTGCCAAGAAGTGGAACTTGTTAGGGATTGTTTCTGCTGCTGCTGTATTTGTGAAGACTCCAAGATTGGCTGAAGTGGTCAAATCCAGTGGGTTGGTGTGTGTTACCTATGGTGAAGAGAACAATGCTCCGGAATTGGCCAAAATCCAAATGAAGGCGGGTGTGGATGCTGTTGTTGTTGATAGTGTGTTGGCAGTGAGGGAAGGTCTCAGAGCTGAAGTTGATACTATCAATGGGGATATATAGAGAACTTGTTAGATATTATAGAAAGTATGAAGTATGTTATAACAATAGTAATAGTAATAATAATCTATAGCTACCAAATGCGAAGTCGCATTTTTAACATTTCCGATCTCCAGATATATTTTTGATCTTAATGACAACCATAGGGATATCTTCTGAACTATTTAATCATGAGTCAAGACAACCAAGAACAGTCTGTTTCTTCTAAAGAGAGTACTAGTAAATCCAAAACAGTATTTACTATGCCTGGAAATCGTCCTGGAATCCAAGCAGTCCACGTGAATGCAGCACGAGAAATGGTGCGATTACATACGCAAGGCAGACGTCCTCCATCTTCCACCACTGCATCCACCGCTGTCAAGGGACCAGTACCTCCACTTCCATCAACTGCTTCTAGTTTTCCCGGTGCTAGCCCACATCCACATGTATCTATTCCTGAGGGCTGCAAGAATCCACAATGCACCCATTGTGGGAAGGTAATTATTCCTGCACCACAATCATCATATCCTATTCAAGACACACCTGCCATCGCAGTCAAAAACTGGAAAATATACACTATCAAAAAGCCGATTCTTAACTCGACAGAGTTGGAAGACTTGGAGGCAAGATTCCATTTCCCATTGCCAGAAATGATATTTGGGAATTCCCGAGTGAAAATTGTCAACGAGGTCAGTGGTGAGAGTATTGAGTTTAATGCCCTTGACGCATTGGATTCCTTGGATAGCGAGAGTCATTTGAAAGTGAGTTATCATAAGGAATGGCTTGATTCTAGAAGGAGCGAACGAGAGAAGAAGGAAAAGGAGGAACGGGGTGAGGTTGAACTGAGGGATCTTCGCGAGTTTACCGACAAGTTGGACACTATAGAGCCATATGATTGGACTTATTCTCCTAATTATAAAGGAACGACCAATATTAAGTTTAGTGAGAGTAGTCAAGAAATACCAATACACAGATTGACCCAGCCTGACCCCATTCTCTTCTTTGATGAGGCAGTTTTATTTGAAGATGAATTGGCAGATAATGGGATTTCTATATTGAATTATAAAATAAGAGTGATGCCAACATGTTTGCTCTTGCTTTGTCGATTCTATTTGCGAATTGACAATGTCATTTTCAGAATCAGAGACACGAGAGTATTTGTTGATTTTGATCAGGATTTGGTCATTAGAGATTATCGACAACAAGAGTATGAATATCTGGAATTATTAAAATCTGTACAACGGAAAAGCATTGGCAATGATCCAAAGAAGTTGTTTAGGGACCATGATTGGGTAAGCAAGAATATTCCTACTATTAATAAGGTCGTTGAATCAAATCAATAATATTGTGTATAGTAACTATATTAATTTTATATGCAGGAGTTCAAACCTGACCTCGAACCTTTAGGGTTGAAAAATTTTTTTATTGCACCAGATATCAAGTAGTTACAGCACCACCTATAAGTCAACATAATGTTTAGTAGAGTCATTGCCAAGAGGGCAGCTGGTGTCAGATTATCTACCAGATCGTTACATCGTGTTCCCAAGCTCGAACAACACCACCAGTGGAGCCAAGAAGGTATTTCTGGCGTTTATTCTCCAGAACAATTCAAAATGGCCTGGACCGACTATCAACACTATTTATTAACCAATTTGACCTTGTTAACCAATGGGACTGCCTATGAAAACAAACACCCATACCAAATCATCCTACAAAGCGCCAAGAACACCACTGACCAGCATATATTCCACTATGCTTCCCAAGCCCATAACAACCATCTTTTTTTCCAACAATTAACCAGTAAAGACCAAGCCCAAGAAACTAGACCTTCCAAGTTCTTGATGCAAAGATTGGTCCAACAAGATATCGCTGACGTTGCCACTTTACGTTCTAAGATTGTTGAGCTTGGATCAAGCACTTTTGGCCAAGGGTGGTTGTTCTTGGTTGAATACCCAGACAAGCAAATCAAGTTGATGAGGACGAACAATGATGGTACCCCATACTACTATGGTAAGTCACAAGTGTTGGATTTGAATGGAGGTGTTGATGAAACGAGTTATAAGTTTGTGGAAAACTTGAAACAAAGGGCGGCCAACGGTGAACGTGAATATACCTTACCTTTGTTGAGTATTAATTTGTGGGATCACGCTTATATTCGTGACTATGGTGTTAACGGGAGAGAAAAATATTTAGAAAATGTGTTTGATTGCATAGATTGGAACGTTATCAATAAGAGACTTTTCCTTGTATAAATTGAATGTGTATATACTGTAAATAGAACAGACTGTCTTAGTCAATTTCATTGAATTCAAATGCGTGCAATTGTTTTGTAGTATAATATCCAACTGTTTCCCTGTTAAGAACTGATGTTAATTTGGCTATTCTTTGGGAAATGTCGTCGCATTCATTCATGACGCTGACTAGTGACTCATCAGTGTACCAGTTAGTAGGTAAGCTAGAAATAAGTAGGGGTATTAAAGAAGAGAGCTTCTTTAGGTTGTCCCATTGTTCAACTAACTGTAGTACTTGCACTCTAGAAGCTTTCTCGTCGATTGTATCTTCTTTTAGATTGACGTACTTTTTATTAACTTCTTCTAGTTGAGAATTAACCCATGTGGATTCAACAAGCATTGGCTTGATTTCATTTGTTATTAGGTTTTGAAGTTCATTGACCTTGTCAAAATATGCGTCTCTGTCATTATTACTTGTTTGTGCCTGCTTTACAAGCTTCAAACTTATACCTGAATCTAAGTCATATAACTTTTGCAAATCGTCGAGAATTTTTGTTTCAGATTCAGTTAAATTGGAATAATGTATGGATTTAAGTATGGGTAATGTCATTAATAAATATCTATTGAATAATTTGTTGATTTTAATTTGGGTATTTTGATTAGTTAAAAATTGTAAAAGTTCTTCATTGTCTTGAATGTCAAATTGAGTTTTAATATTGTCAAGTTGTGTCGGTATGCTGTCTGAATCTAACTCTTTAAGCTTGTTCAAGTAAATCAATCGACTTAGTTTGTGATTTAGTTGTTTGTATAATGTGTAATATTCTTGTTGTAATTTCTGGGTTTTGTCTAGATCATTTGATTTCGAACTTGCAATTTTAGGGATATCTGAAGAATGTTGAAGCAATGACGTATACTCTAAAAGCGAATCACAAGCATCAGCTAATTTCTGTGACATTTTTAGCAAAGTGTAGTCAAGTAATTTTATAAGCACAGCTAATGTTTACATTTCCACAGTGCCCTTTTTTTTTTTACAACCAAATTCTTCAGAAAATTCTCAACTACGTATTTCATCCGTAGACAACGCTAGCATGCCTGACACAGCCTTACTCAAGAAGAAGCTTCTTCATATTGCCGCAACGGGCAGTGTTTCCCAGTTTACACCAGAGCAACTCCACTCACACTATCAAGAATTGAACCAATTTCTTGCCTTGCATAAAGATACCCTTGATCTGATTGAATTGTTCAACTTGTATGAACTTGAGTTTTATTCATGCATCTTGACCAACCATGATATAGAAGCTAAAGCGGTGATTGATTTATTATTAGATCAATTCCAATCCAATTCCAAATCTCAAAGAATAAAGTTATTACAATCTATATATTATGAAGCCATTGGGGATGGCAAACAGGCTACACAATTATTGACCCAAGATCCCGATGAATTGTCATTGTCTAGACGATTAGTTACTTTCTCTAGAAGTGATGGTTCTGACAAATATATCAAGAATTTATGTTATTATTTGGATTTACAACCAAGTGACTTGTCTGCCTGGGCTGAATTGGGGAATGAGTATAAGAAAATCGGCAAGTATCAAGATGCAATTTATTGTTTAAAAGAAATCTTATTGCATGAACCATTGGCCTATCCTGTATTCTACAAAGTTGGGTTATACCATTATTACTTATTCTTGCAAGAATTGGCTAAACCAAAGACTAGACTACACGATTTGATACAATTGCTAACTCAAGCACGAGATAATTTCCTTGTGAGTGTTGAAATCAATGATAAGTATGACAAGAGCTGGGTCGGATTATACATATTAGCTAACCACGAATTCAATCAAGATGACAAATTTAAAAAGAGTGACGACGTTGTCAAACAATATGTGGTAGAAACTGAAAAGTTAAAATCGCTAGTACAGAAGAAAGTCACGGAATTACATATTGATATCAGTAGTATCATAGAATAGTATGCAACACATATATTGAAATATATTCCTATATAAGTAAAAATCAAACCACCAAGAACTCTTTAAAAACCCTTCATCATCATATCATAATAGAATTCCATCTGAACACGTGGAATGGAAGTAATATAGCATCACATTTACTTCTTACTACCGCATTGACATGATCCAGCAGAAGCACATTTACAGTCGGCACCGCAGTCGCAACCCTTTGGTTCACTTGAATTAACTAATTGGTAAAGCATTTTTAATATATTGTTTGTAATTGATTTATTTATCGATGTAGAAATAAAGATCAGCTGAAATCTAAGAAGGGGGGATGTGGGAAATGCCAGGGATATTTATATGGGGAAACAACCCAGATTGCGCGGATTTCGCCTCATTGGCTGAATTAAAGTTTTGCTAGGCAATAATGTCGCACCGCAAAATTAAGTCATTGTGCTTCAACGTACGTTTCAGGTTGCGAGATATCTGCCGTGCATACAAGATGTGCGATAATTTCGCGACATCAACCTGTTACTAGTTTTATTATCATCCAGTAAGAGGTGGTGGATTTGTGTTGTATCCGGCCATGTGATTAGCCAAGGATATAGCCTTAGATCATGCCATTGTTGCCGTGGTTTTAGCCGATCTGCTTTCGCTGCGGATCATTGTTGTAACGTGAACGCCTTTTGGTTGACTTAACGACATTTGTCTTGAAGATTCTGTTAGAGTGGCGTTTCTTTTAATCTGGACTGGAATTTACTAAACTGATTCCTCATAAGACATCACTCTGATTGATTTGGAATAATGTTTAGATATGAATCTGTATTGGGTTAAACGAAGGATGTTTACAGTTCACAAATCTTAACTCTTGACAAAAAAAAAAAATAAGCAACACTATTCTAAATTAATGGGATTTAATTAAATCGCCATCGCAACCAAATTTCTACACAATTCGTCCCCCCATTGATCGATTTGATAATATTTCTGATCATTCTATAACCTTGAACCCAACATTTTACTTTCCTACGCGAATTGTTTCTCCCCAATACAAATTTAAATTTTTGGGCATGGGTTTCCTACTCGGGTAAATTAACGTCTATTATGTTTATTTTATTTTTTTGAGATTATAATCTATATGAACAATATGCAATATATAAAAAGGTATGTGGATTAGAAATCACCCTTGTAATTCAAATCATCACGTTCTAAAACAGCTTCTAAAATACCCGAGGCAGCAGCAACCAAACCCAAGAATGGTCTCGATGGATCCAATACCTTGGATAAATATTCTGGATGGTATTGAGTACCAGTGAAGAACTTGTGGTCTTTCAATTCAATCATTTCCATTCTCTTTTCGGTTTCATCCTTACCAATGAACTTCAATCCCTTGGCTTCGATCTCATCAATTAACAAAGGATTGACTTCATATCTATGTCTGTGTCTTTCGTAAACGGCATCAGCACCACCATATAATTTTCTCAATTTACTCCACTTAGTGTCAGCCACGAATTTAGTTGGGTGGATACCTAATCTCATGGTACCACCTAACTTAACTTGATCGACATCAGGCATGTAGACAACAGTAGCTTCTTCTTCACTAAGGGAAGGATCAAATTCCATAGAAGTAGTACCGGTCTTTCCCAATACATTTCTAGCAAATTCGATAACAGCGATTTGTAAACCTAAACAGACACCCAAGTATGGAATATCGTTTTCACGAGCGTATTTGGCAGCAGCAATCATACCTTCAATACCTCTGTTACCGAAACCACCTGGAACTAAGATACCATCGGCTTGACAAACATAGTGCCATGCCTTGTGGTATTCGGACAAGTTGGTTCTCTTGGTTTCTTCTTCCAAGTTGGTAGATTCAACCCATTCAATGGTCAATCTTCTGTTACATCTCATAGAAGCATGTTCCAAGGACTTAATCACAGATAAGTAAGAGTCCTTCAAATGAGTATATTTACCAACAAGAGCAATAGTGACAGTTTCAAAAGATTTATCGTGACTGGTAGTTAAGTGCTTCCATCTAGTTAACAATTCTTCACCACGAGCTAAAGCAGTAGCATCAATGTCACCAATAGCTAACTTCTTGGTCAAGTATTTCATCATCTTTTGTTGTTTCAACAATAATGGAACGTGGTAAGTCGAGTTGACATCATGAACAGCAATAACTTGCTGAGGACCAACATGACAGAACATACCAATCTTTTCAATAGTGGCAACTTCCAAAACATCTTGACATCTACAAGCAATCATATCTGGAGTTAAACCCAAAGATCTTAAATCCTTGATGGCAGCTTGTGTTGGCTTGGTCTTTTGTTCGCCGTGGATAACAGGAACCAAAGAAACGTGAATCAAGGCAAAGTTTTCAGTACCGACTCTGAATTGAAATTGTCTCAAGGCTTCAACGAATGGAGCACTTTCAATATCACCAACAGTACCACCCAATTCAATAATACAAACTTCTGGTTCCAAACCAGTGTCATCGACTGGGATCTTGGCAACACGTTCAATCCATTCTTGAATAGCATTGGTGAGATGAGGAACAACTTGAACAGTCTTACCTAAATAATCCCCCTTTCTTTCTTTTTCAATAACTTGGGAATAAATCTTACCAGTAGTTATGTTATGGTTACGAGTCAAGGTGATGTTTAAGTAACGTTCGTAGTTACCCAAATCCAAATCGACTTCACCACCATCGTTCAAAACAAAACATTCCCCATGTTCCAAAGGAGACATGGTACCGGCATCAATGTTCATATAAGGATCAATCTTGATGGAAGTAACTCTCAAACCCAAGGTCTTGAAAAGTAACCCAGTAGAAGATGCAATAACACCCTTACCGATACCGGAAATAACACCACCAGAAACAACGACGTATTTCATTATAGCTTGACTTGACTTGACTTTTATTAAGTTAGAGTAACTAAGAGATTAGGCAATTTTTTTTTTTGTGTGATGAGATGCTTGACACGTCTATGAACTAAATTAAACACGTGAAAAACAATACAAATTTATGTGGATGGTATTCGAAAACGTTCCCTTTTAGATAATGATATACAACGGATATATCGAATTAAAAGTTTGCCCCTCTTAAATGAATGATTTAAGCGGGAAGAAGAAAGAAAAGAAGGAAGTAAAAGAAAAACAATAGTGAGAATTTTTTCCTCTGGAATTTATAAGATGAGTTTTTTCCCGCTTGGCGATTCTGAAAGAGATGAGCATGAGCCATAAGAAAAATATAGTGCCGTGGACTTCCTATTTAGGAAGTAGACGTATCATGTGCTATACTAAGAGGGGGGGCTTGACTACTTTGGGATAATTAATATGTTTGCTAAGTTATACACCTTGTAAGAACTGTCTTTTGTCAGACTCTGTTACAGGTACCTAGAATGTTAGCAATACTACTGAAATAAAAACATATTATTATGTGCCTAAGCAACCTTCTCTCCCGAAGAACCAAAGGTTAGTGGCAGTACATCTACAATATTTGTTCTGTAGTGACATGCTGCTGTTGATTATCTACACAATCTTCACCCCACCAATTTCATTATTCTCATTCATTAAAATCTGTGCTTTGCCCAACTTCATCAAATACCCCTTAATAATCTTAATCAAGAAAGTTTCATCTAAACCCCTTATTGCCTCGGGTAATCCGCCTTCGTCGCTCTTAGTCAACTCGTACACGGTCAACACCGTGCCTAATTGGCCACTATCATCGACATATTGATATAGCAAACTTCCCCAGTCTTCGAGCTTTCTCCAATATATGAAAATACCCAATTCTGGCTTTTTCGAATTGACGTATTCTCCCGAGTTTAGTTTATGGATTAACGAATTAATTATTAATGTTTTGAATTCGGAGTTCACGCTTCGATTGATAGCGGTATTGCTAAATATGGGAGGAAGAGAATCAAGGTCAATTTCAAGTTGTGAATGTTTCGGTATTCCATCTTTGGATATCCTCGTGATTTTGTAGTATTCACAGTATTCAAGTATGATTGCCGTCCATGCTTCCAATTGCTGTGTTAATATAGTGGTGTTGGGCTGCTTCGTGTACAATGGAGGAAACGAATGGATCTTAGGAAATTGAAATTGCGGTATATCAGACATCATTGATAGATCCCTGGTTCTACTTTGGTTGTATAAGCTTGTTTTAGAGTTATGTGTTGCTAGATAATTTCGCCTCTCTCGCTAACATTTGATTTTTTTATCTGTTTTCTGTAATCAACGCACGACTTGGTATACCTTATGCTGAACCACAGTTTACACTACAATATAGACTAGATATTACCTGTTTGTCATTGAAATATAAAAGTGCAACCAAAACTAAAATTACATGAGATATTCTTATTACGTTTAAACTATTATTTGTTTATTTTCCGTTAAATAAAAAGGATGTACCTCCAAACTTAAGCTTCAGCCATGTCTCTCAAACGACGGATGGTAGATCTGACAGTAGCAGCAGCGGCAGTAGAAACAGTGTAAGCACCACCAGCAACGGTCTTTCTACAGGACTTACAGCTCCAGATACCAGCAGCACCTCTTTGAACAGTTCTCTTACCACAGAATGAACAGTCGTACTTGGCGTGTTGTTGGACTTCCAACTTCTTGGTTTGTCTTCTTAAAGAAGAACCGTATCTGACACCGAATTTACCAGTAATTCCAACCTTCTTAGTTCTCTTGGTCCTATAAAGTAAGTTAGTATTTGGTTCGTGTGATTTGAAAAAGGAAATGAAACATGGTGGGAATGTAATCAAATAAGCAAATTTAGTTTTATTTAGGTTTATAGAAGTCACGATGATGTTATTAGATTTCTTGTATTGTATCCATTAGTCTGATTGCCTTGTTGATATAGGTTCTCTGTGGTTGTCGAATCCTTTTTTGCAGTGGTTTGTTGATATATATTCTGTAATGAATATTCTCTTTATAAACATAACTTGATAGTATTTCTATCTGCTTTTCGATACTTGTAGTTTTATTGCGTTTTGTAGTTGCTTATTGATCTTGACTATCATATCGACTTTCAACATGATCGTTTTGCCTGTTGATTCTATACCTTGGTGATTAGTTTATTCGATACTTCTAGTTTACTTTGATTAATCACTCCATTATCTCGTTCATTTCCAGTTATTCGTGGTCTAAACATACATTTTGTATTATATGATGCTATGTAAATTAAGAAAGAAGTATACTATAGAAAAATTTTGAAAAACTTTTTTTTAGTAGGTGAAAATTGAGCTGGTACTGTGCGAGCAATTAGTTTCACGCTGTATGCAGGTATTCCTTTTCTCTCACAAAATACTAACTAATTTTTCTTAGGAGTGCGACCTGGCTAAAAAAAACAATTCATTTAAAATAAAATTTCAAACCTTTTCCACGTGATTTGAGTATCACGTGTAATGTATGTATTAGGGTTTCAGCCCTGTCTTATCCTAATCTCGTTTCAAGTTGCCACACTGGCTAGCATAATAAAAATTAACCGCTGATAACAGCATTAATTCCGCTATATTCATTCAATGGCCCATGGGAGAAGGCAAAGATGTTTTGAGGAATAATTACACTGATCTAAGTGACACCACGTTATTTGCATCCCTCTCAATAGGTCCATCAATACGTAAGTAGACACGAACTTGACAGTATTTTTTTGCAACCAGAAACTAACAATTTAGCGTTTAACCAAATTATACCTCCAGAAGGATTACAAATTGATGAGATGTCCATTCCCAAGGTATCTCAGGACAATTATGACAACAATACTCCTACGTTGATGATGAGTGGTGGTAGTCAGGACAATGAGATAGATGTTTATGTTACAACAAGACAATTCCAATTTTGGGAATCTACTTCTAATAGTCCACATGATATCCAGGATGACGCCCTCTCTTCATGTAATGCTGAGTTTGCATCCTGCTTAGAATTGAGTCCTGCTATCTCCACCCCTGTACATAATTCCTTGAAGAGGCAATCTTCAAATATGAATATACTAGCTGAAGTCAACAAACGAAAGAGGTCTGGGCAATGTGATTCCAACGAATCATTGACTCCATTAAGTTTCAACCAAGAGTTGTTTGATTCAGTCTTTTCTGAAGCAGAGCTTTTCGAGCAAGGTGATTCCATTTATAAACCAAATATAGAATCATTCACCAATGTTGAATACCTAAATAAACTATCCCGCGAATCTTCAACAAGAATCCAAGAATTCGCCAATTGCTTAGCTTATAGACTACTGAAATACACTGACGAAACATAAAACCCATTTTTATAGCAACATATACAAAAAAAAAGTGATTATATATAAATATATAAGATTAGGTTAAAGGCTGATAATGTGATGACTTATGGAGAAGTATTTCGAGGGAAAAGATCAACTTGTTCCATCTCAACATCCTCATCTTCTTCAATTATTTGTCCAGCTCGTTCGGCATTAGGAAACACGGGGGTCTGGTCTATTTGTGGGGCATTCTGAGGATTGGCTTGTCTTTGCCTACCTGTAGGTGTAGCTGCTGCTGCCTGTTGTTGCTGTTGCAACCTTTGTTGTTGGTGAGTTCTAATCAATAATTGAAAATGCTCTCTCATCTCATCAGGTCCCATGTCTCCTTCGGTTATTCCTCTAAATATATCTCGGTTAAGATCAGCCATGGCAGGATCTTGCAACATAAATCTTTCCAATCCATTGTTACCACCTGCTTCGGCGGCATCTGCCCGCATTTGCTGTTGTAATTGACCAAACCTCCTGGCTATTGTGTCGTCATTTATGGGATCGTCGTCTAAATCCATGTCTCCACCCGCTGCGGCCCGGGCATTATTATTTCCGCCTAAAAATCTTCTTCTTCGCTCATGAAATAATGCTTGAATGTCACCTTGATCAATCTGATAAGTGCGTTCTTCCATTACTTGATTTAAATAATTCCTCAATTGGTTAACTCCATGACCGCTAAATACACAAAACAACGACTTTTGATGTTCGTTAAAGTCAGGGGGAGGATCACGGCAATATTGTGTGATTTCCCGTCTTAAAAATGATGAAATTCCAGTAAGGGATAAATGAGTTAATTTAGGACAACTCTTTAATAATAAATAAATAGGACCAATGGTTAAATTGGTACAATATGACAAATGGACACGTTCCAAACAATCCTGCTCGCCTCGTCTTCTCACCAATTCCAAAATCCCTGAATCGGTGATCAATGAACACTTAACCAATCCAATTCTGCGCAATTTAGGTAAATTGGCCAATTCAACCAAGGTCCAATCTGTTAATTGTGAACAGCATGCTAAATCAATATATTGGATCCGATGACAAAACCTAACAAGGGAGGAGACGCCGTAATCTGTAATCAATCCACAATGACCTAAATGAATATAATGTAAACTTCGACCCAATTGACTCAAGGCTCGAAGGGATGCATCTGTGATTTGCATACATTTGGACAAGACAACGTTACGTAATTTAGGTGCACATGAAACCAACTTCTCCACTAGTTTATCAGTAACGGCATTACATCCCGTTATATCAATAATTCTCAATTTTTCCAAAATGAACCCCTCAGGAATCAATTCAAATAATTTATCAGTTATTCCCGGTGCATTACTTATTCTAAATTCTCTTAACTGTGATAATTCTAAAAAGATTCGCTTCAAATTCAAATCAGTAACTTGTTCGCATCCATGTAAATCAATCTCGACCAAGGATTTGCAATTTTGATACATAACCAAAATACACTCATCTGTGATATTATTACTGGCGTTAAACTTGACACGTTTCAACATGGGACATGATCTTAGTAATTTGATGATTGCTTCTTCCGATACATTGCTGCATCCAGGTGCATACAACCCTTGCAATCTGGGACAGTTATCAGCTAGGGCGTTTATTATATCGTCATGGATATCCGTGACTCCCGTCAAATCAATAGATTGTAGCCGTTCACAATTTTGTAATACTTTAGTAATGGGAAATCTCGTCAATTTAGCACAATTTACCAATGTCAATCTTTCCAATTTTGGACATCCCACAAATAAACCCAACAATTCATCATCAACCAACTTGGTCATGAATGAAAGATTTAGTCTCTTGACAAATAAACGATAATCCCAATGAGTCTTATCTCTGGGCAATTCCATAACTTCCTTAATTCGTTTAAACGACCCGTCATTCTGCATGTTTGGACGAAACCATAAAATTTCAATAATCAAATCGGCAATTTCCTTACAAACAGTCAATAATGCATACAAATCACGTCTATCCAAATGATGGAAAATCTGCAACAAGATTTCCGTGGGCAATCTCAATAATGAATTTTTGTCTATCTGATATCTATCAAGTCGAGACTCGTCCTTGGATTTGCTTGATAGCCTCTTTTTAACAATCAATGACTTCCGTAATTCTTCGTAATCGTTATATTCGTTATCCATTATAAAGTTGTTCATGTCGTCATTGTGGTAATGATGTGCGTTGACATTATTCGGTGATATTGAATTTCCTGATTCGGGTGCTTTATTCGTTGATTCACCGCTATTTGAATACTCCTCTAGACTAGTTGGTGAACTCATGATAACAATGATTCAATAATCAGGAATAAAAAGTGAAATAAAATATATGCTAATGAATGGGCGAAAAAAAAACGTCCCCTATTTATATGTTGTGGTTTATTCCCTTAGGTATGGTGTTTGTAAACTTTTTAAAAAAAATGATAATACCTGACCACAAAAATTGATACCAGACAAGGAAAGTATGTGAGGTTAGTATGAGTAAATGCGTGTCTTTGCCCTGGGGTAGGTCTAAAGCAAGCGCGTTCAAACGGATGATGTTGTAGTTGTGGAAAAGTAGCTGTAGTTTGATCAGTGACTATCCGATAAGAACAAGCGTGTTATATATGGAAACCAGATCAACTTTCTGGGCGGTGGGGTGATCTTCCTGTTGGTGTATGCTTGTAAGTATGAGCTTGTGATGGATAGATGGACAGCTCTATTGGATTAGCACGTAAGCTTGTGGGCCGATGATTGGTGTATTATTTTTGAATGATTGCTGATTTCACGGGTTGTAAAATGAAGGCTGGGAAACTTTTAAAGAGGCAAGTACAAAAAAAAAGATTGGTCGTGTGTACGTGGCGAAATTTTTAGTTTAATCTCGTTTTAGTTTGTATTGATTTTTTTTGTTTTTACCACTTGCCTAATTTGGGAAGAGTGGGGCAAAAGAGTTTATTTTTAATATGCAATTATACGTGAGTACAATATATTTAAGTCTAATAGGGTTGACAACGGATATCTATATACAATGAGATGATTACCTCTTGATTGTATGTAACTAATTTATGGTGTTTAGTGGCGAGTGTAATGGTATACGAGTTAAGGTGAACGGTTTGTTCTTTTTTTCTGTTGTAGAAAGAGGCGTAAAGTGCAACGCCGTATCGCCATGCATTTATATTTCTAAATCATTGGTTAGTGATAGTGCCAATACAGGTCTTTCCAACTGGAGCAAATTTTCAGATCTTGGATATACATTTAACTAGTTAGACTATTTCTACTTTTATTCAATACTTTACATTATCGATGACAGTTGACTGCGTATTACGTAAAAAAGCTGCAAAAATCGTACCAAATACAGAAACACACACTTTCCCGTCCTTGGTACAACATAACACCAAACAAATCCATCTGTTTTTCCTTTTTTTTTGACTTCATTAATACAAAAAATTAGTTATTATTTCAAACTTATCGTAAAATAAGTACATTTCACGGGCAAGTCAAAACTGTAATTGGTAGCGCTGCCATCTATAAATGTAGTTTAGGAAGTAGTGTAATGAGAGCATTCTTTCACTACATAAAAACCAATGATCATATTACTATAAAAAGGAGCCACCCGAGATAAATTTAGGTCCATTTCTGTTGGTTTTCTTGTCTTTACATTTGCTGCCAATTTGGATCTACTTTCTATCTCCCACAAAGATCTTGGCAGAAGGGGAGAAAAAAAAATGAGACCAGTCAATTTACAACAGTAGACATCCATCACTTGAATCACCTCAATGAGCGAGATACTTCTCAATTACATCAAACATGTCAATCTATATATTGAAACTAGAGACAGTAAAAAGCTCCTAGGATGTTTCACCATCAATCCAGGTAAGGAAGAAGGAGAACTTCGCGCCTCATTCCCGCCACCTAATGATTTTGATTTATATTCCATTCCAGAAAAGTTTCGCCCTGTCGTCGTGAATCATTTGAAAGTAATTGCTGCGATATATAAGGATAACTCATTAGCTGCTGCTTTTGAGTACTCTAATGAATTGGTTCTTTCTCTTATTCGAGCTAGTGAATCAGCAGAATTTCTTTGGATCCAACCAGTGTTGTTAGATTGCTTCAAGGAATTGGTGCTTGTTTATACTGTCAAGGAAAGGCAGGATCCTGATGATATTGAAAGTATCCAAATGCAAGATATGGATGATGGTGGTGAGTTTGGTTCTGGAAAGAAAGTCAGCTGTTTGGAAAAATTGGCCATTACGTTTAATAAGGGATTTAAGTTGAGTTTGAATGACAAGAATCCAGATTTGGCCAAGAGTAGAAGAAACGATATATATTTCTTTATGGCTAACTTGATCAAGATTTACTTCAAGTTGGGCAAATTTGAATTGGCAAAATCTGTTCAAAAAGCAGTCAAGGGGACAAGATACCCTTTACCAGAAATGAAGAAATGTAAATCTCAAAAGAAATATTGCGTGGTTTATTTGTACTATTCTGCATTAATGGCATTGGATGATGGAGATTATGTTACCAGTGAATCAGATCTAGACCTTGCGTTATTGTTAATTCAAGATTATCAGGATTATAGCAAGAGTAAACAAGTTCAACAAATTATGATGCTTTTGTTACCATTGAAATTGTATAATCGAGGTAAATTACCAAAGAAAACATTCTGGTTGAAACATCCCGCCCTTCGAGTAATGTACAGAGATAATATCTTCCGAGCAATCTTGACGGGAGACCTTCGTAAGTTCGACCATGCCATGAAAAATTTCCGAATTGTTCTTCTCAAGAATCGATTATATGTCTTGGTTGAGTTATTACGACAATATTGTCAATTGGCTCTTATTAGAAAGACAGTGGCTATGATTAAAGAAATTAAGAATGATCACATCATTTCGTTAAGCGCATTCCAATTGGCATTTGAGTATTCGCAATACCATGAAGATAACTTCAATATCAAGTTCGATTTTGCTAAGGATCATACTTACAATACTACAATTGCGGAAATAGAATGCATATTGGCCAACTTGATCGCCAATGGGAAAATTAAAGGGTATATAAGCCATGCACAGCGTTGTATTGTTTTGTCGAAAAGCAATCCATTCCCTAAAATAGCCACCTAAAACAAAACAAAACAAAACAAACAAACAAAAGTGGGCTATGTTAAAGTGTAGTACAAAGCGCGTAGAGGTAATTATAAAGTAAATAGAAATCAATAAGTTGGTTTATGCCAATTAGAGTAAGATACAGCGTGTTTCTTTACTGTCAATTGACGTGGAGGGAAAGGAGTTTTTGTAAGCCAAAAGTTGGACATACTACTGTGAAGCACCGACGTGGTTCCAGAAACATTCGCCGCGCGTAAATTAATAACCGGCGGAACAAAAGACAAATACAACACAATGAAAAAAAAAAACTCCCTGTCAAAACAACCGGGGTAAACTATAATCGGTAATAAAACAGACAAGTGCACAAACGGGTCAAGAAAATACTCAATTTTGTATATCAAGATCGATCAAAACCAAGAGATCGCTCTTGCTCTATATTTAGAAGTAGTTACTCATTCCAAAAACTCTAGCCAAGATAAACATCAACACTGCGGAAAAATAGTCATCAGTAATTAAATAACATCGGGAAAAAGTTCTTGCTCCGGAAATATAAAAAAGGGGAATGTCACGTGGGACTCATACGTTATTTTCGAGTAAATTCGAAGGCGGTTTTCTATTTTATTTTCTTTTTGTTTAGTGTTATTTTTTTTTCTTTTTTCTGTCTCACGTAAGTTCCAGGCAAACCATCAACAGCACGCACGCACAGTGACCCACTGCAATTGTTGGCCGGATCAAAGTGAGCGCTTTTTTTTTATTAACTCTCTCTCTGTAACTTTAAGTTGTATTCGCAACATTTTGACAACACAGTCAGTACGAGCCACTAAATCTATTGTTCACATTCATTAGTAACACCGCCCAGAACATCTTCCCCCTATTCCGAAAGGTTCCCCTTAACTATAGACAAATAACACTCACTGCAGCCAACAAGCTTTTGAAAAATCCTGGAGAATAAGCTCATATTTTTCCCGCCCCTATTTTTTTGTTGTTTTACTCATACATTTTTTGGTTGCCGAATTTAAAAGTGATCTGTTTTTAATTATCCACTTATACACTTCTTATTAGTACATATGGACAATTTCAGCAATTCGCCTTCGTCGTCGTTGCCATTGTCTTCAAAACACTCGTCATTAGCGGGAGCCACGGTATACCCTCCTCCTACTTCTGCCACGTCTACTACATCAAATAGTTCGGCTGCATCAACCACAGGACCTGCTGCCACTACTACTAGAACCAGAAGCAGAGCAGGTACTTTACCTTCGTCGTTCTTGAGTGCCCCTACCATTTCCAACAAGTCATTATCTAATTCGCCTTTGAATATAACTCATGACAACTTGGCCATACCTACACTAGATAACATGTCGTTGGGAGGATTACTCTCCACCTCACCTAACCACCCTGCTCCTTCATCAGTTAATTCAAGTAGGGTAAGATCAGGCTCATTATTCTCAACTCATTCAATTTGGAATGATGATAACTTTTCCCATCCACTTGAAAACAATGGAAGTTCCAACAGTAATAATACCAATGGGAGTCATTTCCTAAGCCCCTTGTTGCCCACCGCAAATGGCACGTCTAATATGCCATCAGGAGATATCTCAACCAGAAACAGATCATATACCACTACAGCCGCTATCCCTAGCGTTTCATTTAATGCATTCGGTGATTCGATTCATTTGCCAACCATTCCCCAACAACCGCAGACACAAGTCCCACAACAGGCACAGCAACAACCCCAACTTAATAGAGCATCTAACTCTCCATTTATTACAATGAATGGGAAATCCAACGATATGAATTCGTTGTTGGACAGTTTGATGTTGAATATGAACCAATCAAATCTTCCTAGACATAGGTCACAGACTTACTCTGGTTCCACCCCAACGTTCACCGAAGCTAACTTGTACCAACAAGTACCACAACAGCAGCAGCAACAACAACAACAAGCTAATCAGAGCTTCAACTCGCAATCGGCAATGTTGCAACAACAATTCCCATCAATTTCTGAAAGTCGCGACCAACAACAACCTGTTTTGCTTGATGATATCGATTTTGCTCATTTGATTGTGACTACCAACTTTGAAAATTCCAACTTGGCACCTACTAAGTACCTTTTGATTGACAATTTACCTTTATTCATTGATTCGTTTAAATTATACAATATTTTGAATAATTCACTAGGAACTCAAAAGTCATTTGGTGGCATCCGCAGTATCAAAGTGAGTACCACTACAACATCCAAGATTTCCCTTGTAGAATGTACTAATGTTGATATCGCCATGGCCCTCAAGGCAAGTTTTAATCATTTGGAAATCGTCCCTGGAGTTATTTTATACGTTGCGTTTGCAAAACTTGAATCGGACCAACCTCAACAAAAGCCACAACCAGTTATTAACAATGTACCTGCTACTGTTCCACCTACTAGTTCCTCGGTTGCAGTTTCTGCTGCTGCTGCTGCTGCTGCTGCCACTGCTCCTGCGCCACGCAGTATTTCTCCAAGCGCTAGTCCAAGTAAGTCGGACAAAGCACCACCTACGGACATCGTTGCTATTCAAAAGAACATTCTTGATACCATTGGCAAATTAGGGTCTCATGTTGATATCAATAAGATCAAGTCATTAATCAACAAATGTATTGCTTACCCTAGTGACAATTATCAAGATAATTTCGGACCATTGCCTGATCCAATCCCAATTAGACAATTTGATTCACCTAAATTACGCGAATTAAGAAAAGTATTGGAGAACACCGAGGCATTGGGACATCATTCCAGTGGAACTAACACCCCTGTGGATGGTGATACCACAACTATGAATCAGTTAGAATTGGAGGAGTTGTGTCTTGCTATGTTGGATGAATTGCCTGAGTTGTGTTATGACTATTTAGGAAACACCATTGTTCAGAAATTGTTCACTTTAGTTGATTCTCCCTTGATTAAACTTATGATGGTTAAAGAGATTGCCCCATACTTGACCCAATTAAGTATTCACAAGAATGGGACTTGGGCCATTCAAAAAATTATTAACTTATGCCACGAAGATAAACAACAAATGTACCTTATTGGTGCCAGTTTAAAACCATATGCAATAAAGTTGTTTAATGATCAATTTGGTAATTATGTCATCCAAGGATGTATTAAATTTGGATCTCCATTTAATGATTTTGTGTTTGAAGCTATGTTGGATAGTTTTATTGAGATCAGTTTTGGGAGATTTGGAGCTAGATGTATTAGAACTATTTTGGAAAGTGCCAACGAATCAAGTTGTGTGACTAACGAACAAGTGTTGTTGGTTGCTGGTTTGATTGTGGAATATGCCAATGAATTGGTGGTTAATGCTAATGGTAGTTTATTAATCACATGGTTCTTGGATACGTTTAATGATACTGATTATAAGATTCAATTGCTTTCTGGCAAATTTTTACCTCATTTACGATCATTATGTGTTCATAAATTAGCCAATTTAACAATTTTAAAGATCTTGAATAACAGAGCTGAGAATCAAGTGCGTGAAGTTATCCTCAATGCTATTTTTGAAGAGTCTAATTTAGAATATATCCTTCTGGAAAGCTTGTCTAGTTCTGCACCAAACACGGAATATTCTGCTGGTCCAATGTTTATTTACAAGATCATAAGTAATCCAATCCTTGCCGAATATGCTAACAATCATATTGGTACAATTCGAAGACTCTTGCACGATTTACCAATTGTCAACCTTCAAAATTATAAGAAATTAATGGATGAAGTTGGTGTATCCAAGACCAACAGAATTACTAGCAATGGCAAGCCTAAGAGAAGAACTGGACGCACCGGGAAACAATATGATCAAATGTATGTCCCTATGTTACAACAACAACAAGGTTCTCATCATCATCAACAACAGCAACATTATCCACAGCAACAACAACAGCATCAACATCAACATCAGCAACAGCCACCACAACAGCAACAACAATACTATCCACCATACCAACAATTCTACCCCCAACAATATGTTAATGTTCCTCCATATTTAAAACAACAACAAATGTATAACTCCCAACAGGCAACCCAGGCACAAGTTCAAGCTCAAGCACAGGCACAAGCACAAGCACAGGCACAAGCGCAGGCTGCACAACAAGCTCAAGATATGGCCGTGATGCAACAATTGGAACAATTATCATTGAGTTCGGCGGCATTGGGGTACAATTCCAACCCAGGGACTCCTACCATGCTGAGAAACCAATACATTTAGAAAAGATATGTACATATCACCGTCATGCTTACATGAAATTTTTAAGATATTTTAGTTAGTTTGTTTTTTATGATTTAGTCAAATAATGTGTAATAGATAATTTTATTTAAGATCACAATGGTTGTAGGATTATTGGTGATACAATATAGTAGCTGATTTATGTGTAGGGAAACTTGTCAGATCTCAAGTCACGTGACTCTGAAAATTTTTTTGCCATTCCCATTCAACCTTTGAAAAAGATATCACCAATAAATTTGTATCATCTCAAGTGTTAGATCATCAGCCAACCATGTCATTCATCAATATCTGTCGTGACAATACGGATCCGTTCTACCGTTATAAGATGCCTGTTCTTGAGGCTAAGACGGAAGGTAGAGGTAACGGTATCAAGACTGCCATTCTCAATCTTGCTGAAGTTGCCCGTGCATTGAACAGACCACCTACTTATATTCTTAAATTCTTTGGGTATGAATTGGGTGCTCAAACCAACAAAGTTAGTGCTGGTGACAGCAGATTCTTAGTCAATGGTGCCCATGACGTTAACGAATTACAAGATACTCTTGATGGATTTATTAACAAGTTTGTTCTTTGTGGATCTTGTAAGAATCCAGAAACAGAAATTGTTCTCAAGGGTAAAGACACTTTAGAACGTGATTGTAAGGCCTGTGGTAAGATCACCATGATTGATCCTAAACATAAGTTGTACTCATATATCGTTAAGAACCCTCCTGAAAAGAAAGGTAAGAAGTCTGCTACTGCTACTGCTAATGTTGTTGGTGGTGGTAAATCCATTTCCGATATTGCTGCTGGACAAACTACCCAATCCCAAGAAGACGTCAGCGGTACTCAAGATGATGACGATGACTTGTTAGCCAAGAAGATTAATGCCGAAGCTGCCCAATTGCAAGCTGTTGAAGTCAAGGATGATGATTGGGCTGTGGATATGTCCGAAGAAGCTATTGCTGCCAGAGCCAGGGAATTAGAAGGTTTAACCTTAGCTGAAAACAAGTTCAATGAATTTGGTGAATGGTTATTGAAGGAAGCTCCAACCTCCAAGGATGATTTACCATCTGATGTTGAAATTTATAAAAAGATTGTCGAATTAGATATTGGAAGCAGTCACGAAACTGCCCAAGTCTTGGCTCAAGTTTTATTCGATGAAGATATAATAGAACAAATAGAACCTCATTTGGGTTTATTGTCGAAATTAATTGGTAACGAACAAGATTTCGAAAAGGCTTTCTTGGGTGGATTGGAAAGATTCATTGGTTTAGAAAAACCAATTTTGATTCCTCAAGTTCCAAAGATTTTACATGCATTTTACGATAAGGATCTCTTGAGTGAAGAAGTGTTGATTTCTTGGGGTAGCAAGGTCTCTAAGAAGTACGTTCCAAAGGATGTTTCTAAAAAGGTTAGAAAAGCTGCTAAGCCATTCATTAAATGGTTACAAGAAGCTGAAGAAGAAAGTGACGAAGAATAAATTTAGTTACATATTTAGTTTAGTATTGTATAAATACACGTTTTTTATATTTCAATTAGCTATATAAACACCTTCACCTTGGTGGAGGAGGAGGTGGTGGTGGCGGCATATTAAATTGGAAATTAGGCATATTCGGCATAGGTGGCATACCTGCTGGGGGCATAGGCATACCTGCTGGGGGCATAGGCATACCAGGCGGCATTTGCATACCTGGAGGCATTTGCATTCCCGGGGGCATCATTCCCATAGGTGGCATTCCCGGAGGTAACATACCCATTGGTGGCATACCAGGTGGAGGTGGAGGAACACCAGGACCAGCACCACCAGAGCCCTTCATAATATCAGCCATGACCTTTTGAGGGTTGAATTCTCCTCTCGTACTATCTTGCTTGTGACAATATGCTGTCCATGTAAATTCGTCAAACCCGTAATTGAAATAATCGGATATATCCACCCCTGGAGCTCGCCATGGTTTCTCCTTTAGTGTCTCCAAGTCTATTGACGTGATTGGCTTTCCTTCGTAATCGGCCACTGCATTGACGTCAATCTTGGACTCTGATTGATCTTTGGAAACAATTATTGTAGTGGCTGAATCCTTCTCGGCATCAGTATCAACTACTTCTGATATCACGTCGTTGCCGGGAACAAGACTCAGTACTTTAGGAGCAGTCTCCCCTATTATAATATCTATATCATCTTCTGAATCTTCCTCTTCTTCGTCATCGTCCTCTTCGTCATCGTCTTCTTCGTCAGCTTCCTTCTGTTCGGCAATTGGCAGTGCTTGTTTGGGCTCGGTCTCTTCTTGGTCCAATTCAGTATCCGCAGCTAGTTTCTGCTTCTTTGATATATGTCCATCTGTTTCTTCATCTGAGCCATAGAGAAAGGCATCATCGTCGTCGTCTGAATTAGCCATGATAGTGTAGCACCAATAGTATGTTTGCGAATAACTAAGCTTGATTGTATTATTAAACTGGCAACAAAATTTCCGCAGGGCAAAAATAGGTCGTGTATTGTCGAAGTTTTTTTTTTTTTACTTTGGAATATAATTGTTGCAAAATTATCAGAGAAGTGTTACATTACAGATATAGACCTTTGCTGATATTTGGCCAAAATTTAGCGTTGATCCATTTAACTAATCAACTAATTGATAGATTATATATTTGTGCCAATATCATCATATCTCAATATCTGATGATCCAGATACACCCTTATGCTACTATTTTTATGCAAGAGTGAGCTACATCTTTATAGGTATATCCACGAAGAGATTTGTATCTACCTATAGTTGCGAATTCCAATGGAAATGGAATGCCCAGGAGAATATCTTAAATTCTTTTGTAAGTATTTACCGGATAGATATTGTTTATTACCTATATTTGGAAACATTAAAGGACTTACAACGATATAAAGTAGCAATATTATGGTTTTTGTTAAAGGTAATTTTTTTTATTGCAAGTGTTGAAACACTGGTTAACTAAATAACATAAGAGTTGGGTTATTTTAATAGTCAACTGCATCATTTGCTATATGATAAATACAGGACGGATAGTGGTAGTTGAACCAACTTATTTACTCCCAATTAAGCTATTTAACTAACCAAGTCTCTTTATATTGACAACTTCTTTTCCATATCTTTCTATAAAGCAGTAGTTGTTTCCAATAATCAAATGTTTCAACTTTGGGTATCTACTGGAGTTTTCTTTCATGTATCTAATCAAATCAACATCCACCTTCCAATGAACCTCGAAGACACATTCAAATGCATCCTTGAAATAAAGTAATGGATGATATCCCCCTGTTCGAATAGCCACTATTGAAGCCTCCTGGTTCCTTAAATGTTTTTCCAATTCATGATATATAGAATCCAAATCGTGAGAGGTTTGTTTAAATGCAAACATTTCAAGTGTATTTGGCTTGAACTCACCCATTATATTCGCAAATGCAAGAATTTCTGGTGATAGATATAGATTCTTGACATTTACCAACCTAGAAAAAAACCCTTTAAGATCCCTCTCCAGAGTATCTGGTAGTTTACAGTACTTTGTTTCAAATTGAAACGTGTCTAAGCTCTCTAAGTTAAAACATTCCTCCAACCGTTGCAAACCATTAATATCATACTCACCAATTCGAATAGCCAACTCATTGATTCTCAAATCTCTAACCCCATAGTTCTCAAGTTCGGTTATTACTCTAGAGATCTTTTTACCAGAGATCTCAACACATTTTAATGCTTTCAATTTAGAAATATTACTTATGGAACCAGGGGCCATCCATTCTGCATTAAATTATAACTTCGTTACTGTGAAATTGTCTCTGTGTAACTCAAAAGGTACGGCAATGCAAATACAATTAATCCTTCTACTAAGAAGCAGTCGATTAACTATCCGGTTAAAGTTCCCATCTTTCAGTCTGAAGGAAGTTTCATTACTGTTGGAAAAGAACCTTTCTCTGATGATTTTGGTTTCAGGTTTAAATAATGATACCTTTCTAGTCGGTGAGTTAGCAGGCGGCACACTTGAATCTTCATATATATAAAGATCTTTAACTAAATTCAAATGGGGTGAATTACACAATTTATTGAAATTAGTTCTGGTGTTGATAATTGAACGGCTTAGATAGAATGGTAGGTGAATATTATCAATGACCAATATCCGGACTTTACAAAAACGAACATGCACTGAACGATAGAGCTTAGTTGTTGCCAAATTTGAAATTCTTTTGTTCAACAATCGCAACCTGGTAATTTGAATCTGATTTAGATGATCAAATACAAGATTGATAAGTTCATCTGGTAATGATAACATCCTATGGTATGAAGTGCTCTTTGTTCGTGCAGGGAACATTTGATTCACAGTTGTACCACTAGTGTTAGATGCAAATTAATGCAAAGAATTTGATATGCCTCGTTTGTTCCTTGGCACGTTACTTCATTCTAGCCAGTTTTTAATCGATACTGAGAAATCACTCCTTCAGATTACAGTAACAAAATCTAAACCAATAACTTTTTTTTATTATTACTATACAAAATACATTTTAAAATAAAGTAAACACACTTAAATAAGCATTGAACCGTTACCGTTCATGGGGATCTGCTTGGGTTTGACCAAGTCAGCAGCTTGCATCATAATATTAACCCATGGTTGACGACGGAATCTGTTTCTATAAACAATCTGTTCCAAAATTCTCACCCAATCTCTCTTTTGTTCTTTATTAGGAGCTCCAAAATCAATAATTTCACCGTCAGCAAATCTTATCTTGAATGCATGTTCAAGAAGCAACACGTCACTAAAGTTTCTGTAGTTGGAAGATGATGAACCTGGATTTATATTTTCCTTGTCCACGTATATAACATCAACAATTTTGGATAAGTTAATTTTGGCTCTTGTCTTGTGATTATATTCACTGTGAGCAATCAACGACGCTCCTCGTAACTTAAAGAATCTTCGTTTCCATACAGGACAGTCTCCACCTTCTTGATGTAAGTAACCTTCATAATAAGTATCTAATTCACGACACAATTCGTTGACACTTTCATATGCTGATCTAATACTAGTTGGTAAAATTTCATGAGCATCTGAACGAGGAACAAACAACATCTTAACTTCAAGTTGGGCAATCTTATAGGCTGGACGACGACTGTTATCTTCAGAGGTCTCCCATTCGTTAAAACAGTTGAGATCAAAGTTAAGAGCTTGACCAGTTACCTTATCTTCAAATTGTGCTAAATCAATGTAACATCTGGCGAATGATCCATCATTAGCAAATTTATTTCCCCAACTATTTGCTGCTTGTTTAGGAACAAATTTGGTAGTGGTTATAATATCCTTCTGTCCTAATAATCTGCTAAGTCTATTCTTTGGTTTGACTGTCTTTCGTTCAGTAACTTCAACTAATGTATCTTTTGGTTTATCATAGGTTGCTTTCATTGTTAAAATAAACTCTAAGGAATCACCCACTGTTAATTCAAACTCTTTACCAATTGGAACCTTGCGTGAATTTAAATCGTAATCAGGAGTTCTGATACAATGAACACCATTATCCAATGTTATTGAAAACTTGGCATTTTTATGAACACTCAAATCAGGCAATTCGATATTCTTAATTCCAATTACCCGGAAGAACAACTTGCCACGTTCCATGAATTCCTCGTCTGGTAATTCATCATCAACAATCTCAGGAGAAGGTAACTCTCGGGAGCCCAATGTATGAACAGAAGTCATTCTTGATTTATATGGAGCTTTTGGTTCAATACTTGCTGCTGCCTCCTTTTCAATTTCTCTAGAAACTCGGTCTCTCAATTTACTATTGACAATTTCATCACCAGTAAATTCTGGCATATGAGTCTTCAAATGATCAACTTCAATTCCAGTTACCATTCCATCTCTCTTGACTAATTTTATAGGAGATCCTCCAATCTTAATAGGGGTCTTCTTTGGCTTTGGTTCTGGAGTTTCATCTCTCTTTGGACGGAATGGATTATATGAACTTTGTGGTGGAGCTTGAGGAGAAACATCGATATCAAATTCACTAGATATTGGTGAGGCCAAATCTTGTTGTGGAGTATGTTCCAACGATAATCTTGGGAAATCAATGTTGGGCAGAATTGCCAGTATTGGTTGAGGCAAAACATGAATCTCTTGTTCATTATCTTTAAATAACTTATCGTCAGCCAATAGAGCTTGTGGAGATTTCTTCAACTCGTCAGCTAAATAAGGCAATACACTAGTAGACAGTTCCAGATTTGTTCCAATCCTCCCACTAGATTCCTGAGTGGAGTTATGGTCATGATATGAAGCTTGTTGCAGGACATCCTCAACGTGTAAATCGGGTTCATCGACAACTGAATTCTTCTTTAATCTACCTGGACCTGCTAATTTCACTCTGGCATAATCATCTTGAGTTATTATTTTCTTGGCATTCAATATCCTCTTCACGTCATCTTTATCCATACTTGGTAATGTCTTCATACCATCAGCTCTGATGGTTGGCTTTTTGGGCGTAACATCTTCAAAAAGTTCATTATATTGATAATGAGGAGCTAATGCAGAAGTAGATCTCTTGATTTCAAATGTCGGCACTCTAAACCTTGATTTGGCCAGGATTTGAGGTGTAGAACGGACCAGTGGTGGTGGCTGTGGAGGATAACCATGAGGTGGGATCAGGTCTCGATTTCTTAACTTCACAGAAGCAGCTAATATTTTCGCAGTTGAAATTGAATTATCAGGTTGAGGAGGCTCAATGACATGAGGGTCATTGTCCATATTTGCAAGTACATCCCTGGTACTTAAGCTTTGATTACTTTTCTTTCTAGCCATAATGGCTGAAGCTTGGAGCTTAAGATCGTCAAACCCAGAATCTTCCGATATTTCAGGTAAGAAACCAGACACATGTAAATCTTCGAAATCAGGGTTAACTATTTTTCTTGACATAACATGAACTTCTTTAAATTTTTTGGTTTGTAAAGAACTTGGAATTTTGCAATGGTTACTACTGCTAAATTCTGGCATCGCCATCTTGTAATCAGAAGCATTCAGGGTGGTCTTGGATAATTTCAAACTACCATGTTTCTTTTCCTTTTCATGCTTGCGCCAAATAGATATAAAATCAATACTAGGAGATTTTCTTTCCACATCATGTTCTGCTGACAATAAATCTTCATAGCTCTTTGACATTGAATCCATATTCTTTGTTATTTCCTCAAAGGAAGAATAGTTTGTTGGTTCCACAACAGGTAATGTAATTTCTTCAGGAGGAGCAACATTGGATGAGTTAGCCAAAACATTCTCAGATGAAGTGTCGGCCTGATCTGTCTTTTCAGCTGACGCATTAGTTACATCAACGGCTTCATCAAATCTCGGAGGTGCTAATGTATGAGGGGCTAATATATCGGAAGCATCTTGGAACGATTCTGATGATGAATTACCAGCTTCGTCCTTGTCAATTTTCAAAACATCTGAATGTGTTGTATCATCCATCTGGGTGGCATCGTTATCTTCTCTGTCTCCATCATTGCTATCCTCTAGTTTCCAATCACTATCCATATGGAATTTTATTGACATCTTTGTCGAATTTTCTGAAGTAATAGAGTCCTGGGTCTGTTCACCATCATCAATATTTGGCTTCTGTTCACGTAACTGATCAACTTCTTCTTGGGGAGTAAGATCTGTGTGCATAGAAACGTGAACACTAGGAATCTCAGATTTAACTGGAACTTCACCATTCTCTTTCTTTACAATTTCTTCGTGAACATTTACTTCTTCACTTGGTTCAGCTTTGATAGAATGATCTGATTCAATTTCTGGTTCAAACTCCAGTTTAACTTCTTTTTCATCGTGAGCTTGTTCCTTCTCATCAACAATGGTTTCTTCACTGTTTGCTTCATTAGACAAATGGTCCAAATCGTACGATTTAGAAGTACTATTCAATAAATTCAAAATAGATTGTTCAGTATGGTTATAAGATTTATCAAATGAATCATTAAACTCTTCATGTATACCAAAAGAAGGAGATCTAACAATTAGTTCTTTGGTATTGTCTGGAATCAATGATTCGACTAGATCATCCGACAATCCTTTTATTCCATCATTCAATTGAATACCACTGTTTCGTTTACCTCGTTCTTTTTTCATCTGTAATTTACGATTGTCGTCTCTCAATGAAGTCAATGAAGATTGTGAAGATCCTGAATGTAATTGAACATCAGGAGATTTTAAGGAATCCATAGGATTTTCAATTACTTTTTGAGGAGTTTGGATTGAAAAGGATAAATCTTGAATATTATCATTAGTCTTGGAATGTGCTGCTTGGTCCAATTCATGTAAATGAGTATCCATTTCTTGATAAGGTTTTCCTGTGTTTGATTCTGTGGAAAGATACAAGTCCAATTTCTCATTTAATGATAAATTGCTGAAGTTTCCATGTTTCAACTTCAAACCAGTCAATTCTGAATGCTCAGGAATTGGTTCATCTTCATCATCATTTGCATTGGCATTGCTGTTTACAAGATCATTGAAAGTGGAAGAAGTGTGTGGTGGGGGTGGGGGTGGGGGAGTATTTGTAAGATCATTTTCCTCCGAGGTGTTTGAATGTTGTAATTCACTCCATTCAGAGTTTACTGGTTCAGTCTCAATTTGATCGTTCAGGGTATCGTGTTCACTATGGGAAGTTTCTGTGCTTACTTCTGTGTATTGATGAATTTCAGGAGTGTCGTTTGTAAAAGCAACTGCCTTCTTCGGAGAAGACAAATCTTGATTGCTAGAGTTCTTTTTCATAATAGATTTACTTGAAGGAGTGATTGGTTCTTGATATTGCAGTTTTTCGTGCTGTGTTTTCTCATCTAATAAGTTCGTTGTTGATGTCATGGGAGTTTGGAATGAAAATTCGTCCAATTCGGGTTTCCCTATAGTCTTTTGTACTTCACTTGAATCGTCCAAACTGAAATTACGATCAAAGGAAGTGTTTGGTACTTTATTATTGTTTGCTTGTTCATCGGCGTCGTCACTGGCACAAGTGTCTGATCCAGAGGCTGGGGATTCTTTTGGTTCTATTATTGGTTTACTGATTGATCTTGGGAAATTAAGCGGTTTTGTAGGAGAATTAAATATCGAAGACGCGTCATGACTGTCTACCAATTGAGCAGGATCTAAATTCATTTCTTTCAATAACATGTCAACAGAGTCTACATTAGATTGAAATGTTAGTAATTTCGCTTTAGTACTTGGTTGAAGATTGAAAAAATACGTACCATTCTCATGCTTAAACAAGTCTTGGTTACTTGGGGAAGGAGATACATTATCCACCAAACTTTGATTTTCTTCTGGGAGTCCCAATGTGGCCATAATTGGTGTTGCTGTTTTCTATTCGCCCTGATGTTCAGTAATGTATGTTTATGCCTGTTTGTGAATTGATAATGTTGTCTATGCAAACTAATATATATCTAGGTTGTCAAAGTAATCAATGAATATCTCTGTATGAAACCAACTGATACTTTTTCAATTACAAATTGAGGATTGTTTAAAAGTTGTCAATTAACGCGAGTATGACTTATACTAGTTACTCAAGTAAAAAAAAATAAAAAGAAGGTCACTTGTTTCTTGGAATTGGAGTTTTCGAAGGGCGGCAGCTAAAAAAGAGAATGACTTTGATTTGTTTTGGTTTTGGGCAGTGGTTTGTTTACACTTTACTCAAAGCGATCAGAGAAAAAAAAATTTTTTTACGATTGCTGCAAATGAAATTTGCCCCAATTTGGCAAACAAAATACATACAGCAGAAAACTTAGACACTGTTGTTACAGTTACGCGAATTACTTGAGTAAACGACGATTACATGGGTATTACGATTCTACTAGTAATGTCTAACTTACTAAGTTACTAATTGGGACATTCTGCATGATATACACTCATATGAATGAAAAGGCCACGACGCGCAAGAAAAATGGAATAATTGTAAGGGCAACATATGCCAAAAAGAAAAAGAATTTGTCTAAAAACGTCAAATCTAATTGTACCTCAAGATTTCTTGTGTTTTAGAAGTTTTTGGAAATGGGATTATCATAAGCATCTGATTGTGCTTACTGTATGGGAACCGATCAAGGTGGAGTAAATTTGTAAATAAATCGTGTCACGTTTGAGAAAATAGAACACACTAATTTTAAGTTTAGTAAGTGGCTGGCAGAACAATCAACCATCGTATCTATTGCAGTGGAATTACAAACCAATGTTGACGTGATTATTTTTTATTTTTACTTTTGCCAATACTATGGGGGTTGTTTTGAGCCAAGAAGTTTCCCAACAAAGCCGAATTAAACTATAAAATGTGTTTGTTGTTTCCTGTTTGTAAGTTCGTATATATGCAGCTGGGCAAGCATTACAGCGATCGCTCATGCTCAAGAAAACAGTTTAAGCGCATACATTTTTGTCTTTGCCAAGAGTGTTTCGTTTATTTTTTTTGGTACGGCCCCGCGTAATTTTTTTGTTTTTATTTTTTTTTTGCAGTGTGGTAGTCAGCACTACGTGAGGAGAACACTATATAGAAAGTTTATTCGCAGCCCCGCATATCGGAACAGCCATACTTCTTCGGTTAACCAAGTTCTCCTATTTCCATTCTCTCAAGAGGTGTCTGCAAATCGGCTACCCCCCCCCCCCCCCCATATAGCATACTTCTATCAGATACTCGTAAATAGATTGAAATGTTATCGATTACTGTAAAATATCAATATTTACTTTTTAATTTTTGTCTTATGTCTCAATCCGAATTTAGAAATTATAAGGTTATTTTATGCGAATTGGATTTACCAAGAAATTTTTTTATTTTGATTCATACGTACGGTTAAGTATGCTTTTTCAATATCCAAACCTTAATCATACGATAAAATATGTGCACTGTATAAATATATACTACTAGAATCACATAAAAAGTGTAAAGTTTTAAAAAAAATTTTAACTTCTTTTTCATAGCCTGTTTAAAACTCCGTAGAATATCTAGATAGTATTCAGGATGCAATTGAAACCATTTCTCCTTTTGTTAGCATACGCAATAGTTGATGTTTTCGCAGCTGACGATACTAAAACCACAACAACAAGTAAATCTGACCCATGTTCGTTTAGTACTACAATAATTGAACCTACTGGAATTCAAGAATTAAACACATGTGCTACTTTAAAGGGTGAAATAACCATTAGTGGCAATGCCATAGGTCCAATTGATTTGCCAAGTGTTCGAGAATTAGCCGGTCTGTTGACGATTGTTAATTCCCCTTCGGTTGTGTCAGTCTCGCTTAATCTGTTACAAAACATTACTGGAAAGTTCCAAATTAAGAATGCTACCCAATTGAATTCGATTGACGTGATTTCATTGGAAAGAGTCAAGGATTTGCAGTTCATTTCCTTACCTTCATTATCCAACTTTAATTTTAATCCTTCGATTAAGGCTGTAGAAAAGATTGTGTTATCCGATACGGCTCTTTATGATTTAAGCGGATTGACCCATTTTACTGAAATCAACTATATGAATCTTAACAATAACAAAAACATTACTGAGATTGAATTCCCTAACTTGAAGACTGTCACTGACAATTTGATTCTTTCATTCAATCATGATGATGCTAAAGTGAAAATGGACAAGTTAATTTGGGCTGCAAATTTGACTATTCAAGATGTTGCAAAGTTTTCGGCTGTCAATTTAACTGCTGTCAATGGTACTTTGGGATTCAGTTATAACGCAATTGAAGAATTGAAATTGGATAAGTTGGAATCTGTGGGTGAATCATTGCAAATTTTTGCCAATGATGATTTAGATAACCTTTCTTTAAAGAAGTTGTCCGAAATTGGTGGCGAATTCAAAATGTTTAACAACACTGAATTGGACAATATGACTAGTTCATTTCCTGAACTTAAGAGAGTCAGAGGTGCTCTTTCAATTACTGGAGATTTTAAAGATTTACAAATGCCCAAGTTAGATCGAGTGCAAGGTGATTTTAAGATGACTTCTAAAAACGAAGATTTCAGTTGTAAGCATTTTGATGATTTAAAAGATAGGGGAAGAATTGAAGGCCATAATTACGAATGTACTCCTGGAAAGAAGGAAAAGTTGGGTAAGCAAGGCGACGATGACGACGATGACGACGATGATAGAGACAGTGGCTCTAAAAAGACAAGCAGTAAGAAGAATGGTGGTAACAATGTGTTAGTTCCAATGAATTTCTTAACCAGTGTGTTTGCATTCCTTATTGCAAATTTTGTTTAAGATTGAAATTATGAGTTTAATTCTATAATAGCTTGTTTGTTTTAAAAATATCTTACGTTTTTTGATATTTTTTTTGGTAAAGTTTCGTAAATAAAAAACAAGAACCTATCAATTTACTACGAGTCTTCTCTATTGTTTTAAAAAATAGTAAACTAAATTTAATTAGATTATTGCAAGACTTATTCTTGTAAGTCGTCATTAATTCAACACATCATTGATAAACAGCTGCAAAAACTCAAACTCACACAACAAAGGATAAATCCAAAAAAGGCTCGTGTAAAACAAAAGCTGTTCCTGGAAATTAAAAAAAAAAAATAATCACGTCCCGTTTCGGCTAAATTGTAGGTGTAATTCTCAAACCAAGATTTTTCTAAATATAGAAATACCATGCTGTGCGCCTATTATCACCATAATGAAATATGCAGTAACTTGAAACTGCATTCAGATCAATGTGTCTTGTATTATTGGATGATTTAGCCACTAAAAAAATCCCACTAAATCACAATTATGAAATGGTAAGTGTAGGACAAAATATTTTTTTGTAACTTTTGTGTTGTTATGATTTTCCAGAAGGGGCAATTCTGAAACAAGAGACCGGTAAGAATCAATAAGAGGTCTATTAATCGAAGGAGGCTGAATCTATATTAAATTATCACACAAGAAAATTATGTAACTTGACACATTGCTTAAGTAATGTTCTAGTTTGTAGAAATGTGACCTTGTCCTGCGTCCTGGTCCCTCTTTCGTTTCCGCGGTTCCAAGAGATTAAGAATTTCTTAACCGCAGTTCCGCGATCCCCCAGACTACCATCAGGTGAATTAAGCAAAAATAAAACTACACAGACGCAAAATCGAATGTGTACTTTACGTCAGTGAAGTTTGCTCTCGCTCTATCCGGAAGCTAAACACGGGTTAACACCGAGACAAACAAATATCTCCTCCCCCTCCTAAAAAAAAAGGAGATACGTGATTTAATGAAAATGGAAACTAAAAAGCAACTTTGTGGTAAATCGTGCAATTTGTTACGCCTAATTCTCGTTTCAAACTGGTTGTAGCTAATGGTACAAATTCAAAATTCATACGGTTAAAAATAGAAGCAGGCACTGGGGCCCAGGCCAAAAAAAGAAAAAAAAATTTTTGGCACTAAATCAACACACAGCAAAACATGGCAGTTTCTTTTTTTTTTTAGAATTTCTGTCTTTGTTTCCAACACATTTTTATTTGCAACTAACCGGAAATAACTCAACGAATCTAAACTTAGTCTGAGAGTATATATAATATCGGGGAATTCCTAAATCATATTGTGGTTTTTGTTTTTTTTTAATATATCCCCATTAAGTTTATATTTTTTTGCCGTTTCATATCAAAGAAAACTTTAACTGTATCGTTAGATCAATTCACCAAATACGCGTACACAAACCAACCATATCTATATAGACAACACTCGAATAAGTTATAATGACTGTACCATCTCAAAACCATATAATAGAATCATTTAAAACCGCCGGTCAAGACCAGTTGTTTGAATTTTACGATAGCTTGACTATTGACCAGCAACAAGAATATATTAAACAACTTTCCAAGATTGAAAATCCTTCGGAATTGGTCAACACTGTTGAATCAGCTATTAAATTTTCTTCATCAAACTCAAGTTCAAGAAATTTCACTCAATTGCCTCCTCAACAAACTGCATCTGTTTCTGATCTTGAAGCCGAATTGAAGGAAAAATGGTCCGATTTAGGTTATCAAGCTATCGCCAATGGTGAAGTTGGTGTATTGTTGATGTCTGGTGGTCAAGGAACACGTTTGGGATCCTCCAATCCAAAAGGTTGTTTTGATATCAAATTACCTAGTTCCAAATCATTATTTCAAATCCAAGCTGAAAAGATTTTAAAGATTCAACAAGTTACTAAGGAAAAGTTACAGTTATCTCAAACCCCAAAGATTTATTGGTACATCATGACCAGTGACGCTACTAGAAAGTCCATTGAAGCATTTTTCAAGTCCAATAACAATTTTGGATTATTGGTTGATCAAATTGCATTCTTCGATCAAGGTACTTTACCATGTTTCAATTTGGATGGTTCCAAGATTTTATTGGAATCTCCAAACAAGTATTGTGAATCTCCAGATGGAAATGGTGGGTTATACAAGGCCCTTCAAATAAATGGTACTTTAGATGATATAATTGCCAAGGGAATCAAGCACATCCACATGTATTGTGTTGACAACTGTTTGGTTAAAGTTGCTGATCCAATTTTCATTGGATTTGCCATTGACAAAGAGTTTGATTTAGCTACCAAAGTAGTAAGAAAGAGAGATGCCAATGAAAGCGTCGGTTTAATTGTTTTGGATGACGATATCAAGAAACCATGTGTTATTGAATATAGTGAAATTTCTTCAGAATTGGCCAACAAGACTGAACCAAATGATCCAAGCAAATTATTCTTGCGTGCTGCCAATATTGTCAACCATTACTATTCTGTTGATTTCTTAAAGAAGATGGTTCCTCAATGGACTTCTTCTCAAGAATTCTTGCCATTCCATATCGCCAAGAAGAAAATTGCCAGCATTAATCCTGAAACCAAGGAATTTTACAAGCCAACCGAACCAAACGGTATCAAATTGGAACAATTTATCTTTGATGTTTTCCCATCGGTTGAATTGCAAAAGTTTGGATGTATGGAAGTTGAAAGAATTGATGAGTTTTCTCCATTAAAAAATGCCGATGGGGCCAAGAATGATACTCCAACCACTTGTAGACAAGATTATCTTGCCCGTGGTACTAGGTGGGTCAAGGAAAATGGAGGTTTGATTGAAAATGGTGCATTCGTTGAAGTTGATACTTTGACTAGTTATGGCGGTGAAGGTTTGGAATTCGTTAAGGGCAAGCAATACAAAAATGGGGACGTTATCTAAACCTGTTGAGCAATAGAGATAATTTTATATTTATAACCTAATAAAACAGAAATAATAGAGCTAATTCAAACTAGCAAGATAAGAAATTTAACCTTTCAGCAACTCCTCAATTCTGAACTGTTCATATAATTTTTGAACAGTTATATCCTTTAACTCTTGTAAATGGGACCCGAAGAGTATATTTTTAACTAATTTGAAGTCACATAAAGTTTCATCTTCTATATTAATGGTGCCAGCTTTATTGGTTCGGGTTAATTTACCGGTACCAACTGTATTTGACCCAATGATTGCAAAAGGAATCGATTTTTGCAATTTTGAAAGATATTCATATTCTGTCGATTCCAATTCCGGAATTATTTTTGCTTCATCATCACCTTCCAAGAAGTTGAAAATCTTAATTTTGTGTTCCGTGATATCTTTAATGACCACTTCTTTGACCTTGTATAGTTCAGAAAAAGTTAATCCATCCGACTTGGCAATAACAGGTATCAAGTTGACTCTTTCACCAATAGTCTTCATCATACATATGTCAAATGTAGATAATCTAGTATTATGTTAGTATATGATATTGCTATAGCTAATTATGTCATACGTACCCTTTAATAGCTGCATGAATGAAATATAAGGCAACGTGAATTCTAGTATCATCGATATTGGGATTTCTATTAACCTTTAATTCTTCATCAAGTACAGTTCGATATTGCTTTTCAATGAATTCCTTTATCTCATCAGGGGTATTGTTTCTCTTTAAGCTGAACCCACAATTATGGGTAAGAAACACTCTTAATTTGATAGGAATGCAACCTTCTGGAGAATATTCTATTTGTGTTAGTAACTTTAGTTGCAACATCACATGGGGTGGAGGGGTGTAAAAACTTACCAAATAAATCTGTATTAATTGAGAAATCAGATTTAGATCCAGCTTGGCTATTAGATTGCCACTTGTCAAGGTTGTAGCATTCTCGATCGCATAACGAATTGATGAATGTTTTCTTGCCTAAATCATTTTCGCCAGCAATGAGAATATTGAAATTAATACCTCGTTTGGCTTGTTTCCTAAGTCTAATTTGTTCTGGAGTCGTCTGCCGAGTCTGTTAGTATTATATTCCGATGGATTATCACGTTGATTGTACTTACTGTGCTCCCTGCGGTTAATGTTCTTGTCATTGATGGAAATAAAGAAATGGTTTTTGCAACAATGTTACGCCACAAAAAAAAAAAATAGCGCTTTAAATCAAATCAGAAAAATCAAGCAGAAATTCAGGTTATACATTGTAAGGACCAATTGAATTTTCCATTCATTACTATATAAATTACTTATGCTATAAGTTTATTCATTTGTTCAACAGCATAATCCAAGATATACGTTTGTTCAATCATATCATCAATTCTTGAATAATGTCTTTCGTTATAAGGAACTATAGAATCCATGATTTTCATCAATCCAGGAATATCAACCAACTTTTCCATGGCTATATTATTCAATATAACGGCTAATAACTTCTGACTCAATTCGAAAAACTTGAAGTTAATATTCCAATCTCTGACCTTTTTGAAAAGCTTAATCAATTGATCATCATTTAATTCAACAATCGTTTCTTCTAATTGCTTAGAACCAATTGGTGATTCAGGATCTTCGTTAGTTTCAATACTTGCCTTGATGACATTATAAAGACGCATAGAATGGTCTAGAGTTAATGCTAAAAGGAAGGCATTGGCCCAATCCTTGTTCTTGATAAAGTTAGACAAGTTTTGTTCTTGTTCGATTCTTTCTTTGTTCTGTTGTTCTTTCAAAAGCAATTCTTCTTCGGTGTTATCAACCCACTCAGTTAATTTCCCATCGGCATCAGCACTGATAAAATCTTGACCATCTTCTTTCACATCAAGAGCCCAGATTCTATTGTCATGATTATCCAAAGATTTAATGACTTCTCCACTCTTGTAATCCCAAAGCTTGATTAATCCATCGGCACCTGCTGATAATAATTGTGGGGAATCAGAATTAAAGAACTTGACTCTTTGAATGGAGTTAGTATGACCTTCAAATGTCTTTTTACAACTGAAATCAACCAAAGACCATACCTTGACGGTTTTATCACCACTTGCAGTAGCAATCAACTTATCAAACTTATAGAAATTGATATCCCATAACCCACGTTTGTGTCCTTTTAATATACCGATAGTTTCTCCAGAATCAGTGTTCCATACTTTTGCCAATTTATCATAGGATGCAGTAGCAAAGAATTCATCATTAGGAGAGATATCAATAGAATTTATATCCTTATCATGAGCTCTTCTAGTATATTCGGAAACTTTGACTGTCGAATTAGGAGCAGATGGTATTTTCCATTTTTTGATTGTCAAATCACTGGAACCGGTAAGAATAAATTTAGGGACTTCAATGTTACCGCCAGATTTGGAAATGGATATGGCAGTAACGGCTCCAGCATGACCTTGGAATCTTGCAAATGATTCAAATTCTTCCTCTTCGTCGTTCCATCTCCATAATCTTGCTTCATTGTCCTTAGAGGCAGTAGCTATCCACTTACCATCATCAGAAACGTCAATGGCATTCAATAAATCAGTGTGTCCCTCGTATAATTTCAATTCCAATGGTTTTGAAGGATCAATGACTCTAAGAGCCGGAGAATTGGTAGCTAATGCGACAAGGTTGAATTCAGGTCCAACATATCTTATGTCCGCTATAATACCGTGGTTACCTGCAATACGTTTAACTATTGGGAATTCCAAATGATCTTCTTTGGAAGTGATTGTTTCTTCTTGTAAACTAACTTCAATAATTGTTTGATCACTAACAACCAAATATAATGAAGTATCATCTAACTTAATAACATCGATGATTAATAACTCTTCACTAGTCTTTAATGGAGTAGTTGATTTTGCAACTAATTCTCCAGTCTTGATATCCCATATTCTTAAAATATTTTCTGAACCAGCGGTGTAAAAGTATTGTCTGTTATTATGTTGTAATCTGACAAACCCAGCACTTTCTATCTGTTCATTAATAGGATGGGTGAATAAAGGTCTGAAATTCTTGGTGTTATAAATGATAGCAACATTATCTCTTCCAGCACTAATAAAATATTCTCCTTCGTCATCGAATCCTAGACCTCTCACAGCTGTATTATGTTCCTTGATTGTGTACTTACATTTTCTCTTGACCAAATCCCAAATCTTGACAGTACCCATAGTATCACCACTGGCCAACTTCCAATCAGTGGAATTCAATTCTCCATAGAAATTCAAGGAACAAATGGTAGTACCGTGACCCTTTAATGAATGTGTAACATAACCATTTTGAATATCCCATACAGTGATAACCCCATCGGAACCACCAAATGCAAATAAACTCGAAGTGAAATCAGCAGTGGAAATGTATACTGGCGAAGGCAATTTAAAAGTCTTGGTCACGGTTCCTAAAGTCACATCGAAAATTCTTAACTGTTGAGATTGTGATAATATAGCCAAGTTCTTTCCGTCTGGTGTAATGACTACATTGGTGATTAACTCTCCATCACCTTCTATTTTATGTATTATTTCATTAGTGTATAAATTGGTAATAATGACATCTTCATTTAATGGAGTAGCCAAAAATTGACCATCGGAAGATATGGTACAACTGATGCCTCCCACATAGAATGGTTCTATGTTATTATGCTGTTTATATGTGGTTTTTAACGAAGCCATGGTTGGATAGTTGTACTTGTAGATGGTATTAATTTTTCATTTTAGATTCTCTAAAAAAATTTGGTAATGAGCATCTCACCGACCGGAAGTCGCATTTAATACCTTTGTCACGTGATGTTAAAGTACTTCCGGGAACAAACCATAATCTCACCCAAGTCAATATTGAAACAATCTTGATCGCCGACATGATAAGAAGATTGTTGATAAGACTGAAAGAAGTATCTAGAGAGTATCCTAGTCATTTGTTATGTGCTATTGTTTTAAATACGTAGGTATCTGTCATATTAAAGTCATGTTCCAGGTTGAAATTGGCCATAACACCAGCTATTTAGCCTTTTGATTCCATTTGAATTATATAGCACATACCTTTATTTGCAGTTATTTAGTGTGCTACTTGGTTGCAGAATGTTGCTATTTGGTTGTGTGTGTTGCAAACTGATGACTATCTTAGGGGGGGAGATGATTTCCTGAGCAATTGTCTAGCCTGTGTCATTTTCATGCTTTCTTTCCTATTTCAAATGGTGTCCAAACGCTTACAATAACCCAATTGGTATTACTTACTTTATACGGAGTATCATCAGAACAGATTGTACCACCCGTATTTATTTATCAGCAAGCAAAACAGTTTTGGTTGCCTTTTTTTAAGTTGTATAGTTGCGCTACCAATTTTGCCAATTAAGCAACGAGTTAAAAACGAACGAAAAAAAAACCACACTGCTCCGCAAAGCAATAAAAAAAATCTTATTCAAAATCAACAATCTTTACCACACCATAAATAATTCAAACACGCACAATGTTATCTATATCACGTCACTTGGCAAGATCTACTGTCCGCTCATATTCTACTGTTGCTGCCACTAGCACTCCTAAGAAAGTTGGTGCTTTCAGAGGTGGATTTGTTGGTTTTTTACTTGGTGTAACTGCCACTGGGGTTGTATCATACTATTATTTATTAGACCAATATAAATTAGCCAACACCGTTATAGTTGCTGATATTGTTTCCTTACAAAATTCAATTTCAAGTTTGGAAAAACATATTAAAAATTTAGAAGAAAAGAAATAAAGACATACAAGTGACTAAAAGTGTATGATTTAAATATATATATATATACAGGCACAATACAAATAATTGTTCTATAAACATGAGTTTATTCTTTTATGATGCACTTTGAAGGAGTTGGGCCACATCAGTTAAAAACCATTGGAATTCCTCCTTTGACAATTCTCCTTCTCCCATGACAATTTCTGTTCTCCGTCCTCCAAATTCACCTCCTTCCACAATGGCAAGGGTAATTATTCGATCTCTGAAAAGGAATGGGATTTCTGTACGATGGGTCACATTCACGAAATCGTATCTTACCTTCTCTCCATTAATATTTATGTCAATGGAGGGTTTACACAGTAACTTTTTGTCTCCTTTGAATTTCAAGTTAGATTCTTCCAAGTAACGAGGAAGGTCAGGTTGATTTTTAAACCTCCGAGAACTACTACTGATTTCTTCATCGGATACTTCTTGTTCGGAACTTTCATGATCAATCTTCAACAAATCGCCGGCAATAACTTTCGATAATTGAACGTCACATGCGGCTTTAGGGAATGGAATGGCAATATTTTTGACTGCCTCGGCTGTATACACAAGCATAGTTTCTGGATTGGGTACCCCAAAAGTATTTATATCTGCTTGTATTTCAACCGGAGGGTAGTCCAAGTATTCCTTAACAGATTTGGTAGATCCTTCCAGTGTGTGAAATAACGAAGGCGCAAATCTGATTTGGACCTTGGTAGTGTATGGGATATCCACAGATTCTGCAGCAGAAGGTAATGAAGTGATTATGTCACTGATATAAGGTATTCCATTGCTGACAAATTTGAATTCGCTTTCTGCAGTAACTGTTTCGAACTTGGGGAATAATTCATCGGACTTCTCAGACTTTAAAAGGATGTTACCGAATTGGGCCGTGATTGCTTTGCTCAAAATTGCATCCCCAGGAACGCCCTTTAATCGAGCAGCATAACTAGTGTCATTGAGTTGTTCATAAAGGTTATCAACAGCCGAGTCACTGAAGTAATCGGATAATTCAACCGTTAATGGTTCTTCATCGAATTCAAACCCATCCTCTTTGCTAGATTCTTCTGTCATATCTGTAGTTAAAAGCTCATCTTCGGATGATAACAGTACATGTTCTTTTGTTACAAGTTGATCTGTCTCTTCCTTTGATTGAGATAACTCATCATTGAGCGAAAGCTTCTCAAACTCATCCATGCCAAAATTGTCAGTTTCTTCCTTGAACAAACTTGAAATTCCAGAAAGCTCCTTCAATGCTTTTTCTTCCATTGCTTTTCTTTCCAATGCCTTCTGGTCAACTAATTCATTCAACACATTTGATTCTACTATAGGGTCTCTCATCTTCAGCAATTTGGATACCAAAAGTGGATTAGTTGGTGTTTTGAAATCTTTCATTTGTTGATAAAAAGAATTAGTTGATTTTTCCACCCATGCTAAACTTTCATCATTGCTTACTGGAATAAACTTGTGGTTAAAAAGCTCGTGCTTATTGTAGATTTCGTTGACAATGTGTGGGTTAAAGTCCAAAGCCCAAATCAAGAGCTGTTTGGCTAAATCTATCGAACCCATATATTCAGCATGGATAATGTATTTTCCGTCTTCAATATGCTGGAAATAGACATGGAGTGTTTCTTGAACATACTTGAATAGAAGAGCTGCTCTTCCTGCTTTGTTAAACTGTTCAGCAAGATGTGACAAGTCGATCTCTTTACGCTCAAACCCAGAAATTGTATTTTTGATTCTATGCTCTGCAATATCCAAGCTTGTTTGAGTTCCACTCATGTGTAAAGCCCCGTTCTTCATTTCCACGCTGACACCCAATGCCTTCAATTCTGAAAATAATGATGATCTTTCTGGATGGAGCAAGTATTGCTGTGGTTTGGTAACAGGGACGGTTTTCCTTTCAAATACATCTGTTACTAATTGTCCTTCGGTTTTGGTTAGTTTCCAGATATCCAAAAGTATCGTGTCAATGTAATCCTCTTTTATAACCACTCTCTTTCCCTTTACTTTTCTATATACAACATGGTGGAATTCTGGCTTCTTTTTCATTTCATCGACGTATTCTTTAAGTTGACGTTTTGTGAATGCTTTACTTAGTCCTTTTGAAATGTTTTCGTATTTCAGACTCCCCACGGTATTCTCGACGGGAAGATAGTACTCTATATTAGTTTGAAGGTCTGATGGCGCTATGCTTGTCTTGTCGCTGCTACCTATAGTATCAGCGGTAGTGGGTACAGCTTTCTCACTTTTAAGAACAGACAATAAGGTTGGATTAATTCCCCATGAGCTTTTTGCGGGGGTACTTTTCGTGGGAGATTCTTCAACATCACCGTGTCTTTTCCGCTTATTTTTCTTCTTTTGATAAATTTCTCCTGAAGTTAAAAAGATTCGTTTAGTTCGATCAACCTTAAGCATAGAGGAAGTATCCTTAAGTTCGGGCTCACTAAAATCGGGTATTTTCATCTGAGATACGACACTGGTACCGCTGATGCCCCGTATTAGCGTCCTTATATGAGATTCGCATTTCTTAGAACATCTAATCAACATAATTTTCTTGATACCATATATAGAATTGACGGTTGGTTGCAGATCCTGCTCATCACAATCCATCTTTTCAATTGTGCTCAAAACTTTTTGCACATTTTTCTGTTGAAGGGTGCGGCTTAATGCATGGTCACGTGAACTAAACACCGCTACCAGATTGTTGGAATTCAAAGTTGACTAATTCACAAACATACACACAAATATCGCGTGTAGTCATATGGTTCGTATATGCCTATATAAAAGATAATTCTCATTTGGAACTAAATCAAAACACGAAACAAAGTTTCCAACCGAAATAATCCGACACGGGTTGTACTTTCCGTCCCTTTGTAAAACAAAGAAGATCAGCTCTTTTGTATCGGCTAAAGTACATAATTTATGAGTTACTCCAGGTTTCCCTGATGTCATACATAAGCGAAGATCCCCTTTGGAAACTACAATAACAACGGTAAATAAATTGTTTCATGATTGATTTTCGCCTTGTGGAACGGGAATGTGCACCCGAAAAGTCTTGGCTGATAAGCAGTTTTAAAGTTTAGAAGAAACCTTCGGAATGCGATATGAAGCTACATTGGAATCATAACTCTTACATTCGTCTTTAGTTATGGCATCTCCAAAAAAAAAAAGATTGTACCCTACGGCATTTACATTAGGCAGTTTAAAAGAAAGCACATGCGCTCGGTATAAGGCGGCTGCCCCCCGAATTTTAATTGTCTCGGTGTAGACTACCTTTAGGCAAGTGAGGACATTTTCGCATTTCATTTCCCCAAGAAAAAAAGTGCGGGTGGCATCCTACACCAAACGGTTTTTCGCATTTGAGGGGCAGACAAAAAAAAAAATTTTATGTCGCTTCTGTTTTCCTAATTTTCAAAACAGTGGTCACACCAAATTTTTCCTTCGGGATTCTTTTTTTGGAGCGGAAACTCCGTCGCTTCTGATAACCAAAATTTTTATGCAATCTACACTAAAATATTTGGTGCCATTTACAATGATTATAATCATTACTTTTTGAGATAGTGAGGCATCAAGTGGTCTGTTTCGGATTATAAATAATGACAATATCCTACCCTTCATCTTTTGCCCCAGATTTTCTCTTTCTTCTTTAGGTTATCAAATGTCTCTCTCTTTATATTCTAATGCTGCACTCCGCAGATCAGCCGTTGCTGCTTTACGCACTGCACCAGCTTTGCGCTCGTCATACATACCACTCCGTCATTTCAATATCCACCCTAACAAGAGGGCCACTACCACTATGACCAACACAACCACCAATGTTCCATTGCATACCAAACCAGAAGAACGTAGTTTTGAGCATCTCAGTGTATTTACTAACAAGGAACTTCTTTCTTTCTTAATTATGGGATTGTGTACTTTGAATAAACCTATCCTTAACACCTGCATAAAACTATTCCCATATGTCCCACTTTCCATTGTCAAGGCATTGGTTTATCGTATCTACTGTGGAGGTGAAACCATCGAAGAAGTCAAGACAACCGGGATGAGATTGCACGAACGTGGAATCAATAATATGATGATTAGTTTGACCATTGAAGCTTGTGATGGTAATGACAATGTTGATCCAGAATACATTGTTGATGAAACTTGCAGATCCGTCAAGGAAATACTTGTTCCTCACATGGAAAGCATGCTTGCCAAAGCTTCTGATGTCAACTCCATTCCACCAGGTTATGTTGCCTTAAAACCAACTGGTTTTGCCAAAGATTCAGCCAGAGTTTTGCGTGAATACAACACCACTTCTGCTGCTGAATTTGAAGGATTGGTGGAAAAAGCCACCAAGGTGTGTCAAGCCGTTTACGATGCTAATATCGCCTTGCAAAAGAAGTACCCAGCTAGAGTTGCGCCATTCACTGTAGCCGTTGTTGATGCTGAAAAGCACGAATTACAAGAAGGTGTTTATGAATTACAACGTCGTTTATACTCCAAATTCAACAAGATGAATGAACCTATTTCTGTGGTTGGTACTTTGCAAATGTACTTGTCTGAATCCTCATCCTTGTTAGCCAAGGAAGAGCAATTGGCTGTTAAGAACAATTACAGGGTTGGTTTGAAATTAGTTCGTGGTGCTTACATCCACTCCGAAAAGAACAGAGCTACCATTATCCATCAAACTAAAGAAGACACTGATTTCAACTACAACCAAGGAATTGCATACTGTATTGATTCAATCTTGCATGATAAGGGTAACGAATCCACCATTGGTCACTTGGTGGTTGCTTCTCACAATGCCGAATCCTTGCATTTGGCTAGTAGTGAAGTTTACAATGAATCCACCAAAGACAATAACAACAAAACTAACGTTGTCTTGGGGCAATTAATGGGTATGTCTGATTCTGTGACTTTTGATTTGATTAACAGACACCAAATTGGTAATGTCATCAAATATGTTCCATGGGGTCCTCCTTTGGAAACTAAGGAATACTTGAGAAGAAGATTAGAAGAAAACGGTGATGCTGTTTCTAATGACAATGGATTTAAATTAGTCAAGTCCACTTCTTCGGAATTATTAAGAAGAATTATGGGTAGATCATGATTGAAGATATTTATATAGAATATGTAACGATATAACGCGGTTTAGAAATATAAAAGTTTATGTAAAAGTGTCTGTAGTCTATATATCTATTGTGTATGTCGGTGATTTCCAAATGATTCCTCCAATGACGCACTGAACCAACCATTCCCAATCAACGACTTTTACTTTCTTTGATTCTTTCTGTTTTTTGATATTTCTTGAAGCCATGTTTGACAATACCTTGTTTATGGTGTTTCCATCGTCATACACTATGATATCACCTCCCAACAGCTTGAACAACTTCTGTATTTGTCCCAGCTTAGAGCAGTACTGTAACGATCTAGCTCCAAACGAATGGAATATCAATTTACTAGTTTCCAACGAATTAGCATTAACGTTAATGGTCAAGATAATTACATCGATGCCATGCAACAAGTTATTGTTGAGACTTAGCTGTTCATTCAACATGGCCCCACATTCGTAATTCTTTCTGAACTTGAATACATCGTAACTCTTTACTGCATTCAACCGTTTCGATTGACCCGAAGGTAACAAATAACCCGGCCACGCTTCAAGGGTAGAGCTATCGTTTATACAATCGTCAATATAAACATCTGAAAGAATGGGCCATCCTAAAGCCAATGCTTGGAGGTACTTGGCACTACGACAATAACTGTTTGAAATTAATGCCCCGAAGGATAACCCGGCAAGGTAATCCGATTGCAATACTAGCGAATCTCCAACTGTGCTATACTGAAATATTTCATTGAGCTCCCGATCAATCAATGTTCCATCATTATTTTCAATCATTTGCTTGATTTCATTCTTGCGATCGCCAACTATCCCTGTGATACAAAATAACCTACCAGAAAATAAACTAGTCCTTTCATGGGTCGAGCGACGTAATGGCGATGCTTTACTGCTTACTTGGCTTATAAATGGTATGAACTTGTTTGTTTTTGTCGGAGTCAACGGGACTGTATCACTCAACAAATCGTGGCTTTCTATAATGAGTTGATAGTTCAGTTCATGTAGGGCCCAATCGTCAACTTCCATGAAACACTCAGATAATGATACTCTGAACTCGTGGTCTTTTGGTTTGGAGGGGAACTTGCACAAGTAAACAACATTGTATCCTCGAATGCATTGGATAAATGATGACGATTCCGAACAACCTAATCCAGTGACCACGTATTTGTGAGCAGAGTTCCTGATATTCAACGTGTCACCAATTCTGATATCCAATAGTTTCAAATCAGTATTCTTGATTCGGTAAATCCCATCCCGGAAGTCGACATTCAGATACTCAATATCCTTGTTTACCACCGTGCCACTATATATTTTCAAGTTGTTATATGTAGCCCAAACACTGTTGTGGTTTACAATGTCATCTTGCGTTAACACATTCAGAGTCTCAACTCGCAAGACTTTCGTATCATTACTTTCGTCAAAAGTAGTTTCGTCCATGGTAGGTTGGGAGTCTATGATGTTACGTATCCTTCGTTTACCAGGAATTGGCTCATCTACATCGTCGATATCTTCCAGTTCTGAAGACCCGTCTTCAAATGGAATGTTAAATTGAGGAGAAGAAGGCGGATGTATCCTTGTCGGTTCTTCATCGGGAATAGTTGTTTCCTCTACCTCTTCATCATCGGGTATGGTGGTATTTTCTCGATCTGTTTCCTTGGTAGGACTGCTCGTACGCTTAACTAGTTGCACTGGGGGCGATGATTGACTCGTTAGTGTGCTGGGGCTGGCTAGCACAATTGGTTCACTCTTCATTCGTAAATCAACTGGAGTTTTCATTTCGGGAATTTCCATAGTGGTTTGATTTCGTTTTAATCTTTTGATGGGACTTCCTGGCTGTGACATCTTACGTTTGAGTCTTGTGGCTAGCAAACTGTCCTCGAACTGCTTGTTCTCGGACTCTTGTTCATCATCACTTTGTACTTCAAGTGTGTCGTTGTTCCCCTGGCTTGTAGTAGTTATATCTGCCTGTTCTTGGGTGTTGAGCACTTGTGTATGGGATATGAATTCGGGTGGAGGAACAAGAAGTTGAGGGGAACTGGTCATAGTCTGTTTCTCTGGTGAGCTTGTAGATATGTTTCCGTTTTGGTTAATTGGTTGTGTTTCTTGGTTTCCTGAACTAAACTGAAAAGATTCTAGTTTGATTTTCTGGGTTTGATCTATAAGTTGGGTTTGTGCTTGGGTAAAGGCTTGAGTGTCTCCGTCTATTTGTTGAATAAAATTGTTGTCTATTCTCTGCGTATAATTGTCTATTTGTTGTGTAAAATCGTTGTCTATCCTCTGCGTGTAATCGTCTATTCGTTGTGTTTGGTCGTTGTTTATAATTTGAGTGTCTTGTAGTTGATAATCACGTCGTACTTGGTCGTGACTGGCTCCCGATGACGGGGTTTCCGTCTCATATGAAGCAATCACGGGTGATTCACTAATTTCTGGTAGATTTGGGACATGCCGTACGCGTGTTTTCTGATCACTTGAAGAAGGTGAGTCTATAACTTGGGTATCACCTATAAATTGTGACTTGGGTGATTCTATATGTTCTTGCTCAATCACTTGGGTGTCCTGTAGATAGCTCAACGGTATACTCCCATTTTCTTTCTTTGACGGAGTGGAGAATATATCTTCATTGAATATTTCACATTGCGTTTGATCTAGCTCAGTTATGTCTGGGTGTATTTGAGATTGGTCGTTTCCAAACACCAAACTTGAATTGTAGTCTTCCCGGATCTTTAGCGAAGATATATTAACCTGATGGGTTTCCTCATCTTGCTGGGTTGGATTGGAGGCAGTGTTCATCCGGTTTACCTTCATTACCAGTGTTGTAACATTTTGCTATGAATCTTCTATAAATCATTTTTTATTTTTTTTTTTTTTTGGCTATGATAAGAGAGGGTTCTACAGAATATGGAAACTTTTCAACTTTAACTATTAAACTGCACACTGCAAACTACCTATTAGGACATTTCTAGATTAACTCGGTACTATTACAGAATACTATACAAATATTATATACATAAAATCATCAAACATAAGTTGAGTTATTGCTTCCTCCAAGTTGACTCATGATCGCTTCGAATGAGAGTCCTTCGTTGTAACTACTGGTGGAAGTAACATTGTCAGCAGCAAGAGCTCCAGTCAGAGGTCGATAATCTCGTTTCACGACAAAAGCAGCAAATAACCCAATTCTCATATCCCTCTTGTGGCTTTTTACATATGATGGCATATTATCGTCCCTGAAATCAATAGGCATGATATACGCATCTTTGACAAACCATGGCTTACCTGATAATACACCAACCTTATCCTCAAGTAACAAATACTGATACAACTTATTGAATTGGTCTTCTTGGAGAGGGGCATGTTTAATCTCGACAAATATCAAGTCTCGGGAGCTTGTAATTTTGTTTAAATATCCATCGGCAACTTTTCGATCTAGTCTTCCTTGAACATGGTAAATTTTTTGATCTAAAATATCATGACATATAGCTTGACCTTTGGCATGGTTGATGGAATAATTGGTGCAAGTATGGAATTCTCCAATTGCTTCAAACTGAGTGAAATCAGGAAACTCGATGGTACCTTCCCAAACTTTCGGATTAACAATCTCAACTGGTTTTATGGGTTTTCCACCTGTTAATATTGGGAATAGAGCATCCTCGTCCGGGTGCTCTACTTGTTCCAAATCGCTTGATTCAGAAGATTTCGTTTCGGGAGACAAATTTTGTTTTTCAGATGTTGCTTCAGTCTTGACTGTATTTTCTTCTACTTTTTCTTGCTTCTTCTCCTCCTCCTCTTCGTCGTCATCGTCATCATCATCAGAATCTTCTATACGAGGGTTGAGATTATTATAAGTACTTTGTTCTATACTACTAGCAGTTATACTTGGTTTCCTTACATCAGGAGTACCCTCTTCTTCACTAGAGAAAATCCTATGATCAACCTTCTTGGTAGTTATACTTGCATCAATCCAATCAACTCTATCGTTGTCATTCTCATTTTCTTTAACAATGTCACCTTTATGGGTTCGTCTGATAATTTCATTGGTGTCATTTTCATGCAAGATAATGTTTTTAATGTTTTCTTTATTTTGAGCTTCAATTTTCTCGATATTCTGGTTGATTTCTTTAGGAGTCTTCTTGACAATATCTTCAAAAGTAATGGTGCCCAGTAAAATATCCTTCATGAAATACTTCTTGAGTAAGAACAAGATTCTTCTACCTTCTGAAGTATACAATTTCCCTTGGAATTCTCGGAATATGATATCCTCGATCTCTAACGCCCATTCAGTAGCCTTGAGCTCTTTTGCTTCAGTTGAACTTTGATCTTCAGGTGGGAAGCTTCTTTTGAAAAAGTTGAAAAATGCCTTGGCGGTGCTTAATCTGGTATCATCCTTTAAACTATCAAGGGTGACAACTGGTTTGGTATCTAGTTTAGGTTCTTCTTCCTCGGTGCTAGTTTTCTTCTCGGGGGTTTGTGATTTTGCCGACCTTCTTTTAAGTTTTTCTTTGTCGTATAACTCAGGACTGCATTGATCGCAGGTGTAATTTTCTGGAATACGCTTGTTTCTGGTAAATCCCATACACTTTGCGTGTTGCCACGTGTTACACTTGTCACATTGGATAAAAGTACCACCTTGATCGTTTTCTTCGTCATAGTTATCTTGATTTGTTCCACAGGGGCGACAATCAACCACCCCTTCGTCTTCTTGTTTATACTCCTTGTCATCCTCGTGTACACCTTCTTGAATCTTTTGTTTCTTCACACGGTGCTTATCAAGCAAATCAAGATCATCCCCGATGATCTCGTCTGTGAATCTCTTGCTGTGTTTACCCTTGGTACTTCGCGAGGAACGTCTTTGTGCTGTCATGGCTGGCTAGTTTTCTTTTCGTGTGACCACTTAGAGTTTTTTGTATACAAAAGGGGGTCTGTCGCAAAGGAAGGGGGAGCAAAGAAATTAAATAATATAGAAAGTATTGGATAAAATGAATATAGATTAAGGTCTATTTATTTAGAGATATTTCTCAGTTTGATTTGGTGATATTGCTGTGTGTTGTTGAACTGATAGCTTGGGACAACCAGCTTGTAATTTCTTTGCCGTCAAAAAATTTTTTCCTTGATAGAGAAAAAAAAAAAGAACGGAATTTAACGCGAGGCAGATTTTTTTTTCTTTCCATGGGGCTGACTATATCAGGTGACTACGCTGGCAGCCTTTCTTCATTACGTATAGATCAGATACATAGAGACGCCCCAATTATCCGTAAGGATAAAACTATTATAATATCTCACCAAAAATGATTGTCTTTCTATTCAATAACTGAAATCTTTTCACTTCTGAATATACATTCGACATTTTTGGGCAACAATAATTGTTGAAAATGGTTAGAAGTAGTTGGCCACACAATTGACTTGGGCAATTTGCTCGTTGAAAGATCAAAGACTTTCAAATTGGGAGGTACATAATCTATATCCACCTTTTTGATCTTACACTCTCGCATCTCGAATCTGAGTAGCCTAAAGTTGTAGTTTCGGTTAAATAACGGGAACTTCAGAGTCAACTTTTTAATTGGATTACAATTTACTCTTAATTGGAGAAGGTTAGGAGGAAGTATCCAACCGTCTAAACTCTTGATCGAGTTCGAAGAAAGATCTAATTTGTATAAATTCTTGAGTTGACTCCAATCACTGTACGATAATACATCCTTAATCTCATTATGTATCAATCTCAAGGAAGTTAGTGATGGAGGAAATAGGAAATGTGACAAATTGCCGAAGTAACAGCAATGTAATGCCAACCCTGTCAAATTACTCGGGAATTCTCCCACTTGTCTCTTGGACAACTTCCACGGTACTTCTGCCGCAACTAATGTTTGTAAATCCCCGGGTAGTCTCTTCAAAGTTTGAAGGTGCTGAATTGGATTACCAGAAATATCCAAGAATTTCAATATTGGTGGCCACCCAATGGTTTCAACAAGTTCTTTCACGGCATCATCATCAAATTCATTATCTGCCAACAGTAAATACTCGAGACTTCCCGGCCATGACTTCCCCAGGATCGTATATATTTCATTCTTTGCTAAACTTAGATATTTCAAGCCAACAGGCAACTCGTCAACTACGATGGATTCCAATCCAGCGTTTACTAAGTAAAGACGACACAAGTTCTCGGGTACCTTAGCCTGAAAAAATAAATAATCTAAGATGTAACAATTAGACAAGATAATAGTATTAACACCTTCAGGAATTTTCACCGCGAAAACCTCAGAGGTCCTAAATGTTGACATGCTAAGAGATTCCAACTTATCAGGAAACCTAACCTTCAGCCAATCACTCACATTGAGATATGAAATTTCAATGCTAGCGAGATTAGGATGGTTACTAAATCTCGGATTATTATTCAACTCCAGTTGTATCATTCTCAAATCCATTCGTGACAAAAGAAGTCTCTTTAAATTATCCAATGATAATAAATACTTGAAATCCTCGATTGTAATCTTGCAACCTACAAGTACAACGTGTATTTCGCCAATTTTGTGAAATATATCATGATACTTACGTAAAATCTCCATTACATCTTTGAAATCGCTACCACTATGTATCAAATCTACTGTGTTAGGGGTAACGTCAGGGAAATTATCCATAAATTGGTAAATTGCAGTCGATCCTTGAACTAAGACATTTTTATAACCACAGCTGGTGCATTTAATTCCATTATATGATGGAGTTATTTCAAGGTGTAGTCTATGGTAGTAATAATTACGACTAAACCCTTTGATTTTGCTATCAGGAAAATGTATAAGGAAATCAGCTAGATATTCTGGAGTAAGAAAACCAAAAATGGATGTAATAATAAGATCAGGAAATTGGGGAAAGTAGGTTGTTAGAAACTTTACTAGGTATTCGTCACTGTCAGTCATCTTTAATCAATTATATACTTGTTTCTTTGTAAATGGTCCAAAGATAATTTTTTGCATCTGGCTCTCGCTTAACAAAATGAAAACAACTTTTGTGGCCAAGCCTTAAATTGCCCAATCGGGAAACTTGCGTGCAACGTTATTCGGAAGGGTATATTTAAATACAAGTTATTTCGGATGTAGTTTTTATAGCATCAACACATCATCGCTCGTTTCCTACATATTCTATTGAGAAGTAAGTTCAACATTGCATCGAAACTCACAATCTTTTGGTTAAAAGTCAAAGCTCTAGCCATTGAACGTTTTTGTTAAATATTCGTTTAGTCAGAATTATATGCAGCGTCTATATATACAGAAGAAAATATTGTACATTTTGCAATAATTTTGCAGCTATAAGTAGCAGGAATTTATCTCGGACTTGTTGAAACTTTTGCTTGATCTTATCCTACTACACCCAATAAAATGACAGGTGTTACAATTTAATGTTATAGCTGAGTGCTTCATTATTCCTCTCCAACCCAAATATCAGCATAATAATCAAACAAATTCTGTTCCCATTCTTTATACTCAATCAATGAGCCTTGGATCCTATTAACCTTTCCCATAGTAGATAATCCCCCGACTATATCGTATGCACACCATGTATACCCTCGACAATATTTATGTTGATCCCAGCCTCTCATTGGCTCGCCTAGCACATTGACATGAATTGATCCATCATATGGTGGGATTATAGCATTACGAATCCTCAATGGGGACAGATAGTGTTTTTTGAATGAGTCTTCATCCTGAGGAAGGAATTTCAACCCGGTATTAAAGGTTATTTCCTTGGAATAATCTACTATATCTGCATAATGACAATTTGCAAATCCCGAATTGATCCATAGTAAAGTATGACCATCTTCATCACTGATATGCCCGGGGTGAGAAGAACATAATTCTTGAGAACGTAGTGGCTTATCATCCGGACCTAGTCTTTCCTGGGGATCCGTTAAGTTCCCTACAGATGCAGCTCCGAGGGTATTGACATAATAATTTTCGTCACCATTGAATGCAAATCCAAGAAAGAATAATTCTTTGTCTCCGTACACTTTACTGGATATTGGTGAGAAGAAATTAATCTGCAGAATAACAAGCATGGAATTGAAATGAATGTTTCTATTAAGAACAACTAACCCGGCCTCGATGTAATGATACAATTTATCGAAGAATGGTCTTGATATACTATAATCCGTCATTATTGGTATATCAAACATGATTGAATCAATCGTAGCTGGTCCTAACCTTTTAAGAAACTCGCAATCATCCAGTTTCCGGAAGGCGGATGTACGGTCCCGAAACATTAATGCTCCAGTTTCTTGATATTTCTTTATATTGAAAAAGTATTCTGGTGATTGCAACATGACTGTATCATCATCAATGAGAATAAACTCTTCAAAAGAATTGAATATGGTAGCCAAGAATTTATTTCCAAAATATTTGAATTTGTCTCTATAGTGGCGATCAATGGCATTGGCAACACTAACAAACCATATCTCCTGCTTGGGCAATCCTCCGGGCCCCAAATAGTCAGAACCAAGATGCTTAGCTACTTTATCGTATGATTTAGGTAACGTTATGAAATCAGATTGGGCAGCAGTTACTAGTTTCTGTTTTGTATCGAATGATAATGGTTCAAAGTTGACAATTTGAATGGGAAGGGTGTTTTTGAGGGCCCGTAATAAGTGAATAAGATTAACCACGGTATCTACATGCGAATCTGGCATGGTTAAGACTAATCCCTTACCATTACATTTGTTTTTGAATTCACTAAGGAACGACGAATAGGTCTTGGAAGTTGATCTTTTTCCCCAGTATCCCTGGCCTGTTTTGAGAGTAGGTGGGTCAAAAAACGTTGCTCCTGACCAATGTTCATATAATGGGTATTCAAAGGATAACCAAGGGTACACTCTATGTTCAAATGCATTTAATCCTACTGATTTAAAATCAGTCATCCTTTCTCGTTTGGTCTCTACAAATGCAGGAGCTTCAAGTATTTGTGTTTTCTGTCTATTCACAAAGCTTTTGGTGGCCTCTATTTGGGTTCTGTTGTCATTAGTAACATAGCATTTGTTAAAGATTCTCAACGTTGAAAGATACTCCACTATAGTCTGTACATGATCATTCTCTTTTGCTTTGTTGTATTTTTCTCTAATGAAGTTGGCTAACTCTTTAACATCTCTTCCACCTCGGTTAGCATAAAATTCTTGTTTGAATTCATCGTAGTGTTTATGTCTAAATTCCAAAAATTCCTCAAAGTTGTAGTCTATGTTAAACTGTGTATCAGGATCTAATTTCCAGTTTTGGTCAGCCACATATAAATTGCGAAAGTACAAATCACACCTTTGATTGAAATCAAGGTTGGATAGCACACTGCTTATTTCATGATTCTTGAATATCTGGTCGTATACCAGAGAATGTAACTCAGTTTCTAGGTTAGACAGATCTTGCAAATCTGCCTGTAATAATTTTATTATGGGATCTTCTTTGAATGAGGGTAACTCTAGCTTATTTTCAGGAACCGCTTGTTCCCAGTCGTTGCTTGTAGAGGAGAAATTCACAGAATGTGTTTGACTCGGGAGGAATTGTATTACGCTTATCCAAGTTAGTGCAGATATAAACCAAGTTATTACCACAAGATAAAAGAACAACCTTGTATTACTCTTGCTATGTCTTGTCATACCACTACCCATATTCTATAGAGCTGATAAAAAAAAAGAAAGATACATGTATTCTTCAAATTTTTAAATTGTCAAAAGCTGGAGATGTTTGGGGTGTGTTGCAGTGAACGATCTAAATTTTTTGTGTACTGTTTCCAATTTAACTATAGATGCAAAAAAAGCCTCTTTGAACGTGGGTTTTTTACCCAGATTGGAAGGACCCCAGATCTACTACGGTCCAAAAACAGTGGCTATGCATATAGTTGCTTTACACAAGGCTTGGTAACATCTCTTGTGCCGTTATGACGTACCTTACTATTGTTGGTGAAAACTTTTTCTATTGTTGAGATTATGTAAGATTTTGTTTTGAGTGGGAATCACGGGTACTGCATGGATGTTAATGGTTGCTTTGACACACATAAGGTTATCCAGTTCATCCATGACGTATTTGCTATATTCATTCTGAAGTAAATCCTCGACCAACGGCAGCAACTAGATCGGTACTGTGCCTGATTGTTATGGGGTACACGTTCCATTCAAGTATGTGGTAATTCAAGCCTTTGTGTGGGGGGCTTTAAATTATGCTCCGCCTTTATTGTTTGTTCTAAAAAAATTTATTCTATTTATACTGCTTATTCTAACGCTAAATATGTGTCAGCATAATACTTGAATAATGCCGTTTCGTGTTCTTCAAATGTAATTACCTTTCCTTCCAAATAGTTACTGCTGCCATCTTTCTTTTTTCCACCAATACTGGAGAATGAACACCACATATACTTGTGGCAGTATTTAGTTGACTGCCAACCTCTCAGCGGTTCATCTTCAATATTATGATGCCAGCCTCCATCATATGCAGCAATAATAGCATGTTTTATAATTAAAGGACTAGTGAAAAATTCCTTAAATGCCTCAACTGTTTGTGGGACAAATTTGAATTTGGTGCCAACCTTTGATTCCATTTCGTAATCGACTCCACTTGAATGGTGGCAAACCGATAGTCCCGAGTTAATCCACAATAATGTATGTTCATCTTCATCACTTATATGGGCCGGGTGGGCCGAACAAAGTTCTAAGGAATAATGTTCTTCCCCATTTTTCCGAAGTCTATCTTTAGGATCAGTTATTACCCCCGCGGCTGCAGCTGCCATTCCGTTAATATGATATTTTTCATCTCCATTTAATGCCATACCTAACCAAAATAGCTCTTTATCTCCGTAGACTTTTTTTCTAATCTGGTCAAAGAAATAGGTTTGAAGAGTGACTAAGATTGAATCAAAATGAAGTTTTCGATTCATCATGACTAGTCCAGCTTCAATATAATATGTCGTTCCTTTGAAAAACTCTCGATCAAGAGTGTATTCAGTTATTATGGGAATATCAAACATAGCTGCATCTACAAGTGATGGTCCCAATTTTTTGAAAAATGTTCGCTTACCTGAACTACCTGTAGTTCTATCACGATACATCACGGCCCCTTTTTCTTGATATGATTTTAGATTAAAGAAAAACTCGGGCAGTTTTAACATTGCAGCATCATCATCAACAAGCATGAATTCCTCAAATGAATTGAAAAACGCAGCCAAGAATTTATTTCCAAATCGAGTGAATTTGTCTCGATAATTCTTGTTGATGGCATTATGAACACTTACAAACCAGACCTCTTGTTTAGGTAATCCACCTTCATTATGATTGAAATAATCATCACCAAGATATTCCGCTACTTTTTGATATGACATGGGTAAGGTTTCAATATCATCACGAGCTGCAGCCACAATTTGCTTTTTATTTTCAAGAGCCAAATCTTCAAAATTGACAATTTGAATTGGTAGTCTGTTTTTAAGGGCACGTAACAATCTAATCATGCTTACAACACCGTGTGTGTGATGATCTGGTAAAGTTAACACTATACCTCTACCGTTGAGTCTATTTTTGAACTGTTTTATGAAATTTGACGAACTTTTGGATGTAGATTTGCTTTTGTATGCTTGTGGATTGAGAGATTGTGCATCAGGGGGTTCATGAACCATAGCACCAGTCCAATGTTCATAAACAGGGTATTCGAAAGTCATCCATGGATACACTCTGTGTTCAAAAGCAGAAGGTTCGATATGTTTTGCCACAGACAATTTCTCTGGGTCGGTATGTTCAAATGGATATCGATCTGACTCTCTATCAAGAATCTGTCTTTGATAATCTATGAATGAATTTACTTTGGATATTTGATCTGGATCTTCATTTGTGACAAAACATTTGTTGAATACTCTGACTGTGGTAAAATATTCCACTAGTTTTTGAGGAAATTCGTCGTCTTCTTCACTTTTGAATCCATTAAATTTATCCTTAATGAAATCTTCCAATTTCTTATCATATTGATTTGGCTCTTTTGGTTTATCTTTTTTTCTATCAAACTCTGCTTTAAAGTTTTCGTAATTTTTCTGTCTATATTCTCGAAATTGTGCTGATTTGTGATCAGGTTTCATCTGTTGATGGGGGTCGAGGAACCAGTTATTATTCTTGACATATAAATTGTTAAAGTATAATTGACATCGTTGATCGAAATCAAGATTTGCAAACACCGATTCCATCTCGTGATTGGCGAAGATTTGGTCGTAAATTGACGCATGAAGATCTACTTCTCTAGTGTCCATCTCAATCATTTCCTGTTGTAACAATTGAATTGCGGGTTCTTCAACAAGATTGTTGGTTTCTATTAGTGCCAGGTCAATCAGTAATTGAGTGCTATCAGCATCATCAGCATCATGCGATTTGAGGTAGATTGACTCTAGTTCTTCATAAGCCATCTCTCCATGATAAGAAAAATAATAATACAAAAAGAATAGTATTGACAACGTGCTCATGGCATAAAACAGGGTTGCTCTCCCCCTCAGATGCCCCAAACGTAGGGATGTCATGGCTATGTATATTTGTATAGGAAAAGAACAGTAGAAGGAATGCAAGAGAAACAGGAAGAGGATTAGTATGCCAATTTGTACAAGTCATGGGCTACATCTTTAATTATATACGTAATTTAAAGCCAAAATATTTTTATTACAGGAAAATTCTATTAAAAAATTATTGGCACGGATGATCTATCTAACCGGGCAGGCGTGTTTTTATTATTATTATTCTTATTTTTATTTTTAGTTTTATTTTCTTTCTTTTTTTGTTTTAAACTTTTGTTTTACCGCTCTGCCTTGTAAGTAAATTTAGCAGTCGCATTACCATAGCAACGTTCTCTAGACAAAATAATAAGCCAATGTAGAAAGATTCCACAAGCAAGATAGCAGCCACGTGCTAGGAAATTATTTCATTTATGAATGATCCATTTCTGTATGATTAATTACGAAATCTAGTTCTGGAATTCCGTAATGATAGTGGGGGTGAATCATGTCACGGCTAAATGATGTGGTGGTGTCACCCAGACTTTTTTTTTCTTTTCACATGACTATACATGCGCTAGAAAATTATTTCAAGGTTACTCTTGGTACGAAAAATAATCCAAACTCTATGCATCTCCATGTATGAACACGACTGTTAAGAAATATTTAAATTTCTTAAATGTCTAAGAAATTTGATAGCTTACGTGTATTAAATTGTCCTTTCGGGAATCGATAAAAGTAGAGTGTGTTAAGGTATCATGATAGTACAAAATTCCGTGGCATGTAGTTTTCTTGATATATATATCACATTTAACAAATGCCATGAATTAATTTTCTATATTCATCGCAATTCTTGGATCGTGTTATCAGCTTATGACGAGAAGAACTAGACGATACAATTTCTGATAGGTTGGAAGTATCTGTCATGTTTTAATATAATTTTCTATGCATTTCAAAGAACGTGGTAATGGTTATGAACTCATACATTACGAAAAAGTTTCTGTATTGAAGTTTATAATTAATAGTTTAAATTTTATTTAGGGATGACGTGTGGTCTCGAACAGTCCCTCGGATAGCATGCATAACTGTATGGAATATTCTCTTTTAGCTATGTTATAACAATAGGTTTAAGTCATTTCAAATCATCGGTTATATATGCTAGTTTTGAATGTCCCTACCTAGCCTTGCATCATTCCAGTAAAATGTATAAGCGCTATACATTGCTCTTACTTAAAGCAATTTAAGTAAAAACAAAAAATGATAAAAGAATACACGGGGGGGGGTAGGGCTACTCTACTCCTGTCCAAATATCACCATAATAGGTAAACAAATCTCGTTCCTGTTTCGAAAAAGTAATGATTTTACCCTCTATCGTATTATCGTCTCCCGAGTTGGTACGACCACCGACGCTAGAATATGCACACCATAAATACCCAGAACAATAGCTGCTCATCCTATACCAACCTTTTCCTGGCTCATCTTGATTGTTTTTCCTTGCGGTAAAATCTTCAGTAACTGGAGGAATGATTGCGTGGGAAATACGAACAGGGTCATAATAAAACGCTTTCAATGCATCACCAGCATGAAAATTCTTAAACCGTTGCTGTTTCTTAATCTCGTTGTCAAAGTCAACGGTGTCTGCTTTATTGCAAAATCTGAATCCTGAATTGAACCAAAGTAACGTTCTACCATCTTCACTAATATGACCAGGATGAGAAGAACAGATTTCTTTGGAATGGTGTGGGGTTCCATTAGGTCGTTGTCGGTCGTCTATTCCCGTTAGTTCACCAACAGCAGCTGCAAAGTAATCATTAAAAACATATTCCTCATCTCCATTAATGGCAAACCCCAACCAAAACATCTCTTTGTCGCCCCATAGCTTTGAACTTGCTGGTTTTAAAAGGTTTATTTGAGCCATCATTAATATCGAGCTAAAGTGTCTGTCTCGGTTTAACACAACCAATCCTGATTCCATGTAGTGACGTAATCCACGAAAGAATTCTCTTTGAGTAGTATATTTGGTCATCGTGGGGATGTCAAATACAATTGAGTCAACCAAGGACGGACCCAATGTTTTAAAGAAAGTCCCGTCTTCAATCGGTCTGGTTGCGGGACATGTTCTATCTTTATAAAAATATGCTCCAGTTCTTTGATATCCTTCTAATTGGAAAAAGAATTCTGGGTTTTCTAAAAATACTGTATCATCATCAATTAACAAAAATTCATTAAATGAGTTGAAAATCGTGGCTAATAACTTATTCGAGTAGGATTTAAATTTATCCCTGTAAAACCTATCAATTGTACCATAGATATTAACAAACCAGACTTCTTGCTTAGGCAACCCTCGATCACGATTGTTTATATAATTTGCGCCGAGATAGCTCTTGACATTTTCGTAAGATTTCGGTAATATATACCAATCATTCCTTGCAGCCTCAACTAACTTTTGTTTGGCCGCAAAAGATAATTCCTCATAATAGAGAATTTGTATGGGTAGTTTATTGTTTAATGCCCGTAATAAGTGAATTAATCTTACTGCCGTATCCACACTTGATTCTGGAATAGTTAGTACTATTCCTTTGCCATTACATAGCTGTTTAAATTCCTGCAAAAAATTGTTTGATTTTGTTCTGTCTCGCTTTCTAGAATTGGACTTTTGCTGTATGATTGGTTTGGTTAAATCCGGTGGTTGATAATATCTGATTCCACTCCAATGTTCATAAATAGGGTATTCAAAAGAAAGCCAAGGGTATATTCTTTGTTCAAATGATGATAAACTGTAAGGCTTTTGTACCTGCTTAATTTCGGAAGATATAACCATACCCGAATCTTTTGCAAGCTTGGATACCTTTTGTTTTTGTTCCTGAATAAACTGAGAATGCACTCGAGTATCAGCAACATAACACTTGTTGAATATTCTCAATGTAGATATATAATCCACCATTGTTTGCTCCTGCTGTGGTGATTTGTATTCCTGGAATTTTGATTTGACAAACTCCTCAAACTGGTCATTTCCTTCCGAAATGACATTGCCTTCATAGAATTCTTTTTCCAAAGTTTCCTTGTGATTAGTTTTAAATTCTCGATATTCGGCCCTATCAAAATGAATATCCAAATCAACGGAAGGATCAAGAAACCAATTAAGATTCCCTTCAAACAATTTTTTAAAGTATAATTCACACCTTTGATCAAAATCTAAATTGGCAAGAATGGAAGTAAACTCATGACGACTGAATATTTGATCATAAATACTAGAATACTTGTCCAGACCAGCTTCATTATCTTTGGAATATAATTTCTTCAAATATTTAACAACATTTGTCCTTTCCCAAGCTCCTAAATTTTCGAGAACAACAGATTCCGAAATGTATACTGATTGAGTTGCAATTTCAAATTGTGGTTGGGCTATATACCATTGCAAATAATATAACATCACTATTATCCAAAATACAAGCACGGAAATACCAACGGTATACCTTCTGGATTTATACTTCATCGGCATGCTAGCTTAGGAAGAGAAGTAGTTTATCTACATTTTAAAGCAAAAAACATGGCTTCTTTTAATGATCACAATAGATTTGATGACCTTCAAATTATTTTTAACAATACGTAATTGTTCCATCTAAATATTTTTTAGAGTGATTTTTAACACACATTGGTAGCTGCAAACTGGGGGGATCAAACTAATTTACGCCAGTATCATGGCTATCTCATATTGTGCACCCCATTATTTCATGGCTATAAATTGTAAGTTCTACCATAATTCGAAACGTTGAAGGATTTCATCTGGAATATTTCAGTATTAAACTACTGAAAAATATGCGCGAATATCATTTTTGTAATACCTTGGTATAACCGAAACCTGTATTGTGACTCTAGTAATTATATCTCTATCCAAACTTTCAGTTTTATAATACCTACATCATCTCTACAATGTATATTGTTTGGTAAGCTATGTGCTTCTAGTGGATTCTAACAAAGTTAGTATACCAATTTTTGCGAATCTATGCCAAAAGTTCAAGTAAAACATATATTAAATAAAACAAAAAAAAAGGACTTCCATAACATCATTGGATAAATTCAAAGTTAGTTATAGGAATAGATGATGAGTTCATGGACTTTATGCAATCTTTACACCTTTGGGCAGATCTATAAAAAGCACAAGGCTACCAGTTGTGATCACGTGATATTTAGTTGGTTAGGAAAACTAGATAAATTATTTGTTCGTACTATCTTTCGGGATAGTACATTTGTCAATTTTAACAATACAGAGAAGATTAGCATTGTCCTTGCATAAAGATGACACGCTTTACAAAGAGATTTAACATTTTTTTTTATTAACATAGATAGTTGGATAGCTTGGTGTTTCTTATTCTTAAGGATTTTCTGTTTTTGACATTGGTCATTGCTGTGGGTTGAACTGTTACCCCCTTTCACCGATAGCATGTTCAATATCTTTTTTTTTGGAAAAAAAAAAAATACTTATCAAAGAGCCTACAAAGTAGTTTATAATACGACTTCCTACATTTAAACGTAATATGTATCGTACTTCTATTTTATAACTAAATAAATCTATTCTTGGCCAACCCAAATATCCCCATAATACTTAAATAAATCTTGCTCTTTTTGAGTGAAGTCAACAATGGTACCTTCAACATAATTATCACGACCATTATGACCTTCTCCACCCACACTTGAGTATGCACACCATAAATATCTTCGACAATACGATCCTTCCATCATCCACCCATAACCAGGCTCATCTTGGAAATTACCTCTTGGTTGTAAATCATCTGTCAATGGAGGCACAACGGCATGGGTTATACGTAATGGCGCAAAGTAGAAAGCCTTGAATGCTTCTATATCATGAAGAAATTTCAATCGACTTCCAAGTTTGAATTCGTCCTCAAAATCAACTTGTTCGGCTTGATGACAGAATCTTAATCCTGAATTGATCCACAATAAAGTATGTCCATCACCATCATATATTTGTCCCGGGTGATTGGAACATAATTCTCGAGATCGGTGATGAGAGCCATCAGATCTATGTCTGTCACGGAAATCTGTGAGTTCACCGATTGCGGCGGCGAAATTTTCATTGAACTCGTATGATTCATCTCCATTAATGGCAAATCCTAGCCAGAACATTTCCTTTTCTCCCCACATTTTCCCATGGACGGGACCAAAGAAACTGATTTGGGTAACCATTAATAAGGAATTGAAATGCTTGATTTTGTCCACTAATACCATCCCAGCTTCTTGATAGTGGAATAATCCTTTGAAGAATTCTCGATCTAATGTGTGTTGCGTCATTACTGGAATATCAAACATGATTGTATCAACAAGGGAAGGACTCATTCTGTGAAACATTTCTCCATCACTTATTGCTCTTCGTTCAGGAGATGTTCTATCTTTATAAAAGTAAGCTCCTGTTTCTGTGTATCCTTTCAAATTAAAAAACCACTCTGGACTTTTCATCATGGCAGTATCATCATCAACTAACATGAATTCCGCGAATGAGTTGAACAAAATGGCAATGAATTTATTAGCATAACTCACAAATTTGTCACGATAGAGGTCATTGATTGTATTATGAGCATTAACGAACCAGAGCTCCTGTTTAGGCAATCCTCCATTTTTAGTTAAATAATCTTTAGGGAAGTGTTCGGCGACTTTCTCAAATGATTTGGGTAGGGTCACATAATCATCACGAGCAGCAGCAACTAGTTTTCTCTTGGCTTTTAAGGATATATCATCGGTACTAACAATTTGAATAGGCAATTTGTTGTTTAATGCTCTTAATAAGTGAATCAAATTAACAGTTGAATCCACATGACTTTCAGGCATGGTTAAAATTATACCTCGTCCATTAGATAAAGATTTAAGTTCACGTAAAAATTGTGATTTTGGACCAGCTTTGGGTTTAGAAGCAAAAGAACGTTTAGTTGTTTTCCCACGGAAATCAACCTTCTTTAAATTTGGAGGTTTATAAAAAGTAGCACCACTCCAATGTTCATATACAGGATATTCAAAAGATAACCACGGATACACCCTATGTTCAAATGATTCATAAGTGGAAAAATCAGTTAATTTTTCGGATTGAATTTCTTGAAATGGAGCAGCAGCTTTTCCAACTCGATTAAGAAATTGTTTTTGTTCGGTTATAAATTTTTGGGATTTAGTTTGGCCATCAAGATAACATTGGTTGAAGATCCTAAAAGTAGTTAATGAATCCACCATTTCTCGGTCCAAATAGGGTTGTTTGTAAGCCTTAAATTTGTTTCTTACGAATTCCTCAAAATGCTTGTTATATTCTTCTTTATCTTGAGGGAGATATAGCCTTTTGTTGAATTCTTCAAGAAACTCTGTCTCGTGGTCCTGAAAATAGCCTTTAAATTCGTCACCATCCCAATGTAAATCCAAATCAATATGAGGATCAAGCTTCCAGTCATGGTTTTGTAAGAACAAATTCTTAAAATAAAGGTTACAACGTTCATTAAAATCCAAATTTGCAATCACGGATGATAAATCATGATGCTTGAATATTTTGTCATATATTGTCCCATACATGTCTGATCCCTTTGCCTTTTTAGAAACTAGTTGTTTTAACATCAAAAAAGTTCGATCATGAGTCAATTCGGGACGGGATTTATCAGATTCTTGTTCTTCCTCCTGCTCTGCAAATACATTACCATGGTAGTCGGCATTATTTTCTGGATTGGAAATGGGCACTAGTGAATGTTCTGATCGGAGATAGTTATAATGTATGAAATATGTTATGCATAGAACCCAAAGAAAACCACCACCATAAACTGCGAGATTAAACTTTGAATTTGATTTCCACTTTGGCATATTTGTACATGAAGTTGCTGTAACCAAAGATGTGACGGTAAAAGTGCAGAGAAGAAGAAGAAAAGGGAGATAAAGACATATTTATATTTTACACAAATCATCTGTACGTCCAAGTAAGGGCTTGTTGTCCTTTGTTTGACACTAAACATTTCATCCTATTGTTCTCATTAATTTGTATTGTTGGAAAATAAAATTATTACGTAAATTATTTTTAGAAAAAATTTTTTTGTGCAAGATCTAAAAGCAAGTCTATAGAATTGCAATTGAAACCGCAATGTATTCCGCGGGTCAACTGCTCTATAATTATTAGCTGTTAACATGAGATAGATACAGCAAAAGATTTAGACAAGGATACTGTTATCTTGAGAAAAGTTTCTTGCGGAATGTGACAGAAGGAATGTGTCACTTGGTCACAACTGTCCCAAACACGGGGACCCTGAAAAAAAAAAAATCTTAGATCTCGATCCCAGATTCCTCATTGAAGCAACGCTTTGAAAATACAATCCAGTCATCTTTAAGACAAGTAAGCAACAGGTGATGAAATTTCTATATTCCTGGAAATATGCAGTTCTAGGTGATGATATTTTTAGTGCCCTTGTTAATTAATATACGAAATTATTTTTATTATTCACAAGGGATCCCCACACCACACTTTTCGAAAAGGACAAGTCATTCTTTAAGTCATACAATTATCAGACTAGAAATTCTTATATTGATATCCAGATTTACTACACATTCACTGTGTTTTATGTAGACCTTGATTGAACCTACCTAGCACTTATAAGGTAAACATTTTGAAATATTTTACAGCCGATATTGAGAAATGTTTAACCACCAGACAAAAAAAAAATAAATCTTGTGTGTTCAGTACAATGAATTACGAGAAAGAGAAAGGCGGTTTGATAATATCGAAACTTTACATTCATTGTTCATTTAAATTCCTCGTACTTTATCCCCTATCTCATTTCTGACAATATTAATTAAAAGAAATGAACACTCTGTTCAAAATATTGTATATCCCCGCAAGCTAAGGCGAGATATTAAGCCACCTCCCTAGACTAAGGAATGAACTAGCTTATTCTGTAGTTCCGTTATCCCTATCTAGTTTCATTTAGAAATAATATTAAAAGAATCCACTCGTAGTTAGACATATTAAAAGCTGAGCGTAGTTTATTGAATGTTTATTGAATGTTTATTGTTTGGTAGCAACGGTGTTAAAAGCTATCGAACAGCATAAAACTACTACTTGTCTATAAAATCATGCTTGTATTATGCAAAACTGTCTACTATTCTATTCCTACCCAAATATCACCTAGATAATTGAATAAATTTCGAGCCGATTCATCAAAAGTAACCAATTTCCCTTCCAATTTATTGGATTCCCCACTTGTAGTTTTCCCACCAATACTGGAATAACCACAAAACATATAAGCAGAACAATACCCTTCAAGCATCCATCCCCCTGATGGTTCACCTTCAATGTTTTCCAAAAGTCCCAAATCGGGACTTAATGGAGGTACAATGGCATGGGTGATTCTTAATGGAGAAGAATAGAATGCTTTGAATGCTTCTTCGGTTTTAATATTTTTGAACTTGGTACCAAGGACCAACTCTGATCCGTAGTCTATACTGTTTGCCTTGTGACAATTTCTGAATCCAGAGTTTATCCAGAGCAATGAGGTTCCATCGTCTGGATTAAGATGGGCTGGATGGGCTGAACAAATTTCAAGAGCTTGATAATTGACTCCATCCAGTTTTACTCTTTCTGCAGCTGGAGTTAATTCACCAGCTGATGCTGCAAAATGATCTGTGAATTGGTAATCTTCATCACCATTTAATGCAAATGCAAGCCAAAATAATTCTTTATCTCCATAAACCTTATTAGTTATAGTAGTTATAAAGTTCAATTGTTGCATTAATAAAATTGAACTGAAATGTTTGTTTCTGTTAAGCAATACCAATCCTGATTCCATATAATGATGTAATCCTTTGAAAAATTCTCGCTTCAACGAGTGATCTGTCATTATTGGAATATCAAACATAAGTTTGTCGACTATAGAAGGGCTCAACTTTTTAAACATGGTGGCGTCTCCTCGTGAACGTCTTGAGAAAATAGCTCTGTCTTTAAAAAACAAAGCTCCTGATTTAACGTACCCTGAAAGGGCAAAGAAATGTTCTGGATTGGTCATTATGATTGTATCTGCGTCCATTAGTATGAACTCTTCAAATGAATTAAATAAAGTAGCTAACAATTTATTAGCAAACCCTTGAAATTTTTCCTTATAACTATTGTTCAAAACGTTATTGGTATTGATAAACCAAACCTCTTGTCTTGGTAACCCATGTTGGTTAGGATCAAAATATCCGGGTCCAAACATATTAGCGACATTGTTGAATGACCTTGGTAATGTCTTAAAGTCTTCTCTTGCGGCTATAATTATCTTCTTTTTCGATTCCTTGGATAAGTCTCCATTGTATACAATTTCAATAGGAAGGGCATTCTTTAAAGCACGTAGTAAACGGATTAAGTTAACTGTATCATCAACATGCTTATCTGCGATTGATATAACAATACCTTTACCATTGCTTGAGTTTTTCAACTGATTCAAGAACTTTGATTGAGTCTTTGATGCCTTTTTGTTTATACTCTTTTTGGATTCTTGGTTACTACTTTTAAGTAATTGTTTCATATTAGGAGGGTTACTGAACACTTCACCAGTCCAACGTTCATATATCGGGAAAGAGCGGGATAACCAAGGATAAACACGATATTCAAACTTAGAAGCTCCATAGGTTGAAGGATCAAGCATACTTTCAAATTTCGTGTTTGTAAATGGAGTAACTTGTTTACCAGACTGTTCCAAGATTTGTCTCTGCTGAGATATGAAATCTTCATTCTTCTTGATTTGGTCCTTGTTGTCATTGGTTACATAGCATTTATTGAAAATTCTCGTAGTGGCAAGATAATCACTCATGGTTTGTTCCCTAACCACTGCAGTTTTCTGTAACCATTGTTCCAGTATGAATTGACGGAGACTGACTCTAACAGAATCAATTTCCTCATATGCTTTCTTAAATGCCTCTTCATTTTCCTTCGCAAACTCTTTAAATTCTTCAGATTCAAAATCGTTCAACTGCCTATTAGGATCAAAAACCCAATTGTGATCATGGGAAAACAAGTTTCTGAAATACAAATCACATCGTTGATTAAAATCCAAGTTCCCAAACACGGAATCCACGCCATGATCTTGAAATATGTCATTATATATTAATGAATGTTTATCTATCCCACGATCGTCGTTAGTTATCATTTTAGTTTGTAATGTCAACACGGTCGAATGATACTTGAAATCACCACTGGGTTTCTTGATCGGTTTCGGCAGCGGCAGCAGTGGTTCAGGTGGATGTAATTTTTGTTGCAAGATGTATTGTTCACTATTCATATCATATATCGAATATTCAGATGGATCTAAGACGTTTTGATTGTTATCGTTTGAGCATAGCCAATATGTGGCGTATGTTATCCAGACTAAGGCACTAACATATAAAGCTTGTCTCACAATTTGTCGTGATACATAATATTTCGGCTTCAGCATAATCAAAGAGTCTTAATCAGTACAACAGTATATGAAAACAAGTTCAAGCGAACGAAGAAAATGTATATAAGGAAAAGGCTTTTTCTTACCATAAATTTCCAAATTGTGTTGTTTTGGATCTCCCAATATCAAACTTTAACCTGGTCATTGTGTGTGTAGTGTGAGCTACCATTGTTTACATAATTATTTTGAGATTTTTTTTTAAATAATTTATTTTCCCATTGTCGAGATCTCCAATTTAAAACAGGCACGTTTTTTTGAGCCGCACCGTGGAACATCTGAGATTTAACGCTCGTACTATTTTAAAAACTCTATGGGTGCAACCCTGTTGATTGCTAAGCTTTAATTTCGTACAGAGTACAACAAATTCTTCTGTTTATATCCCCTACCAGGATTCAGGGGGGTGGGGACACCTTTCAACACAAATTATTTACTTTTTTCTTATCAACCACTATAATTAGTCTTCGACTTCAAACAATGTCTCTAATCTTACACAGAAACGGAGTAATTTCATTGTTGACGTAATCAGAAATGAGACGTGTAATGAGCTGTACTCTATGCATTTATCAATATACAGCTATCTCCATGCTTTTCCTAATTTGATAGCACTTATGCTTCAGTTGATTTTGAGAATCCTCAATAACAAGTACCTCTTTTTCTGATACGCATTTCAACCTTAACTTTTTTTTTACTTCCTTTCTTTTTAAAATAGTTCATTGTTCAGATAGTTATTAGTTTTGAGTGACGTTTGTATAAGAGGTGTAAATATGTCTACCAATGTCTCTCAAGAGTTGGGCAAATTTTTAACAAATTACTTCCCTATTATTCCTAATGAGATTATAATCTCTATAAATTACTTCCTTCAACTTATTTTCCTGATTTCTTTTTGAAATTTCCAAATGCTAATATCCGGTGGGTTGCCTCTAATTATTTCTATAGTAAGCTTAATTTTGTTATCAGTCCAAAGATAAATGAACATTTTGGTCCATCTATTGCTGGCAGGCGCATTAAATTTGTTGGAGTGAATGCAATTTCTTATTTTTTTTTGGATAGCTTTCCATAAGTTATCAACAAAAGACTCGTTTCTTCAACATAGAGTTGATGGTTTTGAAAATGTCCGAGAATTATTGGATATATATCAAGAAAGAATTAGTAAAGTCAAAATGTTACATGTGGTTCTTTAGCGTTGTCAGATTGAAATTGCTGATTTCAATTACTTATTATCGTTTAACAACTTGAAAAGATTAACCTTCGCAGAAATGAATTTGACCCCGATTAATCAAGGCTAAATTAATAATTGTATATTGGCAGGACATCTTAATCTTTGTACATTTAGATTTGTACGGGTGGCGTTTGAACATTGGCAAGCTGTGAAGCTCCCTTAAACTTTGGAAATTCTTTACTCCGAATTGGTCCAATACATTTCAATTAATTCCAAATATGTCGATCTTAATTTACCTGGATCCGAAACTATCGATGATCTTCCTGCTGGATTAACTTCTGTAAGTATATCGGGCTGTTAAATAACGAATTTTTCGTGGAAGGATTGGCCTACAAATTTAACTGAATTGTAGATGGATTATAGCTATTTAAGCGATAAAGTGTTGGAAGAAACAAATAATACAATTGGATAGCCTATGAAATTGAAGCTTCTATATCTTGAAGGTAATGAATATAACAATAATTCAATTTTATCCAACTTACCACAAAGTTTTCAGATATTAAACCTTTCAAGTAACTAATGGGTATGTGACAACCTAGCAACTAGATTTGAATTCTCTGAGAACTTACAAGACTTGTACTTAGCTGCTTGTATGCCTTACGATTTGTACCATTTCCAGTTTCCGTCATCGCTAAAACGGTTACATTTGGACGCAATAATAAAATTAAAGATAAATGTTCATATGTTGATTGGAGAAAACTCGTTAATTTGCAAATGCTAAACCTTCTGGACAATCAAATCACTAACTTGAATGATTGGATAATCCCTCCTAATATTACCACGTTACATTTACATGATAATCCAATCACCGAGTTAACACTGATTTTTCCCTTGTTTGATAGCAAATTTAGCTTCAAACTTGTTTTTTTAGACCTATCTCTTTGTAAACTAGAGAAGGTTAACATAGGTTATATTCCCAACAACATAGAAGTATTAAACTTCTCCGAAAATTCCTAGTACCTGCTGTTTGTGGTTCCTAGTAACCATTCATGTCATCTATTCCCACCCACTGTTAGCTTTAGGGAGCTCCAACAGAAGCTAATTCTTTAAATAACATTCTAGCGAATGACCTTACGCATAAAAGTACTCCTTCTTAGGGCTATAGAGTAATGCGAATCAATTATACTAAATATATTGTTTCAATTTAGAGAAAGGGGGAGGGGGAATTATAATATATGAAAGTAATTGTGCTAAATCAAAACTATTAGTATATCACATAACCTATAAGATATATGGGAACCGCTTTATAATGTACTAAGGCTTAGGCATGTGAGGTCAACTTGTTTTCCTGAAAGAATAGAATGTGATAAACTGGAAAAGTTTACTCTCGAGCGGTTTACGTGTTTTACTTTAAGCTTCTCTAATGGAAGGTAAATTTAAAACCATGTGGATTGATCTTTTCAACCCACCAAGTATTGGTTTATACTACAGGTAATTAATATTTATACCTTAACATTAAAAAATAAAAACAACACTTACGCTAAGACTAACCTCAAACCAAACCCAAAAACAAATTAATATACTATAATCCCTTAATAAGCATCATTAAATCATGATCATCGCCCAAGACTTCCTCTACATCAACCATTGCATTTTCATGAAACAATCCCGATTTTGTGGGTCTAAATCCTTCGGCTACTGCTTCCATTATTGATTGTCTTCTTCGTTTCAGTTTAGAAGAACGATGAGGGTGTTTCTTGATTTGATGTTGATTTGAATATCTGCGCTTAAAATCAGCTGGTTTATGACTAATGACCTTTTCAGGCTGGATTAATGAATTTTGTAATACTGATTTGTTTCTAAATGCACCTAATGGAACCAGTTTCTTTTGGTTATTGAAATCACGCCAGATTTTGACATCATTTTCATCATCATCGTCTAATTCACTCACATTTAATAACTCATCTAACCCTAAAGCCAGATCATCAGATACTGCTTGGGGTACTGGTTGTATGATGACTTTCTTGGTGGAAGGGATGGTGGTTCTTGGTTCTTGTTTGGTTAAACTTCTTGTTGATAACCCATCAATAATTCCAAATGGTTTACTATCAATTGTAATCCATGATCCGAGCACTGGTGGTCTATAATCGGCAGTTTTAGAAGACAAGACTTCCTTGGCTGATTTTGAACCCACGGTGGTATTGCTAGAAGGTAATGATAAATCAACATCGGTAGATTCTCCACTATCATAATCTAAATCATCATCCATGTCCAAAGAGTCATTAAATGAAGATTCTGGGGCAGTAATTGGTTGTTTCTTCTTAGGAATGTTGCTGTTGTCAATCTCCTTAAATAAATCTTCAACTGGATCAGTTTCATCTGGCTCTCCTTCACTTGAATTATTATCTGAACTAAAGAAATAATTCCACAAGTATGAATCATCATCTTCGTCACTGTTGCTTTTCTTCTTGTTTTTTGAAGCTTTCTTATCAACTTTGTTTAAACTGACAACAGGTTTATCTTCAGTATCACTCTTGTCAAATAATGGAACATCAAAATCCACAAAATCTTCATAATCTTCTTCTTCTTCACTGTCTTCACTTGTTTCATATTGAATAATTGGTTTAATTCTGTCACCTTCATTTCCAATACCTTTGAAAGAAGTAATTAATCTTATGCTTGAATTGTCACTGTCAAACCCATCAACATTCAATTCATCTTCGTCAAATCCATTATTTTCAAATTCATTAACCAAGAATTTTTCTTCTTCCTTCAAGAACGCATCTTCATCATCAACAGATACAATTGACCCTTGTCTCGACATGGTTGGCGTTGGCTTTTCAATTAATTCATCCATGTCATTATCAACTTGTAAAGCAGCTAACAATTCATTGTCATCAATTTCATAATCTTCATCGGAATTGATTTCTTCTTCGTTGATCTTAGGAACTAACTGGTTATCAAAATTGAAATCAAATGCATCAATATTATCTTCTGCTTCAGGGATAGTGGGTGAATAATCAACTTCTTCACCGATATCCTCTTCTTCTTCTGGTTCTGGTTGGGCTTCTTGTTCTTCATTTTCGGAACTATCTTTGGCTGCATCGTCAAATTCAAAGGTAAAGTTAATATCTTCAGGCAAGACAGAATCTGCTCGTTTTCTGAATATAATAGAACTCTTTCTGCGATTATTTGCTTTCTTTGGAGCAAGAGGAACATCTGATAATTCATCTGAATCATCTGAAATTGCACTTTCGTCGTACTTCTGTTTAGGCAAGTTCTTCAAAGCTCTTACCGCCTTCATAGACTTGGCTTTTCTTTCATGCTGCAATTTGACAAAGTCAATTTCTGAATCATCATCAGAAGACGAATATGCTTCAGAAGAAGAATTTCCAGACTCTTCTTCGGATTCTCCACTGTCTTCGTGTTGATGTCTACTTTTTCTTCGTTTGTTCATAAGGGAGTATAAACCTTCAAGGTCATGCGGCTCCTCGTCATCTTCGTCATCATCATCATGCTCTTCTTCTTCTTCCTCATCGTGTTCATCATATTCATTGTCGCTTGAATCATCGATTGCTTCCTGGTATGCAGACCAATCAACTGTTTTCTTAGGTGTTCTTTTCTTAGCATAGGTCTTTACTTTCTTACCAACTGTTTTTCTACCTTTAGTATAAACCTTTTCCAACTCTTTTCTACTTAATTCTTCATCGGAAACAGCAGTGAGGGAAGACTCCGAATCGGATCCGGAATCAATAGCATATATCTTTGTATATTTGGTCTTTTCTGAATCTGAAGACGAACTTGAATCAGCGATACTGTATTTTCGTTTCTGGTCATAATTATGATGATTATAAGATTTTAAGTTCTTGCCGGCATAGGTAGGTGTGGTTCTGTTCTTTTCTGTTGTTGTTGTTTGTGTAGGAGTTTTCTTGAATATCTTGTCAGATACTCCTTTCCGTGGACTTTTCCCCATTGTAAGTGTTGTATTATCAATTCAAAAAAAAAAATCTAAGCAACCCTCTATTAGCAAATTAGTCTTTATTTCCCTGTTTATAATATATCTCTATTTATAAATGTATTAGTTATGTGTATAAATGGTTGATGGAAATTTCGATTTAACATAATATGGAGAATATGTAAAAAAAAAAAGCTAATATATCTGGGAATATAACCGGTGATGTTCTGATTTGACAACCACCTTATTTGTATTTCCTAGTGTGAAACGTTGTTGCTTTATATGGTTGGTCCTTTTGGTAGGATAAAGCAAAAAAACAGGGGGTGTTAAAAAACTAGATCAAGTGCTTGGTAAGTATGAAACTGGGGGTGTAAAAATATAAGATGGGGAGTGTACGAAAAACTATTAGATGCACACGTTGAATGTAAAAGCTATTAGATTGATTTGCCTTCTTGAAAGCGTTGATTACTGAATGTAAATAAAGAGAATTGATACGGTTGTCTTATTTTATCTTCTTTTTTTTTGTGGCTGTAAATTTTTCACTGTTTGGTTTTTTTTTCCGATGAGATTGAATTGGTAACTGTAACATTGCTAAAACGGATCCACAGTTTAAAAAGTTAAACTGACTTTGCATATGTTAGAAGTATGTAGGTATAAGCAAGCTTTTGTCTAATCTGTAGAAAGTATTTAGAGTAAATAGTGTTGGATCAGATGTGATTTGTATCGGCTTTACCCTGTGTCCGGTGCCTAGTCCTGCCTTGTTCGGCTTAGACGATTGAGTATTATTCGGCAATAAATTTAGTATGCGCCTTTCACTAATCAAAATTTGTATTAATTCAGTCTATTCCGAACTATATAACCATAGCTACTTTATACTCTATTCTTACAGAAACGGGAGTACGCACTAATATACACAAGCCTAAGCTTCATACTTGTTTTCACCACTGGCAGCAGTTAATCTTGCACTCAATTCAATTTGATCCTTAACAGCCTTGGTTAAATATTCAACCATAATGACATCTTGATTGTGATCTCTGAATAATTTCTGCAATTCTTCAATGTTACTTAACAATTGAGGTCTGTTTAATAATGTGTTACTTAAAAGTCTTAACAAATCAACATTGTCTGACTTTCCTGAATCAATGTAGTTTATCAATTCAGAAAGGTTTGAATCTACCTTTTCCAATTGTTGAGATAAATAGCTTAAGTCTTGGTGTAAATTGGTGGTGTTTGTTATAACTCCTTGTTGTAAGTTGTTGAATGCAATCTTTTCAGTGGTGGTTCCGTTTATAAGTTGGTTTGGAATTGGAGTGAAAATATATGAGTTAGTAGCAACATTAGTATTCCAGCCAATTTGAGCAGTGGTGGCTGGTTTACCAACAGCAGCACCAATATAAGTAGTCACTTTAGGAGCAACAATTTGGTTATCATTATTTAAATATTCAACATTCAAGTGAATAGCAGGGAATGGATAAGCTCTGTCGACACCTTTACTGTAAAAATCGTGGATCAAACTAGTGGTGGAATCAATGGTGTTGGAACTACCAAACCAACCTAAAACGGATTGTTTAGGGTGACTCTTTTTGTATAATTGATATAATGTCTTGTGAGTTTGATCTTCAATAGCAATAGAATCCCCGGTTTCGTTACATGGAACCATAAAGACATCCATAATCTCGAATATGTTACCGTCTTCAGAACGGGAACCTAACAATGTACCAATGATTCTCTTGTTGCTGGAAATTATTTGCTTGGAAACAATTTCCAAAATAGAAAGCATGGCTGGAGTGTGGATCTTAACTTGAGCATTATGGGCGGTAGATGCAGCTGCTGGTGCAGATACACCTGGTCTAACCAAGTGCATAAATGAATTATCTGAAGACATATTCCTTGTGTCTCTATGTGTATTGGTTAGAAACTATTCTTCAACTGAGATTCTAAAAAAAATTTTTCACAAATCGTAGGTGGTTGAGGTAATATGCAGGAATGCTTGATCATTAGTGGTGTTGCAAAAGTACCACCCACCTACTTTGACTGGAGATAAGTCATAAGGCAGAACAGTGGAATTGCAATCGGTCAGTGGTGGTATATATAGGGGTAAATATACTAGCCCATAGACTCATATCAATCTTTAATTATTTTGAAGCTTATTTGGTTACTAATGACGATATTGACAAAAAAGTTACAGCCAACTTTTCCTGCAATCAATCTGGCTCACAGCGGGTTTTTTTGGTGAGCTTATTACCTAAACAATTTGAAGTAACATAAATTGGTGACTTTACTGGTTCAGTTTATTGGGGTTGTTTAACAGTTTGGCAACATTTATTCCCACAACTTGTTTTTGGCTGCCATTAGTTGTGGTCACTTTTCTCACGCTAACAATGCGTCTAAAAAAAGTGTTCTTCTCTCTACCTCTGACACCGCTGGACTGCTCAAGTGAACATGACAGAACCTACGAACATACCGACTGAAGAGGATACAGGGCCAGTAATACCCGTTACTAAGCATCATGATGAAACATGGATCTTTGAAGAAGATGCATTCTGGAACCATTCACCATCCAGAAATCAAAAAATGACCATTTCTCAAGAACTCAAGGCCAAGGAATCCATCCATGACTTTGTCATTCGATTAGGCTCAAAATTAAAACTAGATGCAAGAACTATACTCAGTGCCACTATTTATTTGCACCGTTTTTATATGAGATTACCTATAACATCTTCAAAGTATTACGTTGCCAGTGCAGGAATCACAATATCATGCAAATTGAATGACACGTATCGACAACCGGATAAAATTGCATTGCAAGCTTGCAATTTGAAAAACACTAGTGGGAAACCTATAGATGAACAAAGTGACATGTTTTGGAGATGGAGAGACCAATTGCTATATCGAGAAGAGTTGATTCTAAAAGCATTGAATTTTGATTTGAACATAGAATCTCCTTATGAAGTTAGAGATAGACTTATTGAAGATAATTTTGAGCATCAGGACACTGTCTTTGCAAAGAAAAGAGTGGATTTGCTTAAGAATTCAGTCACTTTAATAGAAACATTGTCCAGTTTACCCATACTTATATGCTACGATATAAATACCTTGTATGCAACAGCAATAATTATTACCTTCTTTGAATTCAAAGCCAAAGAACCAGATTTACAGCTTCCAAATCGATTTTTAACAGATGAATTAGAAGTTGATTTACAAACATGCATGAAATGTTTCTTGTTTATAAAGAAATTGTTAAAATATAGTCAACAAGATCAACATTTTGTTAGTAATAAAGTTGCTGCTAGGAGAGTTTTAAGTATTCCTACAGTTGAATTTGAACAGATTATAAAACGTATGGAAGAACCAAGAATCAAGCTTGCTCAACCTTAGATGAGGAGCTGAACAATATCAGGGTTATAGAAAATCAAACAATAAAGGACTTAAGTAATACCCTTATAACATACATTCGGAAGACATTTCTTATTTGGAATGTTATGATCCAGTACATTGAACCAAACAATGCATATTGACTGTTTGCACAGAAATAATATCATAAAACCATGTAAATATTCACGGTAGTTATAAGAGCTGGTGCTCCCAATTAGTTCACAAACTAATCATATAATTTTGAATTAAAGAAACAACTATACATGTGCAAAATACCTTGTTAAAACTTCAAATAATTTTGGATAGTTTGTATTAATTGGATTAACTTCAAAAGAGCGAATTATCAGAACTACACCTGCCTGTTAAAGGAAGGAGATTGAATCTGAAAGAATGTGGTGAACAAATACAGCTTCTGAATGAGATACTAGGACAGATATTTTTTGTACCTTAATCAAGTTCACTTTGCTCGATTGAGACTAATACATAGTCATTTGTATAATGTTTTTAATTCTGCATTATTTCATTCAATTTATTATAATGATATTTAAGACACATTGTTAGTAGCTGATCATGTCGTAAATCTATTCACCTAGAATTATATCATTATTAATACATATGAGAACTTTTCTCGATCGCTCTAGATGTGAACTTTAAAATATGTGCGTGAGATCAAGTATTGCTGGTGCAGCAATCAAGTTATAGAGTTAGAACTGGAGATAAACAGAAAACATCCCCCATATCTACTTTGATGTTGATAAAATTATTATCTGTCCTGTACAAATTCGTAGACTTGGATTTGTGGTTATTGCAGGTCATCCAATGCAAACAGAATCATGTGATCCAGCCAGAGATGATTAACGATAGAGTACATAACCGTTTATCTATGGAAAAGAGGCAACCGACAGATAGTTCTGGATATTCTTTGTAGTTTTACAAGTATTAGAACCTTTGTAAATTGAAGTGGATGGTCTGGATGACTTTGAAGTTTTAAAGCATAGGGGAATATCTTGGAAGAGACTGAAGTCGTTAAATATTGTTATGGCATTGGTGAAGGAAACAAATATTACTATTGTTAGGGAATTATTGGATTTGAGTCTACTTAAATATTTAGAAATTGTTATGGAAAACCCGGAAGCTCAAACCTTCGAGGAATATACGAGAAAATGGACTGGTCAAGATAACAACATAAGGATTTTAATCTCACAATTGCCATAATTTAAGAACTTAGGTTTAATTGGCCCTCGCTTCAGTCACAAGTATGTATTGGAAGGATTGCTTCCAAACACATTGAATCCAATATGTTTAAATACAGTGTTTTTATAGATATTGGGATGTGTATACCGACCTAGTTGAAATTGTAGTCAAACAGTAAGAATCAATATCTAGGATATTTATAGGTTATGATCTAGAGTTTGCATGGAAATATATTGATAAAGTCTTTGCAATTTGTGATGTATTTTATAAACTGGGGGTTTCTTTAAAGGAAGTTGGATAATTTGTACTTAATGGGTCTAAATTTCCAAATTTAAGACAGTTTATTTACAAAGGAGAACATATTATTATTATTCCTACTAGCCAGAATAATATGGTGAAACTTGCGTGTATCAATTGAATAAGGTAGATCATTTAAGATTACCATAATATGCTTTTCTTTGTGCATTTCGGCCTAGTGAGAAATATGATTAACTTTCTTTAAAGTCATCATCATTTCTAGGATACACATCTCAAACTATTATGGAAATAATGTGAGATTTGTTGATCAATAGAAACTAAAATCTTGATGTGTGAACTACGGAAAAAGTGCTATTGGATAAAATTAAAGTTTGATACTGGAATTCTGTTGCTTGGTGGCAAAATGTTTGGTTGTTAATCTAGGAGATTCTTTTACCTTTAAAGAACAAGGTTTAACTTACTTAAAGCTTAAAAAATTGAATATTCGTTTTGTTCAAGAATTTGAAATTGACATTACGACAATTAAGGGATTGTTTGATGTGAATCAACTTGAAACTTTCGAAGTTATTATTGTGTAACCTTGTCGAATAGTATAAACTCTGTAAAAATGGGTACACATGTTGTCTATAATTCTAATAACTTAAGAAAGCTAATTTCTGAATTTGCTTCACTTAAACATTTGGCTATATTTGTTATATTCTTGGAATACGAGAATTTATTGCGAGGATAGACACCAAACCCTTTAGAATCACTTTTCTTTTAATTATGTTGTGATACTACTAAGGCTGGTGAAAAAAAAAGAAGGAGTCTTCTAGAAGCACCGGTCGGTCTTGTTCAGTGAGAAACTGGTTTATTGAGACTTTACAAACTTCTAAAGAATCAACAAAAGTCGACAAGTAGAATTTATCGTTGTTATCACAGGGATTTAAATTTTGGATTGGGTAACTTTGATTGAATTTTGAAATTTCGAGAAAGCCCAACAAGTTTGACACTAAAGTCTATAACATAAGATGATGAATTGTTTACAAATCATGAAACTAAATTTCCTAAATTAAGGCAAGTTATTCATAGAGCAGAGAACTTTATGAATACAAAGGAGAATAATAGGATATCTATTAAATAAATCAGTTAGTTAGGGAATATCTGAATAACACTTTATTGCTATTATATGAATCTCAACTGTGATAATTATAGAACTTCTTTTTGCAGCATATGAGATTTTTTGCACTATCAATCAAGGGCTTTTTTTTTCCCACCCCATGGTAAATCTTTATTCCCGCATTCATAATCTGCATTTTTTGATCTTACAACCACCACATTAGCTAGTACATTCAAGCATAGACTAAGAATAGCAACCATGGATGGAACTCCTGATATATTTGCAACCCTTGATACATCTCTTCTTGAAATATTTCAACGAGGACAATTAGTTGACCATTTGCGCAACTTACCGCCTGAGGAGCAAGCAAGAAGACTCCAAGAATTGTCACGAGCATTACGAGATAACCAACCACACACTTTTGATTCGATCACAACGACGGAAGTCAAATATTTTTATTTCATCTGGTTATGGAAGATCCCACTTCTTGTGGTTAACTTTACTCAAATATGGCGAGATATGACTGTTGCTAATGTCCTTGATTTTACATTTGACACAATAACAAAGGTTATTATGTTCACCCTACGGGTTGTTCGATTCACTGTGTTTATGGTCACTTCATTCATATATTTCCATCGCATCATCCGCATATTCTTTGTGTTTTGTGACGTCATGACATTTTCAAACCATTTCATGAGGGATGCATTCACGTATATTTTTCAGAATTCGTTAGAAATGTTGAAACGACATGAAATAATCATGAAAAATGATGGTAATGTCTTATACTTTCTTCAGTACACAAACAGTACGGAAATGTCAAGTTTTAATGTTTTACATGCCGCGATATACAACACATTGTCGGCCACACTTGTCACTACTTGCATGAACAAAGATGGAAAAGTTTCATGCCGGTTAGACACCGATAGTTTAATATTTAAACTTTCTGATGTGATAACCACGCACTATCCTTCGTTGAATTCATCTACTGGATCAATTCTATTGAAAATCCTCACCATATTATTATATATGACCTATGCAATAATCGGAGATATTATCTGCATAAACATTTGGTTCTTTTGCATGTATAATTTCCTTGATCGGGCAGTAAAGTATAAGCAAATGTTCATTAATTTAAGAGGAATAATTTGGAAATCATTAGTTAGGTATTTGATATAGATTCTTTAAATATACATTTGGCTTATTTAGGTAATTCTAATTGCGCGACGCAAATATTTCTCCTGGGAGAAAGCGGAAAAATCTTATACCCGCGCGAATCTCCCTAGCCCCACTTTTCAGGTCGAGGTGTGTTTTTGAAAATTATACATTTACTTTCATTCACCAATTGAGTCAAGACTATAGTAATGACAACAATGAAAGCAGTGGTCTATTATGGACCTTATGATATCAGAACTGAAACCAGACCAATCCCCCAAATCCAGTCCCCGCTGGATGTAATCATCAAAGTGAAATACTCAGGTTTATGTGGTACCGATCTTCATAGTTACCGAGGTCACATCAAAGGTCCAGTGGACACAATTATCGGACATGAATTTCTTGGAACAATTTCTGAAGTAGGTAAAGATGTTACCAAATTCAAAGTTGGTGACGACGTCTTGAGTACATTTACTATTCAATGTGGCCAATGTTGGTATTGTAAGCATGGGTATTCGGGGCAATGTGATGTTACTAATACTTTTGGTAAAGTTGGTCTTGATGGAGGTCAGGCAGAATACGTCAGAGTTCCTTATGCAGAAAATACCTTGATTAAAAAACCATCAAGCAATGACGGTGTTGATGATTCAATTTATGTGCTAATGGCAGATATTTTCATTACTGGTTATTTTGGAGTTAAAAAAATCAGAGATTTCTTTGCCCAGAAATCTGCAGAAGGAGTTGCTATTCAACAAGCTAGGGACACAACTATTTTACAAATTGGTGCTGGACCAGTTGGTTTATGTGGATTAAGAATACTTAAACATTTTGGGTTTGAAAAGGTTGTTGTTGTCGATGGAGTTGATTCACGTTTACAAGAAGCAACCAAGCTTGGCGCTTACAAAACGGTCAATTATATAACCAACCCCGATGATTTGGCTAAGATAATCACTAATGACACCAACAATATCGGGTTTGATGCAGTATTGGAATGTGTCGGTGCAAAATCAGCTCAACGAACTGCATATGAAGCTGTGCGTAGAAATGGGTTTATTTCTAGTTTAGGTATGGGTCATGATGAATTACCATTCAATGGATTAGAGTGTTATCTTAAAAATATCAACATTTCATTTGGAAGGTGTCATGCATGGTCGTTATTTGCTGAGGCACTTGAAATATTTGAACAATTAAAGCTGGATTTTACAGATTTTATTGATTATAAGGCTTCTATTGATGACAGTAAACTGGCATTTGAATTGTTTGACAAACAAAAGGTTAAAAAAGTTGTATTTGATTTAACGTTATGAGTAGCACAGTTTCAAGAATAGTTTTGTAGAACTAGAAAAGTGAAATTTATTTAGTAAGCTCTTTAATAAGGTCGCTAACACTCAGTACACCGTAAAGACAAAAATTTTCAATTTTGAACACCTTTCGTAACCACGTAGTTCTTATGATTGAGAGATTGCTTTTGCCAAGGATTCCAACAAAAGAAAATTAGTCAATACATATTTTTGCAACCATTTGGCAAAAATTTTTAAAAATTAGAAATACCATAAAAAACAACTTGAATACAAAACATTCATTTTAACCTTTAAATAAAACAAGAGCAAGCACATGGATTAAACTTTTGAGGTGGTTTACCTTGCTGTATGCATGCAAACACGGACTTTAGAAAGACCGAAAAATATTCAAATACTTTGTTGTGTGACAAACAAACCTCTACGACCAAATGTTCCATAATCGCACTAGTGCGATTAGAAATATGATTACAGCTAAGCAGTCACACTTGCCACGTGACCATGTTGCAAGTACTGCACAGCGTGTCAAGAGTGACGCGTGTTGAATAAGTTTGGTTAATGTCACAATAGTGACATTTGCAAACTATTTAAAGTGAAAGTGTTCACTTTGTGTTTTTATAGTTTCATATCTCTTTTCTTTAGTCAATCTACAATTGCTCAAGCATCTAGAATCGAGCCTCGGTTTAGATAATCTGTTCCTGTATTCCTGTGTATATAATACGTCTAGCTACCTGTCATTATAGAACATCTGGTAGTGCTTAACCTATTGTGACTTGATGGTTAGATTTGCTGTTCCCGATTCCGATTCCGACGACTCTGCTGTTTTCCGTTCCCCTCCTTCTGCTCCTGTTTCCGAAGATATGTCTAATCCGCCCCCTACTCAGCCTTTCGCTAGCTTAGCCCTTAGTCAAGAGCAATTTGCAGCTTTACTTTCCCGTGATCGCCGGTCCGATACCCGTCACCCGGCCCTTTTGAAGAACCCTCGGGATCCCGAATTAATTTATCAGTTCATTAATGAAGTGGAGCTCTTTGCTCCGCTTCATCACGTCGGTGAGGGGGAAGTCGTGGAATACGCTTTAAAATCCTTTGGTGCTGATTTGCTTCGTTGGTATGCTGAGCGTATGTCCACTATCGCCAGCTGGATAGATTTAAAGACTCAATTGGTGCAATGTTTCGTACCCCCACGGTTCGAAGATAATATGGCCGAGAAGTTGTACCTGTTACAGCAAACAAGCACTGTGGAAGCCTATACCTCTGAATTCAGACGCATTAAGGGTTACCTCACGCACGAGTCGGCAACCGATCGCCAAGTGAAGAACTGGTACGTCAAGGGGTTATCCCCAGCGTTGTTCCCTTACTTAATTGAAGACGTGTACAATCCTCAGGTGAGCTTTGATTCTTTGGCCTACAAGGCCCAGATTCGGGCTGATCTTACCGGCCCGGTGCCAGTCGTCGGCTTCTATCCTAGATATGATGTGCCAGGACACATCCCTCCCGCTCCCGCTCCCTCCACTACAGCCGTTGATCCGGATGCAATGGATATCGATGCTTTGGCCGTGCGTCGTAAGAAGTTGAGCCCACAAGAACGTGCTCATCTTATGGCTACCGGCGGCTGCTTTGCATGTCGGAGACCGGGTCATCATGCCTCCCAGTGCGCCTGGAGTTCCAAAGGTAGGTCTGCAGGAAACCGTATGAGCCCTGTCAATACTTCGCCAAAAAATTAATTAAGTCCCTTGAGCTTCGGGACGTAAAAACAACCTGCTCACCCCTCAGACCCGCCGCTGATTCTCCTGCTGTGGCCTCTGGCCGAGGTGAGCTTCGTCCTGTATTTACTATGTATGATACTATTAATATTGATAATATATATACCCCTGCCAATTGCCATGACGAAGCTAAACCTAAGATATCGGTTGAAATGGGATCTACAAGCTTCCCTTCGATCGCCCCGCGGACCCACGTCAACTCCGCGGATGAAATAAAATTTGAAATCGAATCGGTTTATCCCGCTATCCCTGTTCCTGCTCCTGCTCCTGCTCCTGCTCCTGTTCCTGCTCCTGTTCCTGCTCCTGCTCCCGCTCCTGCTCCCGCTCCTGCTCCCGCTCCTGCTCCCACTCCTGCTCCTGTTCCCGTCACTAACCCAGTCCTCACTCACGTTCTGGTCCCTGCTTCCGGGCCACCCTTAGGGCTGCCCACCGCATCTCATGCCGAGGCAGCGGCTCCTGCTACCGTCGACAATCTTTATTTTTCGGGTATTGAAATTGCCTCAGTGGAGACACCAACATCGCCTATAGCCACACCAGCCACAGTGTCTCCGGTTGACTTCGATGAAAAGGCCGTACTCGCCTTGTTCCAAATGGACCCGCAGGAATCCTTACCACATATTGAGAATGACCGGTTTAGGGTTCCCGTTCGTATGCTCACTAATAATCAAGAGACGTTGGCGTTATTGGACTCAGGCGCCGGTATGAACTTTGTCAGCGCTGCCGTCATGAAACGGATGCCAGAGGTGGTCCGCTATACCGCCTCCGTTAACGTTACTCCCGCATTCGGCCCTCATAAAAAGGCTACAGAACTAGTCCGCCTCAAGTTCGCCGCAAATGGGGCCACATTCGACGATTGGTTTGTGGTATTGCCTCAGTATAAGGAAAATCTCGTATTGGGGCTTCCCTTCTTACGGAAACATGAGGATTTGATTTCCTTTAGAAACAATACTTTTGCCGGTATCAGCGTTGACAACCCGATCGGTTTGGTCGACTCAAATGAGTTCTTGCGAGAACTCCAATCCTCTCGGGATATCGGTTTGATGTATCTACGATTTGATCGGGAGGATACTGCAGCCAAGGACCCTAATAATGTGCTCCCTCAAGATGCTTCTGGTCTGTTTCAGGACCTTATTGCAGCCCATTCGCTGATCTTCGCTCAGGAGTTAACCGGCCCACCTCCTTCCCGGGGCAAGTGGGATCACCTGATCGAGGTGATTCCCTATACTTCTCCCCCTAGCGCGAAACAGTACCCGTTGGGGAGACCCGAATATGAGGAGTTAAAGAGTCAAGTCAGAAAGTTGATGGACGCTGGCATCGTCCGTCAGCTCGGGGCAAACGCCACGGATTTCAATGCCCCTGTTTTGTTCGTCAGGAAGAAGGACGGCACATACCGGATGTGTGTGGATTATCGATTATTGAACTTGACGGTGGTTCAACGGAATTTCAATATGCCTGTTGCCGAAGACCTTCTTAAAGAGGTTGCTGGCCATAAATACTACTCCACTTTGGATATGACGCAATCCTTCCACCAGATCAAGCTATCCGACGATACAAGCCATGTCACGGCCTTCGGAGCTTTAGGAAGGAAGTACGCCTTCAATGCCTTACCGTTTGGGTTTACAAACGCTCCAGCAGTTTTGCAAGAGGTTGTCGCAGAATTAATCGACGACATCCCTGGGTGTAAGAACTATATCGACGATATTGTGATATACTCCAACACACTCGAGGAACACAGGAAGTCATTAAAATTGTTGTTCGAAGCATTTGAACGACATCAGTTCTACTTAAAGGGGAGTAAATGTGTTCTCGGGGCCAAAAGCGTCAAATTCTTGGGTCACACGGTCGGCGAATTTGGTACGAGTATTCCCGAGGATCAGTTAGATGCCATTAGAAACTTGGAACTCCCGGAAACCGCTAAGGAAATGAGAGCTATATTGGGCTTCTTCAATTATTTCCGTCACTATATCAAGAACTTCGCCCACATGGCTGAGAGTTTGTATACGTTCGCCTCCACCAAGAAGCAGCGTATGACCGAGTCTCACGTTCGTTGCTTCGAAGCCCTTAGAGCTGCCTTATTGGAGGCCCCAGTGTTGAAGAAAGTGGACTATTCCCTTCCCGTTCAGTTTCAGATTGAAGTGGATGCTTCGTACCACGCGATTGGGGCTGTGTTGAAACAAGTCCATGACGGAAAAGAATTGGGGCCTATCGAAATGATTTCCAGGAAACTAAAGGACGCGGAATTGAATTACCCCGTCCGGCAGAAAGAGTTGTTGCTGATTGTGTATGCGGCCAAGAAATTCAGACACTATATTTTGGGTTTCCAGACCACAGTGCTCACAGACCATCAAAGTCTCGGTCAGTTGTTTAGCTCGGGAACACGTCCCGAATCAGACCGCATCACCCGTTGGTTACAAACCTTGCAGGAATTCCACTTGAAGATCCGTTATCGTTCCGGTGAAGAGAATATCTTAGCAGATGTGTTATCCAGGTATGTTAAACACGATAAGTCCTCGGAGGAGGTTGATTTAGACGACACAGACGCTGACAATGGTGACAGACGTGCACCTACTGTCACGGCTATAGTGACAGATGACACCGTCCTCACTAAAATTCAGAGCTCGTACGATAGTGATAGTTATCTTACGCAGATTAAGATATTCCTAGATAACACGGGTCCCGATGCTCCCCCAACTCCACCTGAATTCCGGAAGGCAATTAAGAAATATAAACTCGAAGACGAATTGTTGTATTACAAGACTCATGCCGGTTATAAATTGGTGGTAGGAAAAGCCGTGGCCCTCGAAATTATTAAGAAGATCCATACCTTTGGACACTTCGGTATTCAAAAATGTTACTTTGCCATCCAGCCACATCTTTTCGTTCCCGATTTACTCAAGCTCATTACCAACTATATCAATTCGTGCGACTATTGCCAACGTGCTAAGCATTTTCACGGCCCGATCGGGGGGTTGATGATTCCCAGTGACGTTCCCAAAGACATCTTTTCCACCATTAACATGGATTTCATCACCGGGCTCCCCACTACCCCTGAAGGGTACGACTGCATCTTAGTGGTTGTGTGTGCCCTTAGCAAGTACTGTATCTGTATCCCGACTTTCAAATCATGTTCTTCTCACGATACAGCTCGCTTATTAATTGATCACGTCTTCTCGGTATTCGGAGTCCCGGATATAATTAAATCGGATAAGGACATTAAATTTGTCACGCAGGCCATGGGCTATGTGTTCGAATATTACAATATTGATTACCGTACCACTAGTACTAACAACCCCTCCACTAATGGTCAGGTCGAAGCCCTCAACAAATCAGTGGTGTCCACCTTAAAGAGTTTCTGTTCGCTCCAACACTCCCACTGGGCATTGTATTTGAAAATCGCACAGTTTGCCATTAATACCAACTATGCCGGTGCCATCAAGATGACTCCGTACCAGGCAGTCTTTGGGCGCCTCCCTAGGGATCGAACCGGAATGTTAGACATCTCCATGGAACACTCTCACGCTGAATCCCAAGACCTCGTTCGGAGAGCGGAGGTAATCCGCAAACAGATTCAGGAGACAATGTCGCTTTCTCAGGATTCCATGGAGCAGAAGGCTAACCGGGGGAAGGTTCCTGCGGTATTCAAGGTTGGCGATTTGGTTTTATTGCATCGTGATGCTCGCTTTTCATCCGTAAAGTACAGAAAGTTAACCGACGTTTACTATGGACCCTATCGGTTGGTCAAAAAGATTAATGATAACGCATTCGAAGTCGATCTCCGCGTCTCAGACTTGAAAGATCGAGTGATTAACACCAAGTATTTCCGGTTATACATAGAAGAACCAGGAGTTGGTACATTTAAGGACCCTCCCCGCTTCGAATTGGAAGCTACGGCCCGCGCACACGAATTGAGTGCTATCTTGGGTGTTGATCTTCAGAAAAAGACCTTCGATGTAACGTGGCTCGGTTGTCGACCAAATCATTCCAGCGAAGTATCTATTGAGTGGTTTTATAAGTCCGTCCCTGCCGCTCTCCACGCGTCGCTAATTAACAATGCGACCGACTTCTTGAGCATCGACATCGACGCGGCCGCCCGAAAGGCTCTTGGTATGAGGCCTAATCTGGCCGCGGGGTGATGTTCCATAATCGCACTAGTGCGATTAGAAATATGATTACAGCTAAGCAGTCACACTTGCCACGTGACCATGTTGCAAGTACTGCACAGCGTGTCAAGAGTGACGCGTGTTGAATAAGTTTGGTTAATGTCACAATAGTGACATTTGCAAACTATTTAAAGTGAAAGTGTTCACTTTGTGTTTTTATAGTTTCATATCTCTTTTCTTTAGTCAATCTACAATTGCTCAAGCATCTAGAATCGAGCCTCGGTTTAGATAATCTGTTCCTGTATTCCTGTGTATATAATACGTCTAGCTACCTGTCATTATAGAACACTTTCACAAATTTTAATTTGTGACTAATTTTGCAAAAAGTTTTCGGAAAAATCGCCGTAAACCACTTCAACCCCGCGCGGAAAAACTTGAACTAACATAGATGGACGCTTACATTGAATTGGTGTAGAAATATACAATAATACAAATAGTGTCTACCTATATATTTGCAATAGAAAAATATGTCTTTGACAGTCTAATGTCTAACCAATTTCTGAGCCTAGCTTCGTTTCTCTTTAGCCAGTTTTCTACCCACATTAGGACTAGCCTTGCAGAGGTAACCGTCCTGCAACTAAAAATTACATGCAAGTTCTATTGATAGAACAGTCTAACTCTGTGCTATAAAGACACCATATCCAATCTGAAACTCAGCTAAGCTGTAACAGGTCTTGATTCGGGTTTCTTTGGCTTTGGTTCTGACTGGCTTTCCTTTGGTTTTGGCTTGTTTTTAGGTTGGCTGTTACCTTCTTCTTTAGGTCCTTCTTTGTTCTTTGGTTTTCTTCTGGGTCTTTTTCGTTTTGCAGCTTCTGAAGTTGACGCTTCCTTTGATTCAGGTGCAGATTTAGGTGGTTCTTTAGATTCCTCCGGTTTCTTCTTGGGTTTATCTTTCTTTGGCTTTGGCTTGGGTTTATTGTCTTTATTGTCTTTGGGTTTGGTATTTTTGTCTTTAGATTTGTCTTTAGCTGGTTTATTTGGTTCACTCTTTGGCTTATCACCAGTCTTTACCTCCAACTCCTTCTTTTTTTGCTTTTCCTTGTTCAACTTTCGTTGCAACTTCTTTCTCGCAGCCTTCTCTTCTTTTGTCTCCTTCTTTTTCTTGGCCGGCTCAGCTGCATTCTTCTTATTCTTCTTCTTAACAGCCTTATTCACTTGTTTCAACTGAAACAGATCAATTTCGTTATTGACAAAAGCAACAAACTTCAAGTATATCTCGTCATCTTCAATATTCACCTCTTTCTTCTTTCTTTTGTTCTTATTCTTCTCCTGAACCTTAGAGTCAATCATTTTATTATATATCGACTTTTCAATTAGTGGAATCATGCAATCTTCACGCTCATCCTGGAATGATTTCCCTTTGACATAAGTCAAGAACTCATTGACGTCGTTGGAATTGTTGAAACTGAGATAACTTCGCGAATACTCGGGCAAGTCAAAGAGTTTGACAGGAAGTGCACCTTGGTGATAGTATGAATGGACAATTTTCGTGGCGTGGTAAGGGTAGTACGACGCTAATTGATTCAAAAACTCAGACTCGGTGAGGGTTGGTGGAAGCAAACGGATGGTTAGCTTTAGGTTTGAGTTGCTTATGGATGTGGAGTGGTTGGAACTTGTGCCTGTGCCTGTGCCTGTGCCGGCGCTGTTGCTATTGCTGCTGCTGCTGCTGCCGCTATTGCCATTGCTGGTCAAAGGTCGCGACGGTGGTGGTGCCGTCCTTGGTGTTGCTACTGAGGCCATATTTAAGTGTGTTGCTGTGCTGATTCGTACTGGGTGATAGTGAATAAACTTTTTCTTCAAAAAAAAAAAACAAAGACTATTTTGCGAAATTTCTTACAACCATCTTGGTGCCCAGTGAATGACCATGCCCATGATGAACATTGTATCACAATACATTCAAGAAGTGAACAATACCAAAAAGCTACCTCCCCATGATCAAATCACACAATTGTCCGTCCTTCTTTCAATCGATCCCAGGATCAACCACTACATAAATGAGATTCACAATAGTCAACAAGCCATACCGTCGGACATAACCACCGCCTACGACGACGACTGGTCAGCATTCAGTATTGTCGTATCGAGCTTTCTCAAATTGAGCCACGAACTTGATCCCTGGTCTCTTCTCGTGTCATTTGACTTGTACACTTCTTACATCTCTGACTTGTCGGTGGCATTCAGCAACAACCGGTACGGCTGGTTGTTGAGTAACGTCATTAGACAAACCATCAACCAAATCATACCCTGGGCTGTAAAGATGGACTTGCAGTTATATTACCAAGAACATGGAGGAAAATACCGGTTGAACTATCTTGCCTCGATTCTCTTGAAAATGTTCAATAATATAAGATCACAGATTAATGATATAAACAAGCACAAGAGGGATATCATATTGTACCTTGGCAACAAGTTGTGTTTTATATATACCCGGATCAACCAGCCGTTATTGTGCCGGAACATATTCAGTAATATGAACAACACCAACTTGAACTTGCTGGATTTTAAACCTATTGAACAATTACAGTACCGGTACTACCTCAGCAAGTTTTACTTGATAAAGTATCAGCTATTGGATAGTTTCAATCATTTACAATGGTGTTTACTAAATATCAATACCTCCAGTGTCAAAAACTTACGATTAGTGCTCGAGTTGTTGCTTCCAGTCAGTTTAATTATTGGGAAAGTACCCAATTTCGCCTATGTTAGACAACTACTCCCGCCAAAAGACCAATGGTGGATGGAAATGTATTATCAAATGTCATTGCTCATCAGATTAGGCGACATACACGGCTGTCTCCGCTTGATCGAGTCAAACCACGAATACCTAAAACTGAATAACATACTATTGTTACTCCAAAATAAGTTGCAAATCCTCATGATGAGAAACTCAATCAAGCAGAAATGGATAATGTTGAATAAACCAAGCACGTTAGATTACGACTCCATAAAGCTCGAAGATAACGATGACGATTACATTATTGAAAACGTGTTGATTACGCTAATTGATCAGAATTTGGTCAAAGGAAAGATATTCACGCGGTTAAGAAAAGTTGCTCTTAGTAAAAACGATCCGTTCCCTAATGTGTTTGAGATTTACAAGGTGAGGTTCTTGACCAATGTCGATAACAAGTGGATGTAACAAAAGTCTAGATCTAAGGTATGACGTTCTAGACGCGCACAAAGTACAGGCTCATACTCTTATCTCATACGATGGAAAAGTTCAAAACTAAGGTTACGATAGATACGGTTGGAATCTAGTTAGCCCATGCGCTATCCGCTGGTCCTGGATACGTATGACTTGCTGATGCAAGGGGGGGGTGTATTACAGTTGCATGGGTAACCAATCACAGAGTCAACTCCGAGAGCGCATAATGTATAGTATTGCTTTTGTAGACAACCCCTTATAGGGTAGCAATGTAATATATATATATAATCGTACTCGTACTGCATATTCAAACATTCTAGATTCAAGTTTAAGGCAACGTTTGCAGCTTTCGCTTAATTGGGTTACTATATAAATATACTATAAATAGAAATTAAATAAAAAAAAGCAGACAAGGTTGCAACACAAGGACGAAAGGAAGTTTACCAAATAAGGTTAAGGTTTTATGATTCTCTTGCGTGATGTTTAAGATTGAAAATTTTTCTAGAGGAAGCGAGCTAGCGAGCTGGTAGTTTTTGTGGGGTATGCCTTTGACATCTGGACTAATTCTCGGAAGTGTATAGATCATTCCCCCTTGTTTGTTCGATGGAGTTTAGTTTGTGTAAGGCAACGCTATTGTTGGTTACATTTGGAAATCTTGGCGCAAATTTCTGTTGCCACAGGCATTCGGGAATCAAGGGGGGGGGGGGGGATCACTCATTAGGTAAATCTCTGCACATGTTCTTTCGTTAATGTTCATAGGAAGAAGCTGACAAATCTGCTAATCTGACTAATCTGCTAACCTTCTAACCTGACTTAATCGTACGGATACGGTTAAGGTTCGTCTAGACCATTTAGGGTCAGACGGAAAATCGATTCATTATTTTTCACTTGCAACACAATACACCTGTCTAATGTGGAAATTTTTTTTTGTATGGAATTTGGTTTTGTTCCGCTTGAACGAGAAAAAATAGAAACACCTCTCAAATTAAGAAAAACAACCTTCAAGGCGGCAAGCAACCGAATTGAGGTAACCAAATTCGCACCTACGGCAGTGTACCTCCGGTGGTCCACAGTTTACAACGGAAAAAAAATAATGACAACAAGAACCTCATCACGGCAAAGCCAAGAATAAAACCAGGTGGCATCGTTTACAGCATAGCCATAAGGAGGAACGGAACTATACAAGCACCACCACAGTTTCACCTTTTCTTGTAGGGCATTCTGAGTTTTTTTTTTATTTTTATTTACATTTTTTATTTTTTTGGCCCTAGGTTTGTAGCGTTCCCCCCTCATTAAGTTGCTCCACTGTTACCAGAAAAGATGACACATTAAAACTTTAAATAACATTCATGTACTGCAACCAAATTATATAAATAACCGATAAATTTTCACCGTTTTGTTGATCATTTAATTTTTTAAGACACTTTGTTACTTCTTGTCCTTTCCCTTGCCCTTGCTTGGTTTTATCTGATACTTGTTTCATACTACACATTTACTCGCTAGTGTCTGCCGTGTTTTTTTGTTTTTTTTTTCGCATCCGTCGTTAACCGTTAAACTTTTCCCCACAAAAAACCAGCATGATCACTATACTGGAATTACCCCTTGACATATTAAGTTTGGTTGTAAACCAAATCCATCATTCACTGTCCACAGAAGAATACCAGCATGCATTAACCTCATTATCACAAACTTGTCACTACTTCAACAGAATTGTCAACCCGGTGTTGTACAAGAATATCGTTATTTATGACAATGAAAATGCCGCCATTACCAATTCTGGCTCCACTACTACCACAACTTTCATTCACATTTCGCATTTACCAAAATTTATAAATTCCCTCAGCATATCCAACTTCAAACTCATCTCGTCCATTCATATTCATTGTCATTCTAACTTTGCAACTTTTGACTACTATCAGTTGTACAACAAGTTGAACTACTTCTGGAGCAAAACTAACCACGCTATAGAATTTATAAATTTCGATGTGGACAATATACGTCGATTCCAATGCTTGAACCATTTCATTTCCCATAACAACGGAGCTAATATAGTGGAGGAGAATGACGAATGGTGGCATGGCGACTCATACCCCAAGAGTCATCACAAGTTGAACAATCTCAAGAACTGGTCGATTTTGTCGATTCAAGAATTGTACAATATCCCAGTGAACCCCAATTTGACCAACTTGGATTTCTTTATTGAAGGTGTTAAGGAAAGTTGCGTAGCTAATCCAACTAATTTGATGCACAACTTGCGTTTTATCAAGACCTTGCACCTTAATACTACTCCTTCCACCAAGATTTTCACTGGTTTGCTGAATGTGCATTGTGATAACTTGGAAAACTTGTCCGTTTGCTATAGTCACACTTTTAACCAACCTAAGTTGACCTTGAGTTTACTCACTGACAAAGTAAATTTCAACAATTTACACCAGTTGGAGTTGAAACTCAATTGCTTCCACCCTGACTGTGACTGTATTAACCAGTTTTATCACGATTTGGCCCTCTTACCTGACGAATTCACTAATTTAACAAAATTGTCCATCATCAACTACAAATCCAAGAATTCCGCTAACAACTTGTGTCAATACAATTACCTCGTTTCCAAGCAATTATCCCCATTGTTCAAGAAATTCTCAAAGATCAAGTCATTATACTTTAATATTAACGAATTTCTCAAAATCGACCAGTTAAAGATTGACTGGAACAAGTTCATCTCGGCCATTTCCACATTGACCAGTCTTGACTCGTTGACTATTGTCGACTTTTTCAACTGGTGGATGCCCTCAATTGCGTTACCTAACAGATCAGTGTTATCTCCTGAAATCCTTCTTAACTCTTGTGGATGTTCCCAATGTAACCAAGCCAGGTACAAGTTCACCAAGATGGCTGAATACGACGCTGAAAACAACTATACTCATAAATTCTCCAGTTTCAACCACGAAGAAGTCCGCGTGGATAAGTACAAGGTGATTTTGAACAAGTCAAACTCCAAGTTTCTTACGTTTATCTACCAACAGTTTAAATCTCAATTCAACCAACCATTAATATATTCATTACATGCTAACAACTTTAGAGAAAACAAGGAACTATGGAAAGAGTTTCAGCTTTTGTTTAAACACAACTGTTTGAACAGATTAAGTGGTGAAATCAAACACGGTGAAGATTATTTGAAAGTTAATTTGGGTGGAATTATTGCATAGCTTAATAATTTAATGTGGAAATCTTTTTGCATAGCTTAATATATAATCATATGTGGATTTACTCTGTAGTCTGTTGCACTTCTTGAAACCGAGCAAAACTAAGGTTTGCTGCTAATTTTCCCAAGTACCCTGCTACTTGTAGACCAATGTTTGCCGTTTGGATAATTCCCATCTGCGACTGCTTCTTTAGCCGTGACGAAAATCTTGACTTGTGGATTTTGGAAATGGTGTAGTTGGGTTGGGTACTCCTGTGGAAGACGGAAAAGTCGGAAATGTACCCTTGGAGGAACAAGTTCTTGATTGCCCGTTTTATTCGTTTCCATCTTCGGGCTCGGGTTATTCTTGGTGGTGGAAGTGATCTCATAATGGGTGGGTGCAAAATAAGCTAAAGTTCTTTGGTACTCCTTAGATATAGAGTGGGAAGTTTGTCGACAAAAACAATCGAATATTATTAGCAGATTATGGTTCAAATATCCTCAACCTTTGATATTCTCGATGTGTATTGGCATACCTCTGCCAATATTTGGTATGGGATCTAAGATTCACCACCCAATTGGAAAACTGTGGCTGGTATTTCAGAGCTACCAAATTTGGTTTTTTAAAAAAAAATCTAACCAAAAAAAATGAGAAACTCCAAGGTACTACAACAGGAAAATTGCAGGTTTTTTTGATGGAAAATCCATCTGATTTGATACCTAAAATAGCAGGTTATTCACTTCAAAATCTCATCCAAGAAATAGTATTGAACTCTATTGATATATACAGGTCATATAATACTAGCCAATAGACTTATTTGACCAGAATTTCAATTTTAAAGTCCATTTTCATAAAGACTTATTGTATCGCTTTCAAATACTAGAGGCATACAAATAGTCTATAAAACTACCTTCTTTTTCTTATTTTTATAGCAAAATATATCTATTATATCGCTACTAATCCATTAAACTGTTTTTATCACATAAAGACGATCCAAAAATATAATATTTTGATTGATTTATTTCACCTCAAAACTCCTTTCTGGATCTCAATTTTTTGCAACAAAACTCGATCTTTTCTCGCACTTTTGACACTTTAAAAAAAAATAAAAAAAAAAAAAATAGAGCAAGACATACACGTTTTCCTTTTCTAACAATATTGTTGTCAATAAATTACATTGCAATCAATCCAAAGAGCACCACCATACCATAGTCCAAGATAGCTAGTTTTCTTTGCTCGATGATAACAGCGGTAGTTTTAAACCATGAATGTAATTATCCATCAAATACCAATCTCAAATAAACGAGACAACAATTAATCTACTAACCCCCCCATGAAACAGGACAACCAAGGTAGACATACACCTAGAACTTCTTCGGGAGTGCTTTTCAGGTAGTACTATTCTGATTTAACCATTGAAAGTTCAGTTGTACCTTATTAGTAATATCTGATTGATTTTACAATTGAGAGATCGGTAATATGTTATTCTGGAAAGAAATACCTCCTTTGATCCTCTCCAGGGTGGGACTAAATAATATGCTTTGTACCATTAGATATACTTTATGCAATACACACAATTACTCGTGTATATCATTACAGTATACATGAGTTCGAAAATCTAAAGCTTTTGAATATGATTGATCAATTTTACAGAGTATTTTGGATGACCACCAGCTTTATTTTCTGTTGGTTCTTTGGTGTTGATATTTTTCATTTAGATGATTGAAGCACTATGATTGATATAAAACTCAAACCACTTTAAGAAATTTGACTAAATAATTGAAAAGTTCATTACTGGACTGTCATCCTGACAAAGCAAAAAACATCTACAGATTTGTATTACTATAATGAATTCAGTTGAAATCAAGAACCAATACTAATGTTATTAGGAACTAATTCGGGTTTTTCTGTTTCAGTAAGTTTGGATGAAATAATACGAGAAAGAATTTTGTTTTATCAACGATAGAAGACATCACAAATTGAACTTAATCTCAATTGCTTCCATGATATCTTTAATATTTACTAAAGGAATACTTTCTTTTTGTTTTGTTTGGCAACCATTTTCTCCATGTCACGTGCACGATTGCGAAATTTTTGTTTGTGTTTTGTTTACACTGTCCTGGCTGCGAATATTTAAATTTCCACAGATTCTCGATTTCTTTTCTTCTAATTGCAAACACCTTAATAACATTTTACTCAAATTATCTCAGTGAAATCTTATTACAAGCCTTTTAACTTTAAGTTTATTGATTAAGTATCACCGTTTTACCATTTCAAGTATGTTTTTTTCAAAACCTACTAATCCAAAACCCTTTATAAGAGTTTTGGGTAAACTTGCAGTGTTAATCACAAACTCAACCGCTAGCAACCACCAAATCATCAAAGACAACCAACAATTTTACCTTGATGATACCAAGAGAAGCAAGGTCAAAGAATTCTTTAGAAGATTCAAGTCATTTTTTTTGAGAAAGGTCCAGACACAAATTCCTGTAATCCAATCGACTGCTACTTGTATGTTTCAATTTACTGGTGAAGTTACTGTTGATAGTTTTAGTAGTGAAGAAGAAGTGTTCACCTTAGCTTTGAAACCATTACTTAAAACCGGGTCTCCTAGTACTATTGTCTCTACCGCCGATGTTGTTAATGAATGTCCAATTGTTGATACCTTTGAATTACCCGTTGTTACCGCTGATGATTTCGTTCCCAAATATTTATCCCATCCATTAGTTGTCCCTGCTGAATCCATTGCCGCTCCCATTTCCACTGTTGTTGAAAGTGCTTGTGCTCTTGAATCCTCTGAACCAACTGAAGCTGCACCAGAATCCGTTCCAATTGCTGTTACTACTGACTTAGCCACAGAAAAGGTTCCCGATTTGTCTAGATCCAACAGAAAGAAATTTAAGAAGCTCTTTAAGGGAATTAGATGTTCTATTCATAGAACTAAGAATTATGGATCCAATAGCCAACCTCATACCTTTATTGATGAAACTGCTGAAGTTAGAGAACAATCCTCTGTTGTTGATGCTACTGTTGAAAAATGTGACAAAGCTGAAGTTAAGGAACAATCCTCTGTTGTTGATGAAACTGCTGAAGTTAAGGAACATTCTTCTATTGTTGATATTACTGTTGAAAAATGTGACAAAGCTGAAGTTGAAAATGTTAGATCCAAGAGACAAAGAATTAAGAACTTGTTTAGAAAACTGAAATCCAATGGTCAACCTACAACCTTAGCAAGAGAATCACCTGAAGTTAAAGAACAACCATCCCTTGTTGACGTTACTGTTGAAGTTAATGAACAACCCCCTGTTGCTGATGCTACTGCTGAAGAATGTGACAAAGCTGAAGTTAAGGAACAATCCCCTGTTGTTGATGCTACTGCTGAAGTTAAGGAACATTCTTCTATTGTTGATATTACTGTTGAAAAATGTGACAAAGCTGAAGTTGAAAATGTTAGATCCAAGAGACAAAGAATGAAGAACTTGTTTAGAAAACTGAAATCCAATGGACAACCATCCCTTATTGACGAAACTGCTGAAGTTAATGAAGAATCCCCTGTTGCTGATGCTATTGTTGAAGAATGTGACAATGCTGAAGTTAAGGAACAATACTCTGTTGTTGACGTTACTGTTGAAAAATGTGACAAAGCTAAAGTTAAGGAACAATCCTCTGTTGTTGATGAAACTGCTGAAGTTAAAGAACAATCCTCTGTTGCTGGTGTTATCGTTGAAAAATGTGACAAAGCTGAAGTTGAAAATGTTAAATCCAAGAGACAAAGAATGAAGAACTTGTTTAGAAAACTGAAATCCAATGGACAACCATCCCTTATTGACGAAACTGCTGAAGTTAATGAACAATCCCCTGTTGCTGATGCTATTGTTGAAAAATGTGACAATGCTGAAGTTAAGGAACAATCCTCTGTTGTTAATGCCACTGTTGAAAAATGTGATGGAGTTGAAACTCCTGTTGTTGCCGGTTATTGCACTGAAATGGCTTCTGTTGGTTCTGGTGTTCAAGTTGAAAATGTTAGATCCAGAAGACAAAGAATGAAGAACTTGTTTAGAAAACTGAAATCCAATGGACAACCATCCCTTATTGACGAAACTGCTGAAGTTAATGAACAATCCCCTGTTACTGATGCTATTGTTGAAAAATGTGACAATGCTGAAGTTAAGGAACAATCCTCTGTTGTTGACGTTACTGTTGAAAAATGTGACAAAGCTGAAGTTGAAAATGTTAAATCCAAGAGACAAAGAATGAAGAACTTGTTTAGAAAACTGAAATCCAATATTCAACCAACAACCTTAGAAAGAGAATCACCTGAAATCAAAGAACAACCATCCCTTGTTGACGTTACTGTTGAAGAATGTGACAAAGCTGAAGTTAAGGAACAATCCTCTGTTGTTGATGAAACTGCTGAAGTTAAGGAACATTCTTCTATTGTTGACGTTACTGTTGAAAAATGTGACAAAGCTGAAGTTGAAAATGTTAAATCCAAGAGACAAAGAATGAAGAACTTGTTTAGAAAACTGAAATCCAATGGTCAACCAACAACCTTAGCAAGAGAATCATCTGAAGTTAAAGAACATCCATCCATTGCCAGTACTATTACTGAAAAGAAAGCGTTTCAAAAAGTTTCAATGTTGTCGATTAATGAATCATCAATCAATCGTACTTTAACTATTGGTACCTCAAAGTCCGTGTTGCCTGCAATTGCTTCTGCTATTAGTACATTAAAGTCTACCCCTGTTGTTAAATTACCCACTGCTTCTGCCGCTGCTGCATCAACTCCAGTAATTTCATTTGGTCGCTCGGGGAAATGTGCTTCTGCTTTTGATCCATCAAAAAAAGTATACCCTGTTTCTGGTTCATTAGCTTCTGTTGATCCTGCTAAAACTTCCAAACCTGTTATCCCAAATTTTACTTCAGGTATGGCATGTACTGGACTTTCATGGAATACTCAAATTGGATCTTCCAAAGATGCTATGAAATGGCGTGACCAAAATTCACAATTGGGCAACAAATTTGGTGCATATATGGAGTATAATTATACCTCTACGGGATATAATGATTTTTAGTCATGAATCGCTGAACCATTATATCCTGCTTTAGGTTAAGAATCATTACTGGACAATTCAACTTGTTCAACTTTTTTAAAATAAAAAAAACATAAAAAAAATTAAAAATTAAAAAATAAAAAAAATAAAAAGAATAAAAACCAATAAAAAAAATAAAAAATAAAAACCAATAAAAAAATTAAAAAATAAAAACCATAAAAAAATCCAAAATCATTTCATCACTATTATCCATATCAGAAGAGGAAAGACTAGATTAAGAAAGAGGTATTATATTTAAATCATAAAATAAGTGGAAAATTTGAATTGGCTGGAAGAACCATCATAATTACTAATTCTAAGGGTTCCGGAGAAAAATGAAAACTACCCAAAGAAAAAATATTTAACAATCACAATGTTGCAAATTAAATACAAGTCCGTTCAAACCAGTATTCCACAGAGTATACGTCTGACAGAGCCTCCATCATGACGATTGGAGGGTGTTTTGACAATACCAACTACCAACGAGGAGAAGAAAGTATTCCACAGAGTATACGTCTGACAGAGCCTCCATCATGACGATTGGAGGGTGTCTTGACTATATCAATTACCAACGAGGAGAAGAAAGTATTCCTGAATTGGTTCCAAGAAAGCTCTCAATTCAAATACTGCTGCTGAAACTGGATATAATACTATATCTATCCCTACAACTATGGGGCTGTTATATTATATTTAGGAGTTCACATAGTATAGGAACAACATTACTTGGTGTTAATTCACCAGTCACATTGCCATCACTTTGCGAAGAGGAAAAAGCAAAGTGGTGGTGTAGCTACTACTTCATGGCCATCACTTTGCAAGAGGGGAGGATGCAAGGTGGTGGCATAGCTACTACTTCATATCCATCACTTTGCGAAGAGGAGAAAGCAAGGTGGTGGCATGGCTACTATCATCACTTTGCAAGAGGAAAAAGCAAGGTGGTGGTGTAGCTACTACTTTATGGCTACTATCATCACTTTGCAAGAGGAAAAAGCAAGGTGGTGGTGTAGTCACTACTTCATGGCCATCACTTTGCAAGGGGAAGAGAGAGCAAGGTGATGGCATAGCTACACCTAGGGCTATAGAAACAATTACTACATTATTATCATCACTTTGCAACAAGTACGGGAAGGGACCAGAGTGGTGGTGTGGTAGTTGTTTTATAGCATCAGTCACAACTTTATAAACATCACTTTGCAACAAGGAATGAAACAAAGCAAGGTGGTGGTGTGACTGAACCTAGGGCTATAGCTCCAGTTACTACTTTATTACCATCACTTTGCAACAAAGAAGGGAAGGGACCAAGGTGGTGGTATGGTAGCTGGTCCAAATGCTATAGCAGCTACAACTTTATTACCATCACATTTGCAGGAGGGAGATAAAGCAATGTGGTGGTTTGACCACTCCTGGGGCTATAGATACAGTTACTAGTTTATTATCATAACCTTGCAAGAAGGAAATCAAGCAAGGGATGGTATAGTAGCTGTTCTATAGCAATAATCAGGACTTTATAGCCATCACTTTGCAACCAGAGGAGAAAGCAAGGTGGTGGTTGTGGGGCTACTACTTTATTATCATCACTTTGAAATGGAAGGAACCAAAGTGGTGGTATAGTAGCTTCTTCTACTTGAGTGGGTACTTTTCGTTCTGCTCGAGTAGGTATTGTTCCTTCCAGTTGAGTAACTACTGTTCCTTCCAGTGGTTACTGTCCCTTCAAATTAAGTAGCTACTGCTTCTTGCCTTCAGTAGCTGCTGTCCCTTCCCTTGCTATGTTTTTTTGCTATCTTTTTTTGCTACCTTTTTTTGCTACCTTTTTTTGCTACCTTTTTGCTACCATTTTACTACTAACATTGCTTTCTAGGCTGGCTAATTTTACTGCACTATACTGCTACCATTTCAGATAGTGCAGTGGTACGTATTACCAACACTACTGTTTCAATACCATTACTAACACTTATGCTAGATATTTCTCGCTACTATTTCAGATAGTGCGAAGGTACGTCTTACTTCCTAAATACTGTTACTTACTCTACTATCTCAATACAGTTACTAACACTTAATCTAGATATTCCTCGGTGTCGCCTAGGCCACCGGGGTCATGGATTTATCAATGAGTACCAATTCTGATCCGATATTCATTGAGAAGTCTAAGGCCCCCTGGTGGTCTAGGCCACCTCCACTTGTCCTTAAATCTATTTGGCCAGTGCTTCACTAACATTTCCCATGTTTGCAAATAAAAGAATTAATTGAACTGATGATTATACCTTTAATGGGCGAATCTCCTACAAATATTTCACTGTTGGTAGTGGTGAAGCTTACAATAAAACTAAAAATGTACAGGTATGGAAGCTGGTTTGCTTGAATCAACTATAATTAATGAAACTATTTCCACCAACTATGATTATGATGACATCTTTCTACTATTGAATTTATTTGAATTAACTGTTGCAACTACTACCATTGATTTTATTGTTAATGATACCTCAAATAGTCCCATAATTGTTGTTAGTAATGATTGAAACCACCACTAATGCTTTATTGAATCTAATACAAGCTACACTGTTGAATTCTGCACATCATTTTCCAACTACCAAAGTTACTTTAGTTGCCCTGACAAATCAAACTTACAAAGAGGTTAAAATCCAGCATTATCCTAACTTAGAAGAAGACATCAATAGTTTTGTTGCTTTATGTTCAATTTCAATTTCAATTTCAGATGGAAATCAACCACATTGTTCAATGAAAGTCGTTTGCTTCAACCTAGAGATTATTAAAACAAAATTATCATTACACCCTGTATCTTAAGTAGATGATTCCAAAAGTATTTACATGCACAATCCACCAACTTTAAAGGCTTTCAATGGTAAATTCATCCATTGAATAATCCAAATTAGCTATGGGTCACTAAATTCCAAAATATGAACTAGACTTAATTCAAGAAAATACTGTGGATGAATCTAGAATCCTCCCTCGATAAAATAAATAAATGATCAACCAATATATCACAAGAATCATCATGAACAGGTTCCCTCGTTTTATCATTCAAATAATATAAGTCAGTGAATGACATTGTGATTCTAGCTTGTTCATATAATTTATGGCATAGTCTTAATTTCCGGCATTGGGCTATTCCATAAATTATGAACAAGCTAGAATAACATGTCATTCACTGGTTTATATTATTTGAATGATAAAATTAGGAAATTTGATCATGAAAGGATTGAATTATTGATAACGTTTATGTCTGATATTCCTTGGAATTTAGTAGAAGAATTAAGTATATAGGATATAGTAGTAATTTAATTAATTTGTTATCTTGTAAAGATATATTCATGACTATTTCTTAAACTGCCACAGGCAATTGCAACACTTTGATTAATCATGGAAAGGAAGAAAACAACGGCTTATAGGTTGCGTTGGTAAACATTTGAAGACATGTTTTACATATACGTGAAGTCTATTTCTGGTATGGGGAATTCTGTTACCTATCAATATTATATTTTAGACTTAGTTTAATTCCAATTTTACAAAAGTTCTGTAAATTGGGTTCATTAATCCAAAAGATATCTTTATTATTTCCTAGACCAGAAAACGAATCTGTAATTTGCAGCCCGTCTACTATCACCATTTGAAGGGGTTTGCCCATTTTGCAATCGAAATAATAAAAAGCCATGATGATGATAATAATGCTCGAGCACGTGACTCATGCCATCGCTGGCAACCACCGATTTCTGGTACAACATCTTCTCAAAGCGGTTACTCATAGCGAATAGTCAATCAATCAATCACTTACCCACCTTGTATGAACAAATATGGATTAGTGCTTGGAATTGGTGCAGATATTCTCCAATCAACAAGAATAGCACGACTATTAACCAAGAGCCCTTCATTCGTATCGAAATTCTCGAAACGGATCCTACATCCAACATATGAGTATCCTAAACTTGAGAAGTTAGCTCAATCACAGCAGGTTCAATATCTAAGCGGTGCGTGGTGTGCTAAAGAAGCCGTGTTCAAGACATTAGACTTACCTGATCAGAAACAATTTGAGTTTAAACTGTGGTATAGATACTATGACTCCAATGGCAAACCCTATATCAAGAATGACATGTATAAACATTCTGATGAAGAATTCCATCTAAGTATATCTCACGATGATTCGATAGTCATGGCTACGGTACTACGACAAAAAATCATAAATGTCTAATTATTTATTTTTTTTTTATATATAAAACAAGAATATATATAGTGAATAAACTATTCCCATTCAACGGTAGCTGGTGGTTTACTGGTAATATCATAAGTAACTCTAGCAACACCATTAACTTCATTCACGATTCTGGAAGCAACTCTCTTTAAGAAAGCGGCTTCAAAAACAAACCAATCAGCAGTCATGAAATCAACAGTTTCAATGGCTCTCAAGGCAATAACTTGTTCATAGGTTCTTTGATCACCCATAACACCAACTGATTTGACTGGTAATAAAGCAGCAAAGGCTTGGGAGATTTGACGGTATAAGCCAGCCTTTTTGATTTCTTCAATGAAAATAGCATCGGCTTCACGAGCAATCTTGACTTGTTCCTTGGTAACTTCACCCAAAACTCTGATAGCCAAACCAGGACCTGGGAATGGGTGTCTCCAGACAAGTTCAGTTGGAACACCTAATAATTCACCTAAATGACGGACTTCATCCTTGAAAAGTTCTCTCAATGGTTCAATCAACTTCAATTTCATGTCTTCTAATAAACCACCGACATTGTGGTGGGTCTTGATGGTTTGTGAAGGACCCTTGAAGGAAATGGATTCAATGACATCTGGGTATAAAGTACCTTGTAAAAGGAATTCAATTTCGGAACCATCATGAGGCTTGATCTTGGCAGCTTCATCTTCAAAAACGTGAATAAAAGTGTTACCAATGATCTTTCTCTTCTTTTCTGGATCAGTAATACCCTTTAATCTACCCAAGAACAATTCAGAAGCATCAACTACGGTCAAGTTGATACCTAAACCTTCAGTCAAGGTTTTGTGGACAGTTTCGGTTTCATTCTTTCTCATGACACCATTGTCAACATAAATGGCATGGAATCTGTCACCAATAGCTTCCTTCATGATCTTGGCACCAACAGTAGAATCAACACCACCAGAAACAGCACCAATAACTTCAGCAGTTGGACCAACCAACTTTCTAATTCTGGCAATTTCAGTATCAATGAAATTTTCCATAGACCAGTTGGTGTTGGCGTTACAGATGTCAACAGCAAAGTTTCTCAACAACTTCTTACCTTGGACAGTATGGGTAACTTCTGGGTGGAATTGAATACCGTAGATCTTTTCATCTTCGTTGGAAATACCACAGAATGGAGAGTTGTCAGAAGTAGCGACAACCTTGAACCCGGTTGGCAAAGCGTGCAATTTGTCACCGTGAGACATCCAAACTTGTGAATGGTCAACGTCTTTAAACAAAGCACAAGTAGGATCTTCGACCTTCAATTCAGCAGGACCGTATTCTCTCTTGTCACCTCTGGCAACACCCTTACCGTTAATCCAGGCTAATTCTTGCATACCGTAACAAATACCCAAGATTGGAACACCCAACTTGAAAATATCATGGTCAACATGAGGAGCATCTTCAGCATAAACGGAGTAAGGACCACCGGAAAGAATGATACCCTTTGGTTTCCAGCTTAATTCGGAAATCTTTTGAGTACATGGTAACATTTCAGCATAGACTTGAAATTCTCTTAATCTTCTGGTGATCAAATGGGAGTATTGAGATCCAAAATCAAGCACTAAAATAGTGTCAAAGACCTTGGAAACTTCAATTGGAACATCTTCAGTGGAGGTGGACATCTTGTATGTGTGGGGGATAGTACCAAACCAAAAAAAGAAGAAAACAAGTGATGACCTTTTGGTTAAATTTTTCACTAGCCGTGGAATTATACCTCATCGAAAAAGAAAAAAAAAAAATTATATATTATTTTTGACTCTATTTTTGGGAGCAATAAATTAAGTCATATTGCATGAACTGGTTGCAAATAATATATCCACGCAATTGGCTGATAAAATGTTTATGGTGTTGTTTGGGTATAGTTTGCATTAGAGAATGTAGTATTGCACAGCAGTTTTACGCAGCAGTTTTACACAGAAGGAGTTTATGTGAGTCATAATTGTAACAATGCACTGGCGCTACCTGTGCCAAATACAGGACATGAACTTTATAAAAGAATTCTTGCTTTGACTAAATGAACAATATATGAAAATACTCGTAGCATTTCGCATAAAAGGACGAAAATATTTCTCTACAACAAATCTTGCATTTTCTGCAACCATCAATAACGTTCTTCGCTCTAACTTGCTCAATACATCTACAAATAGATTCGCAGAAACTTAAAGTAATTGTTAATTCATAAAACAAATATGTAAAAAATTGATTGGGTTACAGTCATGTTAAAGTGACCAGGTCAACAAAATAGCTAAACAGAGTAAAGTGTCGATGGAAGAAACGATCGAGTTGGCTGAGGATACCTTCTGTTCAGATCTTCCTCTGGAAGCTAACGTTCTGTTCACACCAGGAGGTGGGAATGCCTCAATATCTTGCTTTCCGTTACTGAAGTCTGATTGTGCTAATGATACTTCCTTGTCGTCTAAATCAACCACGAAATATATGCTTCGTAACACATCCATTCCCAAAATTAATTCATCATCATTAAACATGATATCAAAAGTACATCCATCTCCATCTCTATCAAAACCTAAGTCTTTTACCGGAACTGTGATTGTCTTGCCATCAAACTTAATCTCAATTTTTAGATTTTCTATTTGAGAGCAATTAGGAGAACCAAATAAGAATTCAGATTCCAAATATTCGGATCCTTCTATTTGTTCACGCAATGTATCTAAAACCAGGTTGGGGAATCGTGATTTAGCTGTTCCTGTATCCAAAACAAATGCTGATTCAGAAATACCTCCAGATACTTTGGTACCATTGATATTAATATCTATTCCCGAAACATTTACTTTAATTTCTGGGAAAGTTTTATTATAGACAATGGGAACTGTTTGTAAGTCACCTAAATATTTCGAATGATCAACTGCTCCGAATAGAATTGATCCAGGTTTATTAGGTTTATTCAAGAATATTGAATATGCACTTCTATTGGTTATTCCCTGATTTGACAATTCGAAAGGAAGAGATCGGCCAGTAGAATTTGCCTCTGGGAAACCTATCCCCAAAATTCCAACCTCCAGTGAAGCCCAAACAGCAAGTCCAAACTCAAATCCTTTAACAGCCACATCTTTACCAATAATGATGTCATCAGTACTATATACACCTATTGCAGATTCTTTATCCGCGTATGTTGCGTTAAACATTTTCTTTTTGTTATTGAAACTTTCAGACTTTTGATATGAAAATGTTCCATGAGCTTTACATTTTGGAGCTTTATTAGTAAGGGGGCTTTCGGCACACGTAACATTGGAGCTCATGACCCATAATATGCTTGAACCCGTGTCAACATTTACTTGAACTTTATCTCTGTTTGATCCGATTCGAAGTTCCGTTAACATTTGGGTTTGCTTGTCTTTTAAGGAAATATCTACAGCATCTCTTTTCCCAAACACATCTCTGGAAACATGACTTGGTTGTATTTCTAAACTAAAATACCCGGGTGATGCAACTGCAAATATTGCTCCACATAAAACCCATTGTAATAGCAAAAGTTTGAGCATTTTTCAAGTTTTCTTTTATAATTGTATATTCAACATGATATCGAAAGCATCAAATGAATGAAAACATATCCAATTTATATTGTATCTGATATAGATTGTCAGGTCATTTAGATCACCTAAAGTCATCTTGGCTACATGGTGTAGCTACAAAAGAATATTTTGGATGCTAAAAAATAATATGCAAACATATGACCAATTCGAAAAATGGAATTGAAAATAGAACACATGTGAACTGGGCTTTTGTTTGTCCTCTGGGAGCTTTGTCCCTCGGCTGATGTTTGTGTTTATTAAACATAGAAGGTAACATGAAATACTAATCATAGAAGGCAACGCCAGATTATGTAGAAGCATTTAAGTGCCGCTGATGCAAGCGATCCACAATTAGGATCTGACAGAAAAAAATCCTTTGATGCGATGACGTAAATGGGTCATTTACTCGATCTTCTCTTTATTATCCTCATGTTCTAATTCAAGATACAGGAACATGATGCCTTCCTCATTAAGTTAATTATTAGATGCCTAAGGAGAAGCTTTGATTTGATCATACTTTGTAATGTGAGCAACTATTGCAGTTTATTTTATCCTTGTCTTTTAATCAATCACCTGAATACTTATTCTACCAAGTATACTCATGTACCTATTTAATAGATTCTAAATTCATCAATGAATAACTCAATAGAGATTTAATGTTGTGTAAACTTTTCTACCAACAGATGTATATAGAACGATATAGTTTTGTATTACCTTATAAAATACAATCAAACAACTTAAACATAGAACAATTGATTCATAAACATTTGACATCTCTGGTATAGATATCAACCTAAAGAACCCAAGCGCACAAAATTGCCAAGGCGAGTAAAATATCAATAGAAATTGAGTTGGCTGAAGAAGCCTCTTCTATAAAGGATTTGCCTCGAGAAACTGAAGTTCTATTAACATCTGGAGGTGGGAATTGTTCGATATCTTGAGCATCAGTATATCTTGCTTGTGCTAAGGAAACTTCTCTGTCGTGTAAGTCAACCACAAAGTACATGCTTCTTAAAACATCAATACCCAAAATTAATGTCTTATCATCTTGATTATCGAAGTTCATTTGCAACAAACACTTTCCATTTTCTTCACCATAATCTAACGACTCTGCAGGAACAGTAATAGTCTTTCCGTCAAACTTGAAATCAAATGACATGTCATTTAACTTGGAGCAATCGTCAAACAGAACGGCATGCCAAGTGTTATCATAAGTACCACCTAATAAATTTTCAAGGAACCCTGCATATTCAGCTGGTAATCTTGATCTGGTACTACCAGTATCTAATACGTATCCCATCTCACCAACATTACCTGGGATGGTTTGTCCATTCATGCTAACATCTATGCCCAAAACATTTACTTTAATTTCTGGGAAACTTTCATCGTAAAGAATAGGAACAGTTTGTAATTCATCATAATACTTTGCATGGTCAACAGCACCAAACATAATGTTACCATCAGCATGACGTTGATTCAAAAATACAGAATATGCATTTCTTTGAGTTACTCCTTGGTTCATCAACTCCTTTGAGAGACTGTGGCCGTGTACAGATCTTTCTGGGAAAGTAAGACCCAAGACTCCAATATCCAGTGAAGTATCACTAGCAACACCAAAGGCAAATCCATTGACAACAGCACCACCCACAGAAACATCATCACTACCCCAAACACCTGTGGTCTTTTCACCACTCAAGTATGCAACTTCAAATTCACCCTTGTCGTTATCTACTTGGAACGTATTCGAGTTCAGCATTCCAAAAGTGCCACCTGCTTTACAGTCGGTGGCTCTTTTAGCCATACTTCTCTTGCTTGGCTTGCTTTCACAGGTTACATCAGAATCCATGACCCATAAGTATTCTGAACCTGTATCAATAGCAACTAATACAGAGTCCTTATTAGATCCGATTTGGAGTTCGGTTAATAACAATTCGTCACCTGACTTTACCGTAGCGACAACATCCTTGTTCTGAGCTCCACCAGTGGAGCCCAAAGACGAAACTAAATCCAAGTTAACAAACCCTGGAGCAGCTGCAAATGCAGCTCCGGATAAAAACCATTGCAAAATTAAACTTTTATGCATTTTGTAATATACTTTTCTTACTGCATGAGTATACATCGACAAATCTGAGATATGGATCATACATCTAATTTATACTTGGATCGTGTTTTCATGGTCAGCACATTTGAGACTCGTCACTAGAGAGTCATTTTAATTGCATCACGCAGTTGCAAAAAAAAAAATTTAGGCGGAAGAGACATAATAAGTGCGACATCGTATGACCTAAAATGTTGCAGTGATGAGCGAAAAAAAAATTTTGGGTCGAGGGGGTGTATATGTCGGTTATTCTTGAAATAAGTTTAGTCTTATTCTTTGGTACATCTTACGACAGATCATAGAAGTCTGGAGGGTAGAGACAAAAAAGTACTTATCATATACTTTATTTGATTTGTCTATTTATACTATTTAATTATGAATTAATTAATTTACGGATAATCTCTGTTTTAGAAAGGGGGGGTGTAAATTAGACTATAAATCTCAATGCAGATCTGCATACAGCCGTGAGGCGCGCCCGCCTCACAGAGAAAGTCATTATTAATACATGATTTAAACCACTTGCTGTAGTACACGTACATGATCTAGTATGTAATAGCACGTTGTCAAGTATATTGATTTATACAAGAATTGAAAATATTGGATAGAGGAGGAAGGGAAGAACCAACAAAGGTTCAAATAAGAACTATAAAACTTGAGTAACTGTATCTTCAACAGTTTTTTCAAGGGGGATAAAATCAAAGCCAAGAATTTCTTTTGTTTTGGAATTATCGAACTTTTGGATCAGCTTTTCAAGTTCAACATCCTTGGAAATGTCTCCTTTTGGAACAGAAGAGTCAGGGAATTTTTCATTGATAATATGAGCAATTGAATCAAGACTGAATTTTTCTGAAATAAGTAATAATCTTTTCGGAACAGCTCTTTTGTTCTCAAAAGCAACTAAATGAGCACGAGCAACATCTCTAACATCAACAAAAACCGAACCAAAAGATTCAATTTTGTCATCTTTACCCAATTTAACTACAGTGTTGATAATTTCATTGGAAAGATTCAACTTTTTCTTGTTCTTGACACCGTAAGCTTGAGGACCAAATACATAACATGGAATAACAAAAGATGTATCAAAATTTGGTTTTTCCTTTTCGATAAACTCAAGAGCTGCCAATTCAGCAAATTTCTTAGATACAAAGTATCCAAACATTGGATTGGATAAACTCTCTTCATAGGTGATTGGGTTCCAATCATCTTCAGTATAAACTTTGTTCCCATCAAAGTGTGGGCCAAAACCAAAAACGGAAACAACAGAGCCAGTAATCACAACCTTGTTGATCTGAGGGGCATATTCGGTGATTGCCTTGAGTGCATTAACTGTACCATCAACAGCAGGTCTTATCAATTCTTTTTCAATATCGGTAGCAGTGAAACCAACGGGTGAAGCAATATGCATGAACCCCGTAACTTCGGGATGTTTCTTCAAAGCAGCATCAAACCCCGGCTTATCACCAAGTTCACTGATAATCTCATAAGAAAACTTATCACTTTTAACCAACTCCTTCAATTCATCTCCTTTGGTAGCTGATCTAACTGAACCAACAACAGCATAACCTTTAGCAAGCAAAAGTTTAATAACATGTTGAGCAACGAAACCATTGGCTCCAGAAACGAAAACAGAAGTAGGGGACATTTTTTTTTAAAAATTAGTAGAATTGACTGATGGATAATTCATATAACATTTAATCGATCCAATGTGGGTTTTGAACACATATTTATACCCTGTAAATTTATCAAATTGAGAGTATGTGGTTTTGCAACTATAGGAAACAAAGTTTTTGTTATTATGCAGGAAATTCTTGCAACCATATCAAATGCGGGTTTCTTATTTGGGAAAGAAACCCTCCCCCCACAACCCTGATTTGTCAGCTTCTTCGTATTTGCCACCTAATATTATTCTTCTGAGGGGGGAGGGGGGGTTCTATCCTTGTATCAATGTCAATGTAATTGTGTATCAACAAAGTAAGCATAGGAGCTGACAAACTATTTGCTGACTAATATTCGTATCTGTTGCTATAACCTCCACACCGGAGAAAGAACTGTTTTTGGTAAGAATCACCGAGTGGAAATCATTTCCCACTGTTTTTATGGATCAATAAATCAGCTCGGCTCTATTGATAAGGTACGTAATTGCAAAGGTAGGTTATATAGTAATAAACAGGAGGAAATGCTTATTAATCAAATTATTATAGCCTTCTGGCAAGTGTTTCTGAATGTTTGTTATCCACTTGAAGTATAGCTGTTCTCACTAACTTCAATTGTTAAAATATTTTGACATTTATCAGGTGCTATCAATAAAATATGGCTATAATGAAATAATATGTTCATTGGTTTCTTTGTTAAAGCAATACAATCAAACCACAAAAAAATATATAGTGGCTTGTTTACAAGCTTCTATTTTCCAAACGGGGTCTAAAACTTTACTTTCTTACCTTGCATAGTCTCACGAACATTATATAACTTCGAAATCTTGATGTAACCAGTTAGATCATGTTTCTAGCTACATCAATCAACCAGTTTACAAATCTTGTTGCTTTATCTCGTATATTGAATACCGCGGCTATTTTTTCTTTTTCTTTTTCTTAGCAATGAGTCAAAAAATTTTCCCAACAATATACCAACAGTTGCTAACCAATGGCTTCATCAATATCTGGTCCTGTACCACTTCCTGCTTCCAAATATGATCTCAGCACATATTTTGGTCGTGTTCGTCACTGTGCCGAAATCCTGGACCCAACCATGCTTCTTACAACTCCTCATCAACTTGAACAAGCGAAACGATTAGTATGGGATTATAAAAATGGGGTATTGCCTCAGATGACACCAGATTTATGGAGAGCTAAACAAATCCTCGACTCCTCATTGCACCCAGATACTGGTGAAAAAGTCTTTTTGCCTTTCAGAATGAGTTCGTGTGTATTATCAAACTTGGTGGTTACTGCAGGTATGTTAACACCTGGATTAGGTACTGCAGGTACTTTGTTTTGGCAAGTAGCAAACCAAAGTTTGAATGTGGCTATAAACACCGCCAATGCTAACAAATCACATCCTTTAACTACCATGCAAATCGCCACCAATTATGCCATGGCTGTGACTGCAAGTTGTTCAGTTGCTGTGGGTCTTAATTCAATTGTTCCAAAGTTAAAATCGCTTCTGCCAACCACCAGAACCGTTTTAGGAAGATTGGTTCCGTTTGCTGCCGTTGTTTCAGCGGGTGTTGTTAATGTATTTTTAATGAGAAGTGAAGAATTAAAGAAGGGGATTTCCGTGTTTGGTCACCTGGGAACTGAAGTTGGAACATCGAAAACGGCCGCATGGTACGCCGTGGGTGAAACCGCTGCAAGTCGTGTGATTAACGCCACTCCAATTATGGTCATTCCTCCATTGATATTAATGAGACTTCAAAAAACAAGATTGTTAAAGGGTAAGAGCAAGGCAGTCGAAACTGCTGTAAATATTGGATTGATTTTTGCAACTTCCCTTGTAGCATTACCATTCGCCTTGGGTGTGTTCCCACAAAGAAGAGTATTACCAGTTACTACATTAGAACCACAATTCCATGGGTTAAAGGATAAAAACGGGAATGAAATTACTGCATTAGAATTTAATAGAGGTATCTAGATTATGCATATTATTATTAGTTACTAGCTAGAGGTAAATTACCAAAATCTCCATTCATTATTGTTGGCAATTCCTAATGCCTGCTCTATTTCATGTCTATCTCTATATCCACAAAATAACTCGGTGGAAAACAAATCGGCATTGGAAATATCTTCTGAATATAATGCACCCACTCCTTTGCCTCCTAATGAGGTATCAAAACATTCAAATCCATGTTGAGAAAATTCATCCATCGCCTTCTTTAATTCAGTTTCATCTACATTGGCATTAACCAATGTAATTGCACATCCACCACCTCCTGCTCCTGTCAATTTGGTAGCGCCGATATTGAATTTATCGCCAATTATCTTAACTTGTTCTAAGGAAGGATGGGAAACACCTAATGCGACTAGCAAACCGTGATTGACATTAATAAGGTCTTGTAACTTCTTTTGTTCTAATTCTCCAAACTTAGATGTGGTCATAATATCATGGGCTTCCACGGATAAGTTACCCATGGAGTTTAAAACATCCTTGAAAATCGTAGGGTATCGTTTGGTTAATTCGCCTACTCCACCAACCAACTTGGCAGTACTTCTAGGAACAGTGGTGTTGGTAAGCAAGAGTTTTAACTCGGGGAAATTACGGATATTGGTTCGTACTGAAGGTTGGTTATCCGCGCCGACGTTTCTTTGAAACATAACAGCACCACCATGGGTAGCAACAGCATTGTCAATACCACTTGGATTACCATGGAAACATTTTTCTCCAATAAGGGACCATTGGTCAATAAATTCCAATTCCTCGGCATCTTTATCAGTTGCAGGTTCGTCATGAGAAAATGAAGCCTTGGTTACCCAGTTTCCAAGTACAGCTAATGCAGACGCAAGACATACAGAAGTGGAGGCAGAACTACCTAATCCAGCACCAATAGGTAAAGTAGATCTCACAACAAATTTCATCCCTGGAGTTTCTTGGGAAACCAAGTTACTGTACAAGTAAAGGAAACAGAAACAAGCAGTATGATGCATTTTTGATTCAATATTCTCAAGCAATGGTGACAACTTGTCAGAAATCTCGGGAACTAGTTCTTCAGTGACCTTTGGACGACCTTTATCGTCGAGTTTAACCAACGACTTTATAGCTTCGAACGGGATATCATGCTTGTTCCAGCTATGATTCAACTTGATATCAGGAAACTCTAAAGTTATTCTGTCGTTGTCGTTTGGAGAAACTAACAAGTAACAACGTAAACTTAATGCTGCGGCAATAGCAGGTTGACCATACACGGCGGAATGTTCACCAAAGATGATAACTTTCCCAGGAGCACTAACAATGAATGGAGACTGGGTAGAACTGGCCAATTTTTCAGGAGATGATGAAGTCATAATGACGATCTGTGGAGAAACCTGAAAAGAAAAGTGGTGGGTGGGAGGTTGAGTTGGCAAAATATAATGTTACATTGATTCGTTACGCGAGATATACGATGGGCGTTGCAAAGAAAATGTGGAATTTTTTCACTAATCAACAAATGCAGTGTGTCTGTATTGCTCACTTCCTAAATAGGCAGTCTACATCTCAGGGCAAAAAAAAAACACATTAAAAATCAGCACCTAAAATTTGGCAACAACATAAACAATCCAAAACTAGTAAACCATCAGGCATGAGTGTTGTCCAATTGAACTCAGGCAAACCTGGGTTAGGTGATCCTACATCTACTGAGCTAGGTAAAGGTGATCTACCACTTAAATCAATAGAACCAAGTCAGTATTGGACGTTTGACAATGCCCTTAATTTGCTTAAAACTTGTCATGATCCATACATCCTTAGAACCCTTGATGAGTTCCTTTTGCTTAACAGTAAGGTGTTGATTAATCCATCACCGTTTGCAAATACTGGCACTGCTTCTATATCAGGTAAGGAAATGTCTTTAAGAGCAATCAGTTACGATATATTACCCGTCAACATTTCCGATGCAGAAACCATTGGAAAATACTTACCCTTCTTAGACCTTAAGGAAATCATTCGGGTGATTTCACAAACATGTAAGAAGATCCCGCCTAAGTTCTGTCATGAATGGACCGTCAAGAGTAAACTTCATGAAGATCGTGATAAGTTGTTGGATAACGAGCGGTTATACTTGTACACATCAAAACTTTTACGAGAACGAAGAAGTGTGTTGAAGATGGTTATTGAATTGGTCAATAACAAGTTGAATGAGTTCACATCCACCACAGTCAAGAATTTGGGTAAAGAAATTGTTCTTTCTAAAGACTATATTGGTGAGTTGATTGACTCCTTACAGGCAACATGTACATTTATTACAGAAAGGAAATATGTAACCGGTATTTCCAAAAAGTTGGATGAATTGGTTTATAATGAATCGATTTTATTCGCAATACAATTGTGTCAAGTCATGGTTGAAGTATTAATGGGCCAATCCACCCTTGTTTTTAAAGAAGTCAAACATTGGTTTCAGTTTATGAAGTCCAATAACTTTGGTATGAGCTTGGGTCCTTTTATCACTTATCCAGATTCATTCAATCAATTACAATCTTTATTCACAGTGGTTTCTGTGTTGGTGTTGGATTTAGATGGTGCTTTTGATGGACAGCATAAATATATCAGTGTTGCTGATGTGTTTCATACTATAAATGATGCTATAACTAACAATTCCAACAACACTAATGCAGTGGTATTATACAGTTGGTCCATTATTGTTCTCAGGAAATACTATTATATCCAAGAGTATCCTTCGAAGGAATTCACTGTACATGAGCTAGACCAAATCATAAACTCATTGAATCCAAGAAGCACTCAAGTGTTTTCCCAATTACGAAAACATAACCAAATATTACATTTCGACAAGATTTATTCAGCAATTTTATCTACAGTTATTGTTGCTGCTCTACCATTAGTCAACTTGACCACCGAAGTGGTTGAAGCCATTCATGATATTGCCAGCAATTGTCCTAATCATATTATCGAACGATTTTTTGAAAATGAATCTACCAGAAACACTATTATCCTTGCAAGAACTAAATTCCCATTATTACTTACTCCCTATATTAAACTTTGTTCAATTCATGGAAACTTTGCCCTTCATGAGTTCAATGAACTTTTATCGTACATTCAAGTGTTTAACAAGGATGAATTTGTTAATATGTATCAAATTGATGATGAAAACACCGAGTTGGTTAAATTGACAGAATGGGTCGACATTTATCCTCCATTTGAAGCAAGCAATAAGAAGTTATCTATGGTATTGAAATCAGGTACTAAAGCTAAGATATTACCTGCTTCTAATCCAAATGAGGTGTTGGTAACTTTCTTGTATAAATATAATGGATGGGCATTCTTGGGAAGAGTATTGCAAAATATTTCCAAGTTATTCAATAGTGCTGATCCTACTAAAGTTGAATTAGTGGTTGATATTTTGAATTTGATTAATCGTGTTGTATTGGATAATGGAATTGATGAAGCGAAATTGGTATTAGAATCAATGTCGGCATATACTGATGATTCAGATATTTTAGAAGTTATATTGAGGTTACTTGAACAAGGATTGCATTCAAGAAATGTTGATATTTTAGTTAGTGTGATTGAATTGTTAACCAATGTCATGCCATTCTTGTCATATAGAATTTGGCCATATTTATCCAAGTCGGTATTGTTTACACAAAATGGTAAAGAAGGATTTGCAGCTACCATCTTTGGAGCAATTGAAATGGTTAATGGAGATTATGAATTCACAATTGCATTGATTAAGATGACCGAATCATTAGTACAAAATTGTCTTTCCTTGGATCAAGACTATCCTGAGAAATCAAAGAGTGTAATCTTGTCAAAAATTGTTACACATTTAATTAACTTGTTTGAAAGTTTTATATATTGTCGGTTCAATAAATCTTATCAAAAGATGGAAATGGGAGTATTGATTCTTGATATTTTGTCAACAATCTTGGCTACTGTGTATGGAATTGACCCTGATACTCCAGTTGAACACAAAGCTACTAAAGTATTTGCCAGCTCAGCAGTAAGAATTCTCGATGCATTTTTAGTTACTGACAAAGATAGTTCCCGTGCCGCTTCTCCAATTTTGACCATGATTGAATCACTTTCCCAGAATTTGGAAATGTATGAATTGAATGATAGTTCAGGATTTTGGCATGAGACTTGGATCAGATGTTGTCTTTCCTATTCTCATTTATTGATTACGATCAGGTCAACTTTGAGTTACCCACCTTCTGCGTTTGAACGCAACTTATTTATGCATTTACCAAGTCTTGTAAGTTCATATTCAAGATTTGAATCTATTCGTAAGGATATTCTTGATTTGTTGACTAGTTTGACTAATGCCAAGTGGGATCAAGATAGCGCAACTCCTTCATTGTTGTCTCATTTAGGTAGTGATTTCAGTCAAATGTTGTTGCATTCACTTGCAGCCGATTTGGATAATTCATTTGATGATTACAAGTTGAAGGTTTCTTTATACGATTTCATATGTGCAGTTATGATGGGAGGTAATCAAGAAGGGCTTTCTGTTCTTTTCATTAGTGGAAGAGATGTGTTTGGGGATTATACCAAGGATCATGAACACAAAGAAGTTGAAGAGAAATTGTCATTGTTGCTGATCCTCAAGGGTAATATTAATGATATGAAGTATTATCCTAATTCAGTTAGTATTCATTTAGTTGATGCCTTGGCATTAGCATTCAATTTATGGACAACCACCAAAGAAAATGACAATGATGTGGAATTTATCAATACTTTGATTTCAAGAGTCAAATTACAGATGATTGACCCTCCAGACACGGCCGAGAGTTATATCAGTAGATGTTATGAATTGAAATTAGTGGCTAAGGTGGCTGAGATTCTTGCATTGCATTTATTCACCACTAGAAATGATAAATTGAAACAAAACATTCTTGATTTTATCACCTCAGATTTCATTGATATTGCCAAAACAAAGTTTACTGTAAGTGATTACAAGTCCAATTTACATAACAATTTACAAATCTCATTTGAAGCTGCCTTCCCTAAATTGAAGTTATCACAATTTACCACTGGATTAACCAAGAGAAATAGATATGGAATTAGCACTGTGTATAATTTACCAGTTATGGATTCACTTTTCAAACATGAATCCGAATGGCCCCAGATTAGAGAACAAGTGATTGCATCAAGTATTAATTTGCAATATGTTAATGCTCAAGTATCCAGTGCTAAATCTTTTGGTGCTTTGATTACATCATATTGTCGTACATATGAACCAGCATTGGATGTGCGTATGTTGGAATTTATTGACTATTTATTAAGACAGAATATCAATGAAGGGATTATTTCAGAATTAGTTCTGTCGATATATTACGAAAGGGTGGAGTTAGGATTCTATTTGATGTATTCATTTTATAGCAGATGTCCAAAGACTACGAGTGGCAAGGATACAAAAGCAGTGTTTGAAATCATCAAAAGTGGGTCAACATTATTAAGCTCAAGCAGTATGAATTTCCTTTCTAGTTTGGCTGAACTGCAAGGTTATTACCGTCCTTTATTGAAGATTATTTATTGTGGATTATTGTTGATTTCCAACGATGAAACTATTGTAATGGAATATTTCAGTTTATTCAGGGATTTGTTTGAATTGATTATAACTAAGGGAACAAAGACATTGTTGATTGAAGTTCAAAACGACGTTTATCTTTCTCGTACTGATAAGAACCACAAGTCAGTAAAGATGAATGATAGAATTGATGATCTTATGATGATTCTTTCCATATTGAAAATATTCATTAAATTAAGCGGAGGCAGTCGCTTACATCAAGAAATGGCTCTGCTTGTGGTGGACAATGGTACCATTAAATCCTTACTTAATCTTTATTCCATATCCCATGCAATTGAAGTAAATGATGATTTCATATTTGCCCAATTGCTGTTGATGTATACTCTTGAATTAATGTCGATTGAAGTAATTGCCAATGAATTCATTAAATCAGGCTTGTTTGTTGTGTTGTTGGAATCACCAATTCTGATTCCTATTAGAGCCGGTGGGCTTTCTATCGCCCATGGTGCGCAATATTACAGACTATGGATAAATGGAATTTTGCCAGTGATAATCACCAGCTTGTCAAAGCTTGGTCCGGGAATTATACCTGAAGTATGTGTTGCCTTGCAATTGTATAACAAGCAATTGGAAAATTGTATTGAATCATGGTCAAGAGATTCATCATCTATTAGAATATCCACTTCGATTGTGGCAGAAACTAATCAAATCTTGCTTATTTATGACCTACTTAAGTCAATGAATGTGAGTGAATATTTGAAGGGGAAATATGAAGTAAGCAGTGATGAAATTGATATGAAGATTTTACCTGGATTGGAAAGTGAAGCTAAGCGAGAGTCATTTGGTGAATGCATTGAGAATTTGTTGAAGCATCCAAAATTCTTGACTTCGAGGGTTGCCCCTAGTTCGTTGGAAGAACAGCGGATTATTGAAGTTGGTGGGGAACGGTATGAAAAGTTTGTCAAGGGGATTATTGATGAGATTAGAGACTTGAAAGATTATTTTGGTGAGTAAGTTATTTGGAGTTTTTTTTTTAACATGTACAAATGTATAATAGAAATAAAATTATCTACTGTGGTTTCTATTTATAAGTGTATTTCTTTAATCTGAGGTCATGAAATAAGATCGTTGGATTTCCAATGGAATTTCAGCATCTGGCTTGGAAGGATTGTCTAATTTGACACCTAAATCGTCAACATACCCTGGGGTTCCTTGTAAGGTTGTGTTTGCAATGGTTGGTAATTTCCCACCACGGTTTTCTCCATGAACCAATGCTTTCCAACTTTGATGACATTGTTTAATAACTTCAATTGTTTCTTTGGCATTTTTGTAGACGGCATTGAATGCAAATGCATTTGGTGGTTTGCCATCAGGTAATTTGTAATCCATAAACCATTGTCTGGTGGTTTCCAATAAACCGGGACATTTAGTGTATAAATGATGTATATCGTAAACCTCTTTAGCCAAGGGATCTTCCACATCAACAACAATGACTTTCCAGTCTAATTCTCCGTCATCAATAAGGGCTATTGCACCCAAGATCTTAACTCGTTTGATGTCACCGGTGTGTAAGATTCTCGACCCAATTTCACATACATCAACTGGATCATTGTCTCCGTATAATCCGTTAACGTGCTGTGTCGTTGGGTCTTCCCAAGTTTGTGGGAATGCCCCGTAATTATGAATATAGCCATGGTGGGGGAACAAGTTTTTCACGTATCTAACCTTGTCACTCTTGCTATCCTGGACGATGGGGTTTCCAGGTAATTTAGTATTAATCTCAAATTTGGCGTTGGTCCATCGAGGAATCTCCACCACTATGTTTGCTTCTTTGGTTGTAGGATTGAGCTCAAGTGGTACGTCATGGAAATACGAAATCACTTTGTTGTTCTGTACCGCATAATTCTTGAAATCAGAAGTGTATTTGGTACCTTGGTTAATGTTGGCAATAGTGGACAATCTCCTAGGTGCAAGATGTTGCTGGGTTAAGTTTAATCGAGCAATAGCTCTGGTATTCAAACTCATGATCTTGAATGTTCTCAACACCGACATGATTAAGGTGAATGTGATTTTCTTTTATAATGAGTTAGCCCCTCCAATAAAGAATGAAATAAATTATTTATTTTTATTTTTTTTTTTTGGTTGTGTTTTTCCGAGGTTGAAAAAAGAGTGGGGAGATTGCTGGAACTTACCTGTGGGACTTCTAAATTAGAGTTTTATCCAATCAGATTGCTCATAACGGGTTGGACCAGGGCTTTGAACGTAGAAAAACGTTGGGTTAGGATCTAGATGATTCTACAGAAATTTCTGTGGTAAGGCTATGAAAAATCCGTCGGCCCAAGTCAGCGGGGGAAGATATGTTCTTCTACCCCACTTGAAAAATGTCGAAAACAATAGTCCAATCCAAAGCCACAAGATGTGTAAATTTCTGTATCTGTCGCTAGTACTGCTTCTTTGAATCGTATAAAGTGCATCATGTATACATGCCAAATATTTGTATATCTATATATACATGACATGACAGTTTTGCTAAGATTCACCTAAATGCACATGGAGATATCGCTATATTTCCTTCATTACAACGCAGCTACATACTGGCGCAGGGTGCATAATCAAAAAAAAACTAGGCTGCAAAATCAGTTGACACATTAAATTTTATAAATACTCTATTAAATACTAATTAGGTGGTTTACCCAAGTAAATAATGCCACCTTTTTCATCAAATCCAGCATTTTCATTACTTATATTAATCACCGACTTCAACTTATCAATTTCCAAATCACTCAATCCCATTGGATCACGAGGAATCCAAACCCCAGGACATTTAGCAGAAATGGCTGGTGGATGATAAGTATGCTTGTTTTCTGGAGCTTCGGCTGGTTCCACCATATAACTCAGGGGCAAGATGGACTTGGCGTGTCTGAAGTTGAGGAACACGTCTGGTCTTACAAAACGAAGTAACGGAGTTGGATTTTCGATGTTGATTCGTTTGAAATCACGATCAGCCAAAAGGCGAGTAGTGGAGACCTTTTCCAAATCTGGAGAAAGTGAATTTTCATGTTCATGTTCTTCTTGTTCTTCTTCGTATTCTTGCTTTTCCTTTCTCTTTCTTCTCTTGTTGAGAACTTTTTCATGGTATTCGGTGTGACCTGAGTATGAAGGAGTATCAGAATGTCCGTCAAGTGCCTTCATACAGTCAACTGGAATCACAGTCAACAAGTGATCAAATGCCTCCTTCAAATGAACATGCAAGAAAACAGTAGTGACAATCCCAATAACTTGCAAGACAATTGGTCCCCATCCTTTACCCACAGCGAAAATACCCAACATACAAATTTGACCGAGATAAATACCAGTGAATGTCTGGAATAAAGCCACTGGGTAATGCATACCTCTGTTGTCAGGAGATTCAACAAACACATAGGTTAAGTTATAACAATAGGCAATATAAATCAAAAAGAAGGCCACACAGGCAAAGGCAATAATCAATGGAGAGATGATCGAGTAAGCCAAAGTGATACATGCCAATTGGGTAAATACTGGGAAAACAGTACCCCAGCTACAAGTACCCAAGCCACTAAATCTGGCCCACTTCTTACGAACAGTGCCGTCTAACAATGCCCCAAGAATATAGTACAAGAATAAACCAACAATTTGGAATAAGGAAGCACTAGCAACAGATAAACCTTGTAAGATCAAATATGAAATGTAGAAATTTGATGATAATGGTAATTTGTTAGCAAGAATACTCATGGCACTAGTAGGTTGTTCCACAATTTTAGTAACTGTTGCAGTTGCAGAAGATGCCAATGCAGTAACCAAGAAACCGTTAACCATAAGGAAACCAAAATAAGCACGTTGAGTATACATTTCGATTGCTTGAACTGAGGGAGAACCGGAAATAATAGCCATACCTCTAATGAACATTGGTAACAACATCATCAAAATAGCTAATAATGCAGTTGGCAATAACCCAGTAACCACACCAAACAAAGCTGGGGGCATTCTTAAAATCCACCTTAACCAGGGTAATTTATTTGTCAAGAAGGTGATATTAGAAATTACCCCGACAAATGCCACTGGAATAGCCCAGAAGACAATAACAGCAATAATTGCTGCAAATGACCCGAATCTTCTTGCAATTCTTTCCCACCAGAAAAGTCTCATGTTAGACCATTTAACATCACTTGGTTCAATACCGATGTAGGAAGGTTTCATACGAAGTGGGTTATGGTGAACGGTAGATTGGAAAGCTAATTGAGCATAATATTGATTTTCAAATTCAACAAAAATAGAATTCATTGGTTTGAAATGACGGTAACCCTTTTGTAATTGTCTGATTTCCTTGTTTAATCTTTCAATTTCCTTATGGCAATGTCTAATGGTGTCGACTTTTCTGGAAAAGAATCCACCTTCTTTCATTCTAGGACGTTTACCTTCTGGAACATATGCACTAATTTCATCAGCAGGTTCAATTGGTTCACCCTTTTTATCAGCCTTTAACTTTTTCTTGACAGCTTGTTTCAACAATTTGTTTTCAGCAGCTTCTAAACGGTTAACTAATCCAATTCTTTCTTCAACCTTCAGTTCGAGTTCTTTAGTTGATCTGCAGACGTAAATTCTCTTAACACCGTTGAAGATCTTGAAGAATTGCTTTTCGTCTAACAATTCATCAGGAACTGATTGGAACAACACAGTCCTGGAACTGTTCTTCTTGGCGTACTTTGGACTGGACAACACAACATTACGTAAGGAATTGTAAAAGAACAACTCACGGTAAATGACAAAGATGACAATACCGTACCATACCCAACCAACAAACACGTGAGCATAATAACGTTGTCTGTGAACAACATTGGCAATGGATAACTGATCAAAACCTTTATTACCATTACCATTGGTGGCATTAATAGGTAACAAAATGATATAGGTTAACAACCCCCCGAGGAACAAGTAAGCAAAAATCTTGAGGTATCTCAAAAAGAAGTAACCATCCAACCCAGCTTGTTGTAAGATGAAGGATTGAGGTTTAGTCAACAAGATAAAGACCCATCTGAATGGGTCCTTGGGTAATGGTTCTGGTTTCTTGTCTTCTTCGACGAGATCAAACGAGGATTTAGGACTGTAGATTCTTTTGAATGGTAATCTGAGGAAAAGGAAACAACCAATGAAGATCGCAAACACGATCAAATTGGCAGTTAATGTCGATATGACCGTGGATGTGGACACACTACTTGGTGCAACATCACTCATCTTGACGTATACTGTAGATCAAAAACGAAAAGAGGAAGTGGTAGGATCAAGAAAAATTTTGTTGATTTTTATATTGTTTGTTGTTGGAAAGTTTTGTGTATTTGAGTTCAGCCCTTTTCAATGGAACATTCCAAGTTTGACATTGTTTTAGATGGAATTTTTACATCGTTGTTTCTATAGGAAATGCTGCCAAAAAAAAAAATTTTTTTCTTATTATTATGGATTTATTTTTTTTTTATTTTTTTTTTCTGTCACAAAAGTTATGCACTGTGTGCAAACTAAAGCACAACGTCACCGCAAACAACAGAAATGCTACAAAATTCATCGGAATTTCAGATCACGCACGCGCGTAGCCAAACATAAACATTCACACAAAATAACGCTAATTAATCTAAGCCAAAAAAAATAATAATAATAATTCCAGATTTCCATGATCTGTACAGGTGGGGCATCGCTAGCAAATGTACTGATCATGTATTGTGGCTATTTTGCTATTAGCAATCGGTTATTGTAACCGCAGAAAATTTTTGGTTTCTATTTTCTGCTGAGCTACCACGGGCTGTTTCTGATTCTTAGCACCATTTTAGTGCGCGGGTGGAGGTGAGACGTGGCAAAGGTTAAATTTGTCTAGGCAGGGCCCTAATAGTAAACTCTTGGCTAAGTTTTTCTTATCTATATTCAGCATGGAATATATTTACTTCCTACAATGTAAACTACTTCCTTACAAGTTATGGTGAACTAGCCCTAGCTATTATTTCCTGTCTGTCCCTGATTTAATTTTTTTTTTCTTTACTCTTTGTGAGCAAACTCCGGCCCGACCATTTTATAAGCCTGCCCCCCCTTCCCCCCGATTTTGGATCAACTAATCAATTGATACACAAGCAACTTGATAGACAAGTAGGTTGAATTTTGTAATATATATAAATATATATATATACGTTCTACATATGTTTCGATTCATCCGGATCTCTCGACGATCATTTGGCACCTCACAATTGAATCATGTGCCTAGGAGACTGTTTGCCCGTCGTGTGATTTATCCTACCGCCATAATCGCCACCCTGGTGGGGACAGTCTATTGCATCGACAATATCTACTATTCCTCGCTTATCACAAGATCAGTACGTGCCTTATATGTTCTTCTTTGGATTGCCTATCAGTACCGATTCAATATTCGCAACTACAACGATGTAAACGATCTTCATGAAGTGGCTGCCGAACTGCTTTTACAACTATTAATGAAAAACAAAGGGTTATACATTAAACTAGGACAGGCTATTGCTAACCAAGGTACTTTGTTTCCACGAGCTTATCAAGTCAGATTTCCCAAGCTATATGATGACGCCAGTTTTGATGAGTGGTATAGAATTGACAATGTGTTGAAGACAAGTTTAGGTGAGGATTATCAAGACCGATACTTTGAATCGATTGAAACAACTCCCTGTGCCAGTGCTTCCATTGCTCAAGTACACCGTGGGGTATTGAAACCAGAATGGGGCGGTGCAAAGGTGGCAATTAAAGTTCAACATGACTATATTGACAAGCAAATAGTGGTTGATTTAATGGTGTATCGTCTCATGTCTCGAGTTTATCAACAATTATTTGATATTCCGATGACTATGTTTACTAAATATGTGTCTGAGCAAATGATTACCGAAACTGATTTCATCCACGAAATGGGCAATTCCAAAAGATTAGAAGAATTCATTGCCAATGACAAACAATTGAATGTGAATGTGTATGTTCCTAAAACGTATCCGGAAATCACCACCCGTAAAGTGTTAGTTGCTGAATGGATTGACGGTATTTCATTGACTTCTAAAGAGAAACTATTACAAGAAAACTACAATTTAACAACAATTATGAAGCAGTACCTTAAATTATTTGGGCGGCAAATCTTTGAATATGGGTTTATTCATTCAGATCCACATCCCGGTAATCTTTTGGCAAGATTTGACGAAAAGGGGAAACAACAATTGGTAATTCTAGATCATGGATTGTACATCACCTTATCCAACGAGTTTAGACTACAATATTGCAATTTATGGAGATATATATTCCTGTTGAACAATCAAGGAATTGAACAAATTGGGAAAAGTTGGGGGATAAACTCAGTAGAAGTATTTGCTACACTTGTTCAATTAAAACCAGTTCTTATCAAACCAGAACTGGCAGCAGAAGCTCGTCAAGATACTCGAGATGCGTACGATTTACTTCGAGATTTCATTGGCGATGAAGGTAAATTCCCTGGGGAATTGCCATTTCTTTCAAGGACTATGAGAATGATCCAAAATTTAAATCAAACGTTTGGTAGTCCTGTAAATAGAATTAACTTGCTAACCAAGGAACTGGTTAATGCTTTACTTGATGAGAAATTGACATTCCTGGACTTTTGGGATGTTTTAAAGATTAAGTTGACTTTGTCATTGTCAGGATTTGTGTTTTATATGATTCGATTCAGACAATGGTTATATGGGGATAGGTTTGGTGAAGGGCGAGGATTTGAAGATTATGTTGAAATTTATATGCAAAATACTGCCAAATCGTTAGGATTAGAGTGGATCTAGACTTGTACATACTACCATTACTACTACTAATACATTAGATATTTCACCATAAATGGCAACAATACTTCCTGTAGATGCTTCTAATTTACTTAATAATACAAATTGAGCAGCACATTCGTCAACATCAGTGATTTACTCGATTAGTGACCTTTTTAGAGTTTGTGCAATCTTTTCCTCAGAGAGCCGCTTCTACCATTCAGTCAATAATAACCCAGGACAAACTGCATGCACACGACATTTAGGACCTTGGGATTTGGCCAACATCTTAACTAAATGGATCAAAATACTTTGATACTCTAGTTATAGCTAGGGCGGTTAGATGTTTATTATGGAGACGTGTTCTATCCTCGTTGCTTACTATTATAACAGTAATCTTGCAGAACACTTGGAAGACTATCGGTAATATATCGATGCTGCCCAAGATGAAAAGAGAGGTATCACTTTGTTGCATATTGTGGTGCATTCGATTACTTGTCGGTTTAGATTATGCCATAACCCACTATTTTGTGAAACAAATATCTAGAGTAACTATAAGTGGGGATCCGGAAAAGCCCGTATATTGAATTTGAACCATCGAGGTTTGGCGGTAGATGCCAAGTTTGTGTAGCCTAAAAGTCAAAATGGGTGACAGACCGATATTATCTATGTTTCACATGTTACAGAAGTGATTCTGGAGCTGCATAAATGTCTCAACATAAAAGAGGGGAGAGCTGCAAGCGTTGTTAGAAATTATGTACACAAATGGCAGAAAAGGCTTTGAATCATAAATTTGCAGTCTATTGATGTTTCAGAAGCTGCAGAAATGATGCAAGATCTTCTGGAGCTGCATAAATTCCCCCACATAAAAGAGGAGAGCGCTGCAAGTGTTGTTAGAAATTATGTACACAAATGGCTGCAAAAGTGTTGGGTTACCAATTTGCAGCTTAACTGTGTTTCAGGAGCTGCATAAATGATGCAAGATCTTCTGGAGCTACATAATTATCCCAACATAAAAGAGGAGAGCGCTTCAAGTCTTATCAGAAATGTGTTTGTGAACTTTGGTTGCAAAAAAAAAGTTGGTCTATAAATTTGCAGCAAATCTCCCTTCTTTTCAAATTAATTTCTTTCGCTTTCTTCTTTACCAAATAACCTTTTACTGATTTGATATTAGTTTAATTTTATTTACTCCTTCAACACTTTCAAGTTTACATCAAGTTTTAACCAACTCAAACTTTTTCAATTAACAATGACTTTACATTTATCATTCAGAAAAGTTTTTAACAAGCACTCTGCTTCTACCAATGAAGACACAACTACTTCACCTATCATCAATGAAGACACAACTACTTCATCTATCATCAATAAAGATACAACTACTTCATCTAACATCACCAATAAAGTCATAACTACCAAGTTTACACCTCATCCTTCCATTGACTCTAATATTGAAGTGCCAACTACTGAACCTACCATTAGAAAAACATTCAGATTCAAACGTGCTTTGAAGAAGGTTACAAAAATTATTCACAAACCTAAACCTGAAAGTCCTATCAACTCCATTAATGAAGTCCCATGTTATGATCATTACTTACCCAAAGAATTCTCAAGTGGTGAACCTTCCATAAATTCCAAGTCTGACTTTCCATGTCTTGAATCATCCATTAATTCTATCAGCAAGCTTCCAAGTTCTGAAGTTGAATATGGATATCCCAATACTAAATCATACAGATTCAAACGTGCTTTGAAGAAGGCTAAAAAAACTATTCATAAATCCAAACCTAGACATTTCATTAAATCCATTAAACAAGTCCTAACTTATGAACATGCCAACTCCACTAATGAATCGTCAATTGAAGAAACCTCCATTAACTCCATCAGTGAACTCTCGACCTCTAAAGTTGAATCTGAATTTTATATAGTTAAATCATCCAAATTCAAAAGACTGTTTAAGAAGATTGGAAAACTCTTGAAGAAAAGTCCAAAGATTTTGAAGAAAAGTCCAAAGTTCTTGAAGAAGATTCCAAAGATTTTGAAGAAAAGTTCAAAACTCATGAAGAAGATTCCAAAATTCATCAAGAATATTACATACATTATTCAAAACATCAAATTTGAAACTTTTATTGACTTCATCACAGAAATCCTGAGGTATAAAGTTCATGTTGGACCTTGTTTTAACTTCTTCACAGAAATCCTAAGTTATAAATCTGAACTTGAAACTTTTATTAACTCCTTCACAGAAGGTCTAAGTTATAAAGGTGAATTTGATCCTTTCATCAATTTCTTTAGTGAATTTCTAACTCCTAACGTTGAGCCTGAAGCTCCCATTACTAAATCATCGAGGTTCCAACGCATTTTGAAAAGGATTACAAATTTCATTCACAAAGTTGAACGTGAATATTTCAATAGCTCCTTCGATGAAGTCCTAAGCTATGAATCATCAATCAGTTCTTTTGAAGTATCAAGTTATCAAGAAGAATTTGAACCTACCAATGAAAAATCATCCAAATGCATTAGTTCCATGAAGAAGGTTAGAAACATTATTCACAAGAATAAACCGGAAGAAGTTTTAGAACAATCACAATCAAATGCCTATTCCCGCTCGGATGAAGATTCACCATATGAGTATAGTTCAAGCGACAAAGAAGATTGTCCAAGAGATAAAAATATCTTATTGTCAATCAACTCAGAATCAACCTTTCAATCATTGAAGAAACTCTCAAAGATGGAGAAATTCAAAAGATTTTTTAACTTTATGAGAAAGGATCCAGTATACCAAATTACTTTTACTGTCACTAATAAACCATTGTCTGGACCAGAAAATGCATTAGGTGAAAGTCCTATGGAGATCTCCCTGTTTGAAAACCCTTATCAAGAATCGTTAATATGTGAGGGAAATATTAAATTCAAAAGAAATGCTGAGTGTGTTGCTTTTAAAACTGTTCAACTAGACGGTACCCAAACTTCTGGTTCCAAATTTAATTTCCTTAAACGAAAGTTTTCCAATAGCTATTCATTTTGCCTGTCACCTTTCTCCTCAAGATCTACTTCATCTTCAACTATCCCTACAACTGCTGCTGCTTCTATTATCAATGGTCTTCCTACAAATCATGTTCACATATGCAAGTCAGTTCTTAAATCAAAGAACAATATTAATTATGCAACTGAGGCAATGATGTGTGAACTAGAAGATGGGAAAGATACTACTAAATTTTTTGAATACTTCATTGATAAAGGCAATGTGGAATACGACCGAGAACACAGAAAACCATATACGCGATTGGGACGTTCAAAACAACTTGATAATTACTACGAGTTCAAATTTTGATTATAAGATAAAGATCCATCATCTTCACTACCAACTATATTTCCTCCCCTCCCCTCCCCCTTATAAGAGAAAGATATCCTAGAATCAAAATCAAACGATTTGAATTTTCTGAGCAAAATGTGGTTGAAACTCATCTTTATTGTTGCATAGGGCCCATGTGACTTTATTGGTGTAGTTGACGCTGCTGCTTGCAAAGAGATTCAAATAATATGACGATGATTCTAAGGTTCTTAGTATTTTGGTGGGAATATCTAATTTATTCAATCTATAGTAGCTGAAACTCACTTTTATTGTTACATAGGGCCCGTGTGACTTTATTGGTGTAGTTGATACTGCTGCTTGCAATGAAGAATTCAACAAAGATAATAGTGGTTCTTAGTGGTTTTCAATGGTTTTCAATGGTTCTGATTCTTAATGGTTCTGATTCTTAATACTTCAATGGTGCTAATATACATTCTATAGATTATTTATTACCTTTATACATATATAATTTTTTACTATTGTAAGGAACTTTTGTTCTGCATTAAGGTCTAAGTCGTCATATTAAGGTTGAGGATTTTCCATGAGGTTCTGTTGAAATCTGGAATATTTCTCTCTTAAATACTTGGTCCTAGCGGAAATGTACTTTTCAAAGTTAATATTTAGACATCCAACATATAAAATATACAAAAAATCTACTTATCCCTTTATCAAAGAAACGGAATAGCACTGGTCTTCCTAGCTCTGATATGAAACACTAATTCATTTAGAATCATATCTATCTTACTTAAATCACCTTGTTCATCAAACATTGAACAATCATCGTTAAATATCCTACTCAATTCAAATAGTTTTCATCTACTAAATTTTAATCATGAAATTATTAACCTCCTTTCCCAAACTAATAATATTGCGGATTTGACATTATCAGTTTTAAATACGGTGTTCAAACCTTTAAGGATCTCAAAAACTTTAAATTAATTTGATACTTTTGGACAATAATCTGGTTTCTTACAAGAGTTGTATGGATGCAACCAACTTTCTTGCTTATAGGTTTGGTGAAGGTCGAGGATTTAAAGGTTATGTTAATATTCATACACTGAAAATCGTTAGGAATAAAGTGCATCTAACTTGTACATACAACTACTAATAGACCATTATATAGATATTCCACCATCCATAGCAACAATACTTCCTGTAGACGTTTCTAATTTACTTAATAATACAAATTGAGCAGCACATTCGTCAACATCAGTGATTTGTTTGATGGGCGACATTTCTAAAGTTTGCGCAATTTTCTCTTCTGGAAAACGTTTCCCCCATTCAGTCAATAATAACCCAGGACAAACTGCATGCACACGACATTTAGGACCTTGGGATTTGGCCAACATCTTTACTAAATGGATCAAGGCAGCTTTACTTACAGCATATGGAATACTTGATCCATAACAGATTCTACCAGCCACGGAAGCTGAAGCAATAAAGACACCACCATCTTTATTGTTATCAAACACTTTCTTAGCAGCTTTGAACAAAAAGAAATGTGCCTTGACATTAGCCGTGAACGTCCCATCCCAAAGTTCATCATCCAATTCTTCAAGCTTATCATAAGGAACAATCTTGGTCCAACCAGCATTAGACACCACAATATCTAGTCCACCCAATTGTGACACGGTTTCATCAATAAGTTTATGAATGTTTCCTGTGTCAAATACGTCACCTTTAAGGACAATACTTTTAATTCCATATCTATCAGTTAATTCCTGGGCGAGTTTTTCAGCACGTTCTTTAGAATTAGCATAATTAATAGCGATATTTACACCTTCGGCTGCCAATTGGTGGGCGACAGCAGCACCAAGTCCTGCACTTCCCCCTGTAACAAGAGCTACTCTTCCCTTTAAATCAAGCATGTTGTGTGATGTAGTAAGGAACAGAGTTGTTTAGATTTCAAATCTTTTGTGGGGTCGGTTTCCGAGGAAAAGGGTCCAAAAAAAAGATTAGCGGAAATTATTATCAATTCCGCGGGGCATAAAAATAATACAACAAATAGTGCAATATTTGGCGTGGATGACGATCTCCCTCACGATAATATAACTCTTGTTTATAAACCAACTATGAACAAATTAATTAGATGAGTTTATATTAGAGTATACTGAATTTAATGTTGTATGTCTAAATAATCTTTCAATACCAATTTTTTGCAACTTCTGCACCAAATATATTCAAAATTCAATACAATTTAAAAATTAACCCTCCATAACTACCAATTGACATGACTAATAATATATTCAAACCCTATATGACTCAAAACAAGGAATTAAATCTATATTGAAATAAAAAAATGAAGGATATATGAAAATTTTCAAAATTGTCCAACGAAATTATATCCAATATTTCACCGCCTCCAACAGTACCCATAAAATTCACATTCCTTCAATATTGGTTTAAAATAAGATATATAATAAGAATTAAATTTGGGATACCTATTAAATTATAGAATTATTGGTATTTTCATTGAGAAAATAGCAAATTATTCAGACTCACCTGATATGTATACTGGATTACCCAATCACTGAAAATTCCTCAGAAAAAAAAATTGGACAGTGTGGCCGAGTGGTTAAGGCGACTGACTCGAATTCTTCTCGGGCTATCAGTTGGGATTTTCCCGCGCAGGTTCAAATCCTGCTGCTGTCGCCATTTAGTTTTTTTTTTTATTTATTTTTTAATAACTTTCAACCCAGACTCATCTCTTTAACTCCATCTTTCTTTTATACATACACTATACAAGAATCAATGCCTAAGATAAAGAAAGTCAAGAAGAATGCCCCTCCACCAGCGGGATATTCTAAACTTGAGCCGACCTTAACCAAATACCAAGCTAAATTAAAACAAGCCCAAAAAGTAGATACAACCACCAACAAACATGCATCGCTATGGAAAATATATCAAATAGACCATCAAATATCGCGATACGTGTATGATATGTATGTGAATAAACGTATCTCTCGGGAGCTATATGATTGGCTTCTTTTGCAGAGCTATGTGAATAAAGACCTTATTGCCAAATGGAAGAAGCCTGGGTATGAGAAGTTATGTTGTGTTTCTTGCATTATGGAAAAGAATCATGGTGGAACCTGTATTTGTCGTGTTCCTAAGGTGAAATTACTTGAAAATGACAATGAAGATAAAGTGAAAACTGAATGCATTACTTGTGGCTGTAAAGGTTGCGCATCAACTGATTAGAATTACATACATTATTCAGAAGAGAATGTAAACTACGATTGTGGCCCTTATTATCAAGGAAATCTCATAGAAGATTGGACAACACAGTTTGATCCCAGCATAAACCAAGAGATAAAACAAGTCAAGACTTGTTCAGATATGAGCATTGAAAGCAGTGTAGTGTGTAGCAAGGAAAATCGGACCGCAACGAATGCAACTTTTCCTGTTCTATCCCACACGCGAGCCCATGAAGCGAGAGTACATACTAGTTAGCAAGTAAATAAAGTACACCTCCCCCCCCTCAAAATCTACTTATAATCTAGCCAAGCTGGGATACAGTGAGTAGAAATACACATAATAAACGATAATAACAAGCCTACAAGAAAAGAAATACCACCAATGGTAGAATAGTAAATAAATCCAATGTTTCAATCATCAATTAATTTTCAATGCTTGTATGAGAAAGGTAAACTCTAATATTACAAATTATTACATTTATTAAAGACAAACCTATACACTTGACTTCCTCCATTGATTTCCTTAAAATCAACCCCAATAAATTAAATATACTATATGTATGACCCAACTTTTATGCAGAATTACCTTCCAATTTCTTTAAATCATGATATAAATTCTTTGGCGAACTCTTGTCATCATCATTATTATTATCCTCCAGTATTATTGGCGAAGATTGAATTTCATGTTGATGTTGTTCTAAATTGCGTAAAATCATATCGTCATCATCATAAGAAGGTAAATTACCAGCAGGTACCGGCAATGCCAACTTATGTTGCGACATGTGATTCATGGGACTGAAATAAAAATCTTCTAAATATGAAGGGGAATTCCATAATTTCTTAATCATGGAATTTGTTTGTGGAGTACGGATATTTCTTAATGGTGTCTTCATGATATTTGATTTGGGAGTACGTGATAGTTTCATGGATTGAATATAAGGGTTTAAATGTTGTTGTTGCGGTTGCAAAATTTGGTGATGATTCTGAATATGCAAATTAGCTGGAGTGATCGGTTCCAACAATGGTCCAGTTTCACTTGGTCTGATAGGAGATAATTCGAAGTTGGAATTACAACTAAATGATGAGGTATATGTGAGATTCTTGCCAGCTAATAATGGTTTATTTGGAGATTCACTGATGGTAAATGGTGGGTTAGTTGTTGTTTTGGGGGTTGCAAGAACAATGGTATCATGTGATGCATTTTCCCATGGAGGTCCTAACTCATGATCATGCTTTTGTTTCTTGGTAGGTGGATCAAGAATATAAGTTAAATCTTCGTCTTCATCATTATAAGTATAATCGTATTCATCATCGCTAGTGTCATCATCATGATTACTAGGTTTTCTCTTTCGAATATAAGTTGGGGATGAGGGGATATTAGAATATGATTTCTCTTTAATGAAACTTGAATCCTTGGACTCAGCAGTATTAGTGGTCTTTTCCTTGGAAACTGATTCTGGTTCATCTTCTTCGGCAGTCTCGGCGGCAGCAGCGGCGGCGGCAGCAGCAGCAGCTTTTGCTTCAGCCTCAGCTTTTAGTCTAGCATTGATTATATTGGCCTGGTTTATTTGGTCCATTACTTCATGATAGGAACTTTTCTTTACACTTCTACTTTTCAAGAATTGTTCTTCAAACCCAGGCTTAATACACCAGAAATGACCTTTCCCATCTTTAGATTTCTCCCCCTTTATAAATGCTTTATTTAATGACAAATTATGTCTAATAGAGTTTTGCCATCCGACATCTTCACGTTTATAATATTTGAAAGTATCGGAAATCCATTGGTATATCGATGACAACGTTAATTTCTTGTCTGGATGCGACAATATGGAAATTCCAATCAACGTAGCATATGAATATGGTGGTTTATCATGGGAATGTAAATTAAAAGCCGGAGATTCCTTTGGTTTGGTCTTCTTTGTAGAAGATGTACTGCTGACTGTTGAAGATACACTAGGAGTTGGAAGTGACTGTGCCAGTTGGTTTTTCTTGATCGGACTAGATTGGTTGATTGAATGAAACTGGGAAGGTGATGAAAAAGCTGGTGAAAGGTACGAGGATTTGTGGTTCTGGTTGATAATACTAGGATCTAAATGTGATGTAGTCGTGATATTCCCACTCATCGAAGAAGATGTCTTGATTGGTGTTTCAAACGAAGCGGTAGTTGAAGCAGAAGTTCCTTGTTTCTTTCTTACAATGAATAACGTCTCTGGAGGAGTAGTGATCACTTTTGTTGAAGATTTAGATGGGGTATCCATGAATGTACCAGTAGGGGCAGCAGCTACTGCATTAAAGCTTGATGGTGATTCTTGTAGCGCGTATCGCGTTCCTGTACCATGCTGTACTCTTCCTGTGGTGGACATGACTGAAACAGGTGTGGATGGTTCGGAAAGTTCTTGGTATTAGGTGTGGATAGTGCGGAAATGTGGTGAAATGGTTGTATGGAATGTAGACTTCAAACTGGCAGCACTGATGTAAAAAGTTGTGACGGGTACTACTAGATGAATATATATAGATATATATGTGTGGGTATAAAAAAATAGCAGATGTAGAATGAGTAAAATGCTTGTAGCAAAACTTGAACTGCTCAAAGTGCAAATCAGGAAAGCGAAACTAATTTTATATGAAAAGTCCTCTGTCCTGATGAGATTAAATCTAATGGCGGGTCTTTTGCTCCTTTGTTACAGAAAAACGCGTGTTCTGTTAATTTCATCTGTCACCTTAAACAAAACATCCTGTATACTAATTCGCGACACGATTTTAACGAATTTCCTAATTGGGAAGTACAATCAATCCATTGCAACATAAATTCGCGTATTTAGCAATTTCATAATCACATGATACGTTGCACGTGAATACAACATCATTCTGAAATATACTCTACTGCACAGTAAGTACCAGTACTAACTAGTTAAAGGATCATAGAAAATTCAAAAGTAAATCTTGCCTCTTTGGAGCCATCATCTACTTCGTCCAACCTCAACGAATACATCACATTGTGTAGTTATTATGGACGATTCAGTTAGATCACTCATCAGATTCGTCAGCAGAGGATTCTATAGTACACCATATGTTCTTATATTGGATGCAGTATTACGACATTCAGTGTTAAGTGAAGATGATTTAATTCACCTTCTAGGGATCAAACGTAAAGAGCTTAGATCATTATGTAATAGACTTGTCGAAGATAGGTTATTGATTAATCACATTCAAAGAGAAGAAAACAGTCAACAGAAGTTTGTCACTAGAACTTATTTCTTTATTCACATCACTGAAGCTATCGACTCTATAAAGTGGAAAGTTCACTCCATAGTCAATCACCTTAAGCAAGAAATGTCTACTTTTGGTAATCCTCAAGGCTATGTCTGTCCAAGATGTGGTAAGAAAGTCAGTCAGATTGACGCGATTTCTTTACTAAGTGAAGACAAGACTGAATTTGTATGCGATGTCTGTCAAGGTATTCTTATTGAAGATGATTCATCACAACAAGCTACATTAAAACAAGAAAAATTGGAAAAATTAATGAAGCAGGTTGATCCAATAATTAAATATTTAAAGATCATTGACGATTCAAACATTCAAGATAATGATTTTGAAAGTGCATTAATCCAATCCATTCCCGCACAATCTTCAAGTACCGCATCATACACGTTGTCCAACAAGATCAGTTCTAGATCAAGATCTGTCAATTCTTCTGCCGCTGCAGCATCCAAATCTCAAGCTACATTGCATGTTTCCATTACCGCCAATGATGAAAACTATGAACGAGAACAGGAAGAAAAAGAAAGAAGAAGACAAAAGTTGGAACAAAATGCATTACCATCATGGCATTCTTCAAGTACTGTGGGACAAAGTTCAGCTACATTTGGTAAGTTTGACGATGATGAAAGAGAAGGTACACCTTCTAGTATAAAGGAGGAAGATGAAGAAAAGCCTTCAATTGACGATATTGAAATGAAGGAAGAAGTTGAATCAACAGCTGAACAATCTTCCACCATGGCAACTCCGGAACCTTCCACCAACCAATTCACTAATACTAGTACTAATGCTTCGGAATTGAAGGATAAAGAAGCACAAGACGCATTGGCTGCGTATTACGCACAATTGGCAGAACAAGAAGCTGCTGAAGATGAAGACGACGACGATGATGAAGATGATTTCGACGATTTGTTGTTGGAATAAGCTATAAGCTTATATATAGAGAAAAAATACATATAATCTGGGGTTAACCACACGCGATTTATAGAGACACAATTGTAATTACAAACTGTAGCACATAATTTCAAATTGAACCAGTGAATTTCAATTAATCCGGCTACTACCATTCTACGTAAAAAAATATGCCCGGGGATTGGGCAAGGGCGTTGTGAGCTGTTTTTTTTTACTGCCGGTGGTGAATCAGCGGGGGGCGTGCGGAAGGGTTCAAATTTTCGCTCACCCCTTAAAAAAACCCATCAATTCTCAAAGTGTCTCCAAACTTTATTCCCTAGCCTTCCGGTAGCCAAGCCATCGACAATACATTACAATTGCTGAATTGCTATATTCCGTTATACATACACAAACATACCCCCACATCTGCACTTCATCAAAACCATCAAAAAAAGATTATCTAACAAACCAATTACCCTGGATAAACAAGTGGTTGTAAAAATCTAGACACATTCAAAAAAAAATACAATCACCTAAGAAAAATGACCAATGCAATTATTACACCCCATTCTGCTCCAAGTACTCCAATTGGCGGGTTATCTGCTTCTGCTACTCCTATCATTCCAAGTAGTAGTGGTTCCAACAGTCAGAAGGTTAATATTCCAACCTATGAGAAACCTTTGCACGAGAAATTCACTACCATGTACAAGACATTATTAGATTTAAAGAACAATCGGAATAAATACATTGACTCCAAACAAGTTTACCAAATTTATGATTCATTTTTGAATTTATTGAACGATTTGAAATTGACTAGAAAGGATGAAGAATTGAAAGGATTTACTTTGAATTTACCTAATGCTAATGATTTGTTAATTGATGATATTTGTCAATTGTTATCATTATGCTTTGTCACTTGTGGATTGATCAAGTTTGCTCCTGCTACTTATAGTTCTTTATCTACAGTTATGAAATTATTACTTCATTTACAAGAATCTAACGTCTATACTGAAGAAGACTTGCAGCCCATTGGTAAAAGATTACAAGAAATTAGAGATATTATAATCAACAAGGGTGATAAGTACAATGATGACGACGAAGAGGAGAAAGCTGACAAATCCCATCAAATTGAAGAGACTTTATTACGTAATAAGTTGATCAAGTGTGAAGCAGTCTATCAGGAATTGGAAAACAATTTCAAGAATATCCCTCTGGATTTAGAACCAATTTATCATAAATTGATTGAATTAAGAAAGAACATTTTAGCATACATAACTGAATTAAATGATAAGGAACATCACAACATTATCAAACAGGAGAAGTTGTTGATTAGAGTTAGTCAATTCAAGCAAGAATTGAAGAAGATTGAAAAACTAAGAGATGAATCCGATGGGAAATTTAAAAGTGAATTATTGGATCCAAAAGGATTAGATTCAATACAAGCTGTTTTGAATGGGTTAATCGATGAATGTAACAATCTAATGGAAGATTTAATCGCTCATAATGCAGCTGATGATGACTCCAAGCAAACAGAATTATCGTTATTATTAGCCAAGTCATTAGTTCTTAATGAAGAATTCACTAAATTAAACTCCAAATATGAATCATTATATACCCAGTTATCCGATTTAAAATTAACTTTAGAAAATGTTTTAGTGACTAGAAGATGGACATTGAGAGAAACTGATTTATGGAGTTATCAGAAGTTATTAAAAACTATAGATGAAGAAAGATTATCATTAATAGAAAAGGCTGCCAACATTGACCCCACTTTACAAAAACATTTCAAGAAAAACCAAGCCCTTACATTATACCTTGTTCGTCGATGTTATTCGATCATTTACAAATTGTTGGAAAGTAGTGAACCAGTAAGTGAAAGTTTAACTCCAATACACAATCAATTAACCACCGTTAAAAGATGTTTATTAGAATTAAAGAGAGTTCATGGATTGAACAATTTACGTGAATTATATCCATTCCAATTTAAATTGGCTTCTTTGGATAATTTACGTAATGATGGGAAATTTATTGTAAATAATCAAATCCCCGAAGGTCAAGGAACTTTAAATGCATTATTGGCTGAATGTTTTGATATTTTACAAGAATTGAAGATTGAATTGTATGAAACGGAAGATGATGATGATGAACAACAAGAAAATGTCAATGGAGGAAGTTTTACCAATTCAACTGGTGGTGTAGGTGGAATTGCATCTAGTCTTGCCAATGAACTCACTGATGACGAAGTTGAGATTAAACGTAATAGATTTCAAGAGTTTAATGAAGCTGATTATGATTTGGATAGTGAGTCTGAATTTGTTGATGATGATGATGATATAGAAAGTGAATATGAAGGAAATGATTATTATTAAGTTTAGTTGTTTGTTTATAAATCCCGTTTTTTTTTACTGTATGTATATAGGGTGAATTTATATATCTTTATGAAACTCCACAAGTAGGAAATTTTATCAAAGTCAAACAGCAAAAAGGTGATAGATTGGGTCTATATCCATCTTCTATTATTATTATTATTATTAAAAAGGTCGTGCGAGTTTTCAATTTATTTTACTATAAAAGTGGATGCAAAGATTTGCTACCGCTTTTCTTGTTTACATTTCCTTTCAAATCTTTCATCTTGAAATTCAATCAATGCACTTTAAATAGGTATAATGTATTAATAATGATCAAGTAAGTATTATTCTCCTTGGATATTTGTTGTTTCAACCGTGATATTGAGCGTTTGGAAGGTCTCCCTTTTGTCAATATTTGGCAACCAAAATCCAATTTGACAACGGTTGACTTAGTTGCAGTTTAACTCATAAAAAACAAGTGCAACACACCTATTAGATCTTCAGATACAGTCAACAACACATCAATCTTGGGATTTTATTTTGTGTGTCGTGCAACAGTTTGTTGCCACTTTGGAAATTGTTTTACAACGAACACAGCCAGGTCCAACAACGTGTAGTTTCTCTAGGCCAGGAATGATTAGTCCCAGATTCTTAGCATTTATTGTTTGGATATTTTATGCTTATAATGTTGTAATGTTGGCAAGAGTTCAAAGTTACAATCAGTCCTTCAAGCTAGAATTAGCCACCAACTAGAATACAATTTTCTAAAGTCAAATGACAAGACTCAAATTATTTCCAGGTTGGCTTGTCAAAAAGCTCCCACTTAAGTGACTGGAACAATTAAGGAACACTTAGAGAAGACATTTCGGTAACAATTAACCTGTTTGTATCTTGTGGTTTAGATTGGTAGCACCTATGCATAGGTCGTGTAATCAGAAAATAAACAGAAAAATTTCTTCTGGGCTTAAAAGAAGAAAAAAAAAGAAACGTTAGTAATTTCACCCTGGTTGGTTACATTCTATAAGGATTCTACCATTTTACATTTTTCACCAATACTTTTATCAGTAATAGTATAGGTACTACAGCCATTCATCTGAATACAGGTTTATTCATTCTCACTAGACAACTGTCATACTATATATTTGGTCACACCAACATATTAGCTTTCACATAGCACTTTACAGTACATACCACCACTCTTCGCGCAAAAGTTTCCTATTGTTGCCAAACTCGTTACACATATTTGCCACTCGTCAAAGTAATCAATATATATCACAAAAAATATAACAAGATGATGACAGCTGGATTCCACTGGGGCGTCAGTGCTAACCCATCAAACGCCACTGAAAGTACCATCCATGATCACCAACATCGTAGAAGCAAAGAAAGTTCAAAATCAGACATAACATTAACCACAACTTCTATACCCAATACCAAGAAAAGAAGATACGATGATGACGATATACCTAAGACTATAACTACATCACACGGAAGAAAATATTCCATCCCTACCCCTATATCTAAATCGAAACGGTCTAAAACTCCACGGATAATTGGACAATCATTACCTACTAATAGATTAATTGAAGTTTTAGATAAATCAAACTTAGAAAATCTATTACAAGACTTGTTACGTACACATCCCGAAATTGAATCTTCTATTATAAAACTAGCAGCCAAACCTCAATTATCCAATTCAATTAAGTTGTTACAATCCAAGTTTGATTCTATCCTTAATCATTTACCTTATAAGTGTGACGTTGAAAGTGATTATTCATATTTGAGAATAAAGCCTCATTTACAGGAATTCTTTAATTGCTTAAGTGATTTCATCTTGAACTATTTGCCACCAATTGAATCCAGTATAATAAACTCATTAACCTTTTTACAAGAAGTAACTAATTTGATTCATAATATACCAAACTTTTCAAATAATGAGTTCCAGTATACTAAGTCAATGGCTTATGAGCAAATTGCAAACACTTGGTTAATTGTAGTTAGTCAAGAGGATGATACTACACCAGTTCCGTCAAGCACTACAGAAAACACCACCACTCCTTCTGAAGAAGAACATAAGCAAATCATATCAATTATAAAAGATTATGATTTAATTGAGAAATTAGAAAAACACAATGATATTTCTAATAGCAAATTTCAAATGGTTATTGATTATTTGAAGTCAGAATTAGAACAACATGAATTAATAATGTCTAGAGCTACCACCACTAATCCATTAAGTGATTTTATTACTGTTGATTATTCAAATTTTTCAATGATGGCAAGAACATCTCATTAGATAGGTTAATATCCTGCAATACATACCTCTATAATATTTGACCACAAAAAGCCGTAATATTGTAAACTAAATTGAACCTGATAAGATTGTGGGTGAATCTCTGAGACTTTAGAGTTGATGACACGAGCAAAAGTTCTCTAACTCAAGTAACTCTCTACTCAATGGCGGTACTCTTGGTATTCGCAAAATTTCCGTAAAATTCCGGATTACATTGTGCAGCCAAAAAAAAAAGTGAGGAATAGCGAATTTGCAATCTGGGCGGCTGCGAAAATATCCACTATAAATTCAACTAAATTTTGACTATCTTTTCTTGTCATTTTGTAAACTTCTTTCTTTACCTTTTACTGATTTGATATAAGTAGAAGTCTAAACTTTTATTAACTACAACTTAAGTTACTTAAACATTTACTTAACAACTTAAACATTTAGTTCAATAAACAATGTGGATGTTGGCAGCGTTTATTGTATTTACAGCTTCTGTATTATTTGGAAGTTCACAACCGGATTCTACTTCAATTGATACTGATGAAGCTAAGTTAAACCAAGAAACTAATAACACTCCAGTCACTATCCCATCTAAAGAAAGTTTTACTTCCAAGTTATACCAAAACCCAACCACTGAAGCCGCCAATGACACATCTAAAAACAAACACAAACTGATCCACAAACACTCAATTAGAAAATTAAAACAATTCTTCAAGAGTAGATTTCACAAGAAGAACAAATCTAAGAAACAACAAGTCAATCAACCTTTAAATAACTTCAGCGGCTCCTTGGTTCAACACAAACAAGAATCTTGTTCACCCAGTAATTCACTTGAAGTGTTTTCCAGTAATTCAGAAAAAGAATATAATACACCTGATTCAACCCTAGCAAGTAAATCACTGAGAACATCTTCCAAGCGGGAGAGGTTGAAAGAGTGGTTTGCAAAGAAATCAGAACCTGAGTGCTACCAAACGGAATTTAAAGTTAAACTCAAACCGTTAAACCCTGCTAGTAAATCTGGTCCAACAATTCATAATTTGTCTATTTCAGGGAATCATAATAAACGTTCTGCTGATTGTGGTAAAAAAGTTACATTTAGTTCGCTTGTCCAAGATGTTAAATCAAAATTAGTTCCATTATCTGAAAATATTCCTAGAGTGGAACCTGTTATCAAATCTCCTGTTAAAAGCAACTACAAATCTATTCTTAAGGTCAAAACAAATCCAAACTATGATAAAGAGTATTTTGAAGATTATGATTTTCTCTTTAGAGCTTGGTGTGAGCTTGAAGATATGAAAGCCAGCTTATCTCCTGAAGCTCGTCAAACTAAACGTGAAACTACTACATTACTAAGAAAAAAACAACTTCAAAGATTCTATAAACAAGAAGGCCGATAATCAATGACTCCCTGCTAATGTACTTGAATTAACAAATTGTTAAAGATGGAACGAATCCGCTAGCTTCGAGGAACCTGAATAGTATCAAGCTGAACTTTCAGGATAATTAAATCTTAATTAAATATTCCTTCACTTCAAGATTAGATATTTTCACTGATTTTGAATGAGTTAGCCCATTCCGAGGATTCTGAATATAATTCTACTACACGTTATCAATGCAATGTTCAAATCCTTCAATTTCATCTTTATATGTTAATTTCAAAGTACATTAGAATTCTTTTTCAGGTTAAGTTACAGATTAGTTAAGGCATGGTTATGATTAAATCACTAGGCAAATTTGGTTATTTGATTAAAGGTAGTTTGTTGTCTTCTATGGTTTCATGTTGTATGTGTTTGTTTTGTACGATATTATGGATATTTTGTTTTGGTTATTTTGGTAAAGTCTTTTGGTTATGATTACACGGTCACTCAGTTATGTGGTTTTATGGTTACACGGTCTTATGGTTACACGGTCTTATGGTTACACAGTTTTATGGTTACACAGTTTTATGATTACACGGTCTTATTATTACACGGTTTTATGGTTACTCATATTTGTTCATTTAATACTTTTTCTTTGGTTTAAGGTGCTGCATTATATTACCTTACATTAGTCTTCACTTCCTCTACATTAATTTTTTTTGATTATTCTCAAAAAGCTTTGTAAGCTATGTGTAAGTAATCTCTATCTATTGCGCATCTAAAAGCAATTCTTCAATGCTTCAATTGCTTCTTGGTTACCAGGAGTCAACATCAAACTACGTTGAATGTCTCTTAAATCTCCAGTTTTCAATAATGTTTCTGAATATTGTAATCCATTAACTTTAACATCTTGTAATGTAATTACAGCCTTGGCCATTTCATTACTGACATGTTTCCATACATTATAATCAAATGGGAATAAATAAGCATACTTGAGCCAGACCGATTTGTCATCACCTCTACCAAGTCTATTATTGATCTCGGTAAGCAACCTTGGGACATCTCTGTATGTATCATTAACCAATTCAGTCAAATCCAACCCTTGTAATTCTTCTTTGATTGCTCCTAAGTACTCTTGGTAATTTTCAACTAAAGAAATTGCCCCCAATGTCAATACAACAAGCAAAGAAGAACCATTCTCTTCAATATGGGCGAATAATTGATCAATGGAGGCTTGCTTGGATTCTTCTGTGCCATGAGCATAAAGAATTTGGGCAATTAATGTAACAATACGTTGGGATGAATTATACTGGCTAAGAATTAACTTTAATTCTTGTATGGAAGATTCAAACTCATTGGTAAAGAAATAACTTAAACCTATAGTTATATGGCATGATAAAGTGATTTCAGGATGTGAGTCGTCACCTTCAATTAATTGCAATGCCATCTGGGCATTTTCCATAGCCAGTTCATAATCGCCTAATCCTAAATAAATTCTTGCAACTTGTGATTTTATTAAACTGAAATTTTCCAACACTGATTCTTGTTCAGTCTCTTCATATTTCTTTTCTAAAATCTCACACAATTTATTACCCAATTTAATTGCATTTTCAAAATCTTTACATCTTTCGGCAATAGTCAACGCGACTGACAATGCATCTTCATCATCTGGTTTGTACTTGAGGTATTGTTGCATGGCTTGATTACTGATACCAAATTCTTGAGCAGTTTCAATATCACGAGGATCAAAGTTTCCACCAACACGTTTATTAATCACAGATAAACCATACAAGAATTGGGCCACAGCCAATCTCCCCTTAGATAATGTGAATGCATGTGTATAGTAAGTAAATGCTTTAGTTTCATCACCTAAAATCTCAAATGCAATTGCTTGACCTAACCAAGATTGTGAATCTTGAGGAGCAACAGATTGTGCTCTTAAGAATGCCTGCTGCGATAATTCTAAATCCCCGTATTTAAGAAATAATATTGCTAAATTAATCCAAATACCCCCATCTCTGATTTCTAAAGTTGTTGCTTTAATATAACAATGTTGGGAAATTTGAGGATTATTATAGAAGTACGCATTACCTAAACCAATCCAGTAGCTAGGATTATGATTTTCCAATTGAATTGCTTTCTTGAATAATGTGACTGAGTTTTCTCGGTATTTTTCATTCTCTCCATTTTGATAGGTTTGTAATAACGCCAATCCTAAATTATACAATGCGGTTGAACGTAGGGCTTTGTTCACTTTCACGGGAAGATATTTGACTCCCGCAATAGCACAAAGAATAATGAAGATATTCAAGGATTGGACTTTCTTGTCTTGATTAAACAATTCAATGGCATGGGCTAATGATATTGACTCATCAAGGGTAATGTCACTAAGAATAATATCATCAATTTCAATATGTTTAAATATAGCAATTAAATCATCAAATGGAACTTTATCAATATTCAGTTGGACTTTTGAGAAGACTTGTAAAGAGTCACCAAGGGACTTCCAAACTTTTTGAGAAGTTGAATTGGAAAGAATGGAAGCCTTGATAAATTCTAATGCTTTTAAACTTGAATCAGCAGCTCTACCAAAAAATCCTGAATGGACATACTTATGGGTATTTTCAAGTTGTGCTTCATAAATGGCAGTTATAATGCATTCCTCATTAGGTTGACTTTCCAATGCTTCATATAAATAAGTCAATCCCTCGTTAAATTCTTTCATTTCACAAGTAACAACTCCCAATAAATACTTGACGGTCCATGGAGCTTCTTCTTTCATAGCAATTGCATGATGGAAAACTTTTGCAGCAGCATCATATCTACCACAATTATAATAAGCTTCACCTAAACCAACCCAACATTCATAATCATTTGAGTTTATACGTAATGCATTTTGGAAATATTCAACTGCCTTGGCATCATCTTGGACATTAAGGGAACCACATCCTAAAACACGATATGGCCAGGAGTTATCTTTATCATCTGAAGGTCTTAAAAGTAATCTTCTTGATGATTCATTAGTGACCACTCTCTTGGCTAAGACCTGGGCAACATCCCATTCATTCTTGGCGGTTGCGTGTTCTACCAAATACTTGGCAGCTACTATTTCATTGACATCCAAATCAAATGCTTTAAAGAAACATTTTTGGGCTTTTTCTAAATCACCATAATAGTCGTGAAACAAAACACCTAATAAAGTGTATGATGGTGCGTAAGATTCTGAATCTTTTAAAGATTGAATCAAATAAGTATAACTTTGTTTGATATTGTCCTTATTGGTGTCGTCTTGCATAAAGTATCCTTTAGCTAATCTCCAATTAGCCTTTGCACGGATTTCACCACTGTACAAATCAGTTCCAGTAACCTTACTAATAAACTTTTCTAATCCTTGTTTACCTTGTTCAAATTGTCCTAAGTTAATTAAGCACCAATTATATTCTAACTCTGCTTCGGAGTTTTCTGGATGTTCTTGCAATACCTCTTCCAATATTAATTTAGCTTGTTCCAAATCACCTTGTTCGGCAAAGATTAACCCTTTACCGACTTTGGCTTTAATATTGGTGGTATTTGATTCAAGAATCTTGTCATAAAGTTGCAATGCTCGACTGAAATTCTTTGGAGCCTCATAATAAGTATATACAATTGCTAAGGAACAAAGGAAATCTTCTTTAGTGTTTGACAAGTTTATTCCAAAAGTTCTTTGAATATCGGCCAATAATCTGATACCATCTCGGCATCTTTCTGAAGCCATGTCATATTCACGTAAATGAATGTAATAATTGACAATTATTCTATTGGCAAGAATTGAATCTTTAGACTTGCTGTATCCTTCTAATATATATCCTAGTATTTCGTCAGGAGGAAGATAATATTGAGAAAAGTCTTCTGGTTGTTCTTCTTCGTTCTCTTCAAGACCTAAAGCACTGGCATCTTCCTCTTCAAGCACTTTTTCCTTCTTCTTCTTCTTGTTCTTCTTGTTTTGGTTGTCTTCATTGTATGATATTCCTTTAACTATTCTCTCTTTATTATAAGGGGAAACTCCACTCATTACAAATGCAAATAAAATCAAACCTAACCCTTCATTTTGAAAAATTCTTAAATATGCAATAATTTTTTCTTCATCTAAATCGAAAATGGTCTTGGTATCACACCAATCAAAGTATAAATTCCAACAAAATAAACTCTTTGTATTTACAAGAATCATATCCTCGAGAGTTTGTTTGATTTCATTGAATAATTCTGTCTTATTGGGGGATATCTTTAACAATTCATATCTATATTTCAAGAAATCTTCTTCATATTTCTGTCTCAATTCATCATCATTAGAAATGTTGAGGAATGACTCATAAAGCTTGCTCAACTGTCCATCCTTGTAATATTCCCATGCAATTGCATCTAATGCTTGTTTCTGATCAATAGTTAAGTTACGTCCAAACTTGACTCTTTCCTTCAGTATTCTTGTTTGAACTAGTTTATCAAGTTGAGTCTTTTTAAAATCAAGTAATTTTTGAATATTTGATTCACCACTACCTAAAGCAGATCCAACCAACTCACCAAGTTCAGTACCCGGTATAATAGATTTTAAATATAATTCATACAACACATCGTTGCTCTTGTACTTGTTTGAGTCTAAATAATTGCGCAAGTCTTTTAGAGTTTCAGCTAGTGGCAATTCTTGATCTCGTTGTAATTTCACTAATTTGGTAAGAACGTCGAAAAACAAGCTGTAGTCATTGGATGCTCTGACTGTTTGAAAATATCCCTTCCATGCAAGGAGATTCTCTGGTTCAATCTCAGTGGCTCGTTTGAATTGAGCTATGGCCTGAGGAACATCTCGTAACAATTGGTAAGATTTTCCCTTGAATAAATAAGCAAAATAACAATTGGAATCAATTTCAATGGCTTCGTCTGCATACTCCAATGCTGATTCCGGATCATTCTGTTCTATGGAAAGCTTAGCAGACTTTAATAATTTCTTTAATGAAGACATGATGTCCCTTGCTGCATGTGGGTTGTCTAAATTCTGTTGCCAATTTTCCTGATTTTTTTTTCAAGTTGTTCAGAGATCAACTTTGAAATGCATGCTACCAGTTGACGTTGGTGCTACCAATTTCCTCTATAAATTAACTTCAGCTATCTAATTAACCTATTGATCACACAATACTGCCACTACAAAAGGGCACACTGCACCTCTTACAACCATTAAATGAATGGAAGATCTTGGATTTAAACAGGATGAAATTTATATATATATATACATTTTTCCTTGGTGATAGAAGTAAACTAATGCATCAATCTAGATTAGGAATTGTTATATTAATCTATACAACGTTTATTTAAACCTTGCTAATGCTGGACCCAATAAATCTTTTTCTTCAGGTATACCCTTGTCTTGTCTATACTTTCTTTGTCTTGCCTCCTTTTCCATCTTCAAATTCTTTTCAATACGGACTTTTCTTTGATCAATAACATTTTGTCTCTTCTTTCTTAAATGAGATCTTAATGCTGAATTTTTACCTTTGACTTCTGGTCTTATGTCCATCTTACTTGATCCCTCCTCGGTGCTTAATTCGTTAATTTGATTTGGTTTTAATCTTATTGATGTGGCGCGCTTATCAACTGTACCTATAACATTTGGATCAAGAGAAATAGTGTCTGGGGATAATTTGTTAATCAACAGTCTAACCTCTTGTTGTTGTCTTTGTTTAGCGGTTTCGTAAGGGTTCAATTCCAAGGCATCATAGTTGGCTTCACCTGATCCAGGAACAATAATCGAACTGAAACCTTGTTGGTGACCCACTCCCAAGATATCTTCAAATGGAACAAACTTGCTCTTTTCAATCTTAGAACCAGCAATAAGATGGTTCATATATGGATTTGACTGGCGTTGTTTCAAAACATCTTTCCATATAGTTACATGAGGACCCCAACCAACACTTAACAACCCTGTATCGGAAATGTCCAAGGAATTGGCTGGTGTTTGAGTGTAATAATGATCAACTTCTTTCAATTTTCTTAAATCCCATATTTTCAACGTCTTGTCAGTACCGCTAACTGCCATATATTTACCTTCTCTATCTATAGCTAAATCTCGTATTGGACCACGACATGATTGGATCTTCACTAATGGATCAGGCATGTTTGGTGCCCATAAGGATACCGTCCCATTTCCGTGACCTAAATGTATTACTGCATTCCAGGGATTTTGTTTCATGGCTTGTGTAGGGCCTAATTTGGTTTTAATTTCAGAAACCAATACCCCGGTGGACACATCGTGGTATTTCAAGAACCCGGTGTTTCCTGCAGTAGCAAGCAAGAAATGATATGGTAAGAACTCCAACAATGTAGATTCAATGTGTTGGTTAAGTCTATGCAATTCAATCCCTTGTTTGTCATATATGAAAGTGTACTTCTTTTGAGCCACGGCAAAGTACTGATCATTATGTAAATATTTGACAGCATTGACAGTTTCATTGAGATGTAATTCACAATCTAAAGCACCGGTTCTCCAATCGATGCTGGCAACATGTCCTTTTCTTCCTCCTATCAATAATTGTCGACCATTTCTAGAATAGTCAATGGTATAAGGACCAAACTCGGGTAACTTCAAGTCAAACTTTTTATTGGCAGTACTTGAATCAACGGCTTCGGCGATCTCATCTTGTTTGAATTTGAAAGTTTTTTCCATTTCATCTTCAGCTTCTAAGAAACCAGCTTCTTCTTGTAATAACAAGTCGGTTCCGGCTGCCGATCTTAATGCTTCCTTATATTGGTTATCCATTTTCTTTAAATTAGAACGTAATTTCTTGTCCTTGGTGAATTTGGCTTTACGTGAATCGCCTCTTTCATACTTGGATGTTCCGTCCCTATCATAGGACCCCATTTTACCTGTCAAAGCCATGTTGTTCTGATGTCTATCTACTGTTTGTATCTACAGGTAAAATATTTTGGACCTCTCATCTTGAAAATTATAGAGAAAATTTTAGTAACTGGTACACGACCCATCTCAGGAAATCAAGTGCGGCTCATATCTTTGTCTGGCTGTATGCAGGAAGGGTGTGTGCCTCACCCCATGGCGCTTCCATCCCTCAAATCAAAGTTCAACTTTTTTTCAACTACTATTGAACTCCACTAGATAGCGTTGCAGCAAACGTCTATACAATGAACAAGCTATTCCAACGTACTCTTGCTAGACAATTGAGATCTCCTTTTGGATCCATCTCCAAGAGATTCTTGCAAACCAAGAGAGCCACCCTTAAGTCAAGTATAATACCAGGACCAATTTTGTTCATTGGTGGTATCGGTGTTGTTGTGGCTGGTGGATACTACATGTTAGATGCAAGATCAGCATTCCACGAATATGTCTTGTGTCCCTTGATTAGAACATTCACTGATGGAGAACAAGGTCATAAATTGGGGATTTTCTTTATGAAGTACGGGTTATCACCAAGATTATTGGATGAAGGTATCAACGACCAAAGCGATGTCTTGGGGGTTGAAGTATTTGGTACCAAGCTTAGAAATCCTATTGGATTAGCTGCTGGATTGGATAAAGATGGTGAAGCTATCGAAAGTTTGTTCAATTGTGGGTTCTCGTATGTTGAAATTGGTTCGATTACTCCCGAACCACAACCTGGTAACCCAAAACCAAGATTCTTTAGATTACCAAGAGATGATGCTGTTATCAACAGATATGGGTTCAATTCCAGTGGTCACTTCAATGTTCTTGCTACTTTAAAACTTAGATTCAACAAGTTGTTTAATGCTAATGCCCCTTCCAATGCTTTCAAGGATGGCAAATTGTTAGGTATCAATTTAGGTAAAAACAAGTTTGGTGATGAAATCTCAGACTATACTAAAGGTGTTGAGAGATTAGGTCCTTACGCTGATGTATTAGTTATTAATGTTTCCTCTCCAAACACACCGGGATTAAGAGATTTACAAAGTGAAGAAAAGCTTACAAACTTGTTAACCACCGTTGTTAAACAAAGGGATACTTTAGGTACTAACTTGCTTGGTAAGAAACCACCAGTTTTAGTTAAAGTTGCTCCTGATCTCACTGAACCAGAAATTGAATCAATTGCAAATTCTGCCAAGGAGGCAAGAGTCGATGGAATTATTATTTCCAACACTACCATTCAAAGACCAGTGGAAAAGTTGTTAACCACTGACTCTCAATTAATAAACCAAACTGGTGGATTATCAGGTAAGCCTTTGAAACCAATTGCATTACAAGCATTAAGAACTTTGAGAAAGTACACCAAAGATTCAAACTTGGTATTAGTTGGATGTGGTGGTATTTCTAGTGGTAAAGACGCATTGGAATTTGGTAAAGCCGGTGCTACTTTTATTGAACTTTATACTGCATTTGCTTACAAAGGTCCAGGTTTAGTTGCAAAAATTAGAGATGAGTTAGCAGCCGAATTAAGAAAAGAAGGTAAGACTTGGGAACAAATTATTGGTGAAGAAAATAAGTGAGCGAAATTAAACACACCGCGCGCACTAACGAAAACCATAAACATAAACATAAACACAATACATAGTTCTTTCTCTGTTTATTCTATATACAATGTCATCTAATCCTGTTACACCACAAAACAGACGTCGTCTGCATAGATCGTCAACCGGACCTTCCACATCCTCCCCAGCAATTATACCCATTGATGCCAATAATTTACCATTTGAATCACAAGCAATGTTGGCTAAATTCGCCAGATTGGCCGATGGAGTAGAAGAATTAAAATCACATGTTACAAGTATGGAAAAGGTTCATCAATCAGTTTCACAAGAATTCAATGAAGGTTTGGCAAGTTTATTGTATGGATTATCCATGACCATGTGGTGTGTTGGTTTTCTGGGTGGTCCAACCAAAGTCAACATCGAAAAATTTCAGCAAAGAATAGAACGAGCTAAAAAGATTGCTCAACTAAAAAAGAGATTGGCCAATTCCCAAAGGCTAAACTCAAACTTGAAGGCACAGCTACAGGAAGTTAAACAGAAACAGCCAGTGCCAAGAAACACCAGAGTTGTATCAAAACCAAGACCTGCTCCTGTGAAACAAACTCGTATTCAAATATTAGATCGAAGCAAAGCTTCCGAAGTGCCTTCACTGAATGATAGCACCTTTATAACTAATCCTAGTCAATCCAAAAGAACAACTACTACTCAACCAGTTAGAAGTCCTTCATACAAGCGTCCAAATCTTAACCAACCATCAAGGTATTTAGCAGGTTTATTTGGCGGAACCTCAAACAGGGAACTGGTACGCAAGCAACCAAACAAACCTAGGTTTGCCAAGTAATTGCCTATATATTATGCTAACTTCATTGCCTTGGGCTGTCTATTTATTTGCTAAATCTAAACTCTCATGGACCTATTTAGATTTCTGTAACAATATACAATACTTATCAACCTTCATTCACTAGCTTCAACTTGAGCTCATGCTTAACTTGTTGCACGGATTTGTTTTGTTGTGATGCTATAATCAACAAATAATCCTTGTTCTCCATTGAATTTATAATAGTTTGACGTCGTAATTGTTCTTGGTAGTTTAGTGGCAGTGTTAAATCTTCATATTGGTTGTTGTTGCTGCTCATTGTTGTATTCCATGGTTGTCTTACCCCATAGATATTAGCCGTGTCCGCTTTTTCCGTTGTCACTTTTTTTTTGTTTGTTTGAACTACCATTTTTAACAGCTGGTGAAATTAAATTTTACGTTGTTAACTTTTTCTCCGTCATATCATACACTAACCTACATAATATGTCAGAACCAGAAGTTAAAAAGGAATTGACTGAAGCTGAAAAGAGACAACTATTACGAGAAAGAAGGAAAGCCAAGATGGCCAAGGGTCAAGCATCCGATAGATTAAACAACATTTTATCTCAAGGATCATCAGTTAAAACCAATGTCAAATCAGTTTTAGACGAAGAAGAATCGGTTGCCAAGGCTACATCACCTAGCCTTTCTAATGAAGAAGATGACCCCGAAATCCAGGATATTACCTCAATTGCCATGCAACCACCCATATCACCAACTCCACCAATTGGTGAAGGAACACCAGAAGATATTGATGCAATTTTCAATAAAATCTTCCAACAACAACAACAACAATCAGGTGATTTCAAGGAAGGTGATGGTAATGACCCAATGGCTAACTTAATGAAGATGTTTTCTGAAGGTGTGCCAGAACCTGGATTATCAAGAGCAACTACTGAAAAGCCATTTGACCAAGACCCTGCTATTGCCAAGTATCAAATGGAACTTTATGAATATCAACAATACCAACACAAACTTTGGAAATTTAGGTTCTTAATTATAAGATTCATCTGTACTTCAGTTAACTTCTTTTACCATTTTCTTACTATCCCTGATAATGCCTTCCGTGCTTCCAGTCATTCATATGTGAGAGGTTTAGTTTCCAGTACTCCTGTAAATACGTTTATTATGTGGTTTCTTACAATTGAAGCAGCTATACTTGCATCATACTACTTTATAAGTTCTAAAAACGGATTGTTTCAAACTAGAAATGAAAATAGTTTAATTTTGAAGGGTTTGTCTTTAGGTGCTATGGTTTTACCTCAGCTCAATGCAATTAAACCAATAGTTGCTAGAGTATTCCAATATCATGACCTTGTCGGTATTGTATTAGGTGATTTAGCATTAGTTGTTGTTTATTTCGGTTTATTAAGCTTTACGCGTTAGTTAACTATATACATTTTAAATCTTTCCTTGTCTTTTGGCAGCAATAATCTTATCAGCACTCAGGAATTGTCTTGTTTTCCATACGTTATATAATAATAATATTGTACTTGCAAATGAAACTCCAAACCACGTAACCAAGTATTGCATATGATTATTGTTTAATTTAATCTTGGGAGTGGCTGCAATAGGAACACCTTCTTTGATAAATTCAAATTCTTGAAATTGTAATGTTTCATCTTGTTCTGCGAGTTTTGCAATGAAGGCATCATCATCAGTTACATTTTGATCCTTTGAATGAACCAATAACCCTAATATTGACAGTTTCTTCTTGCTTGTATTATCGTCCTTCTTCTCTTTCTTCCACTCGATATGATCACGTAAATCATAAATCATTTGACAATAGATAGGTAAGGAACCAGATTGCTCAGCCATAGCAGGAACATCAGGGAAGTGGAACACTCTTGATCCCATTTCATGTTCAAATTGTATGGAAGATCTAGTGGGCATGATTCTAAATAATGCTTCAATCTCAATTTCTCCTTGAGGCATGGCCAAATGTGATAAATAACCTGTTTTACGTCTTTCTGGAATGACCATATCCTTATGGATCCACCCACGTTCAATCAAAATCGGCTTACCTCCAGAAGATCTAACAAATGGAGTAACAACAAGATATCCAGCAACCCCATCTTTGATTCTGGGGCCTAAAAACATCTCATTATCATAATCAAAATGACCCTTAACTTTAAATTTTCTATATTCAAAATCAGGAATAACACTAGGATCCAACACTGCTGGTAAATCATCCATTGATGGTTGGGCCAATGCATTTTCACACTTTGCTATCAAATCGGTTTTCCACTTCAACCGCTTAACTTGCCAACATCCTAACCAAAATGAAATTATTGGCATGGCAAGCATCAATCCTAAGAAGAATGCTCTAAGTTTAGGTGATTTGGCTTGTTGTTCAAGCAAGGATAAATTTCCAGATACTGATTTAATAGGTTTCCAATCTAACGTGGATGTCTTGACCGATCTCTGGAATTGCTTTAATTGACTTCGGGCATGGATTAGTCTTTGTTGAGCTCCTCTTCTAGCAATAGTCCCTATTCCAACAGAATTAAGTAACATGGCTGATATTGAATATACTTTTGCTTACAGGGGGTTTCACGTAAACAAGGATCAGTATAATGAGAATTTTTTTATTGGTTGGATCACGTGATTTCTATTTTAGTGAGAGATGTTGTAGTCCATTATTTACACCGAAATCTGTCTTACTGTAGAAGAACTATTGCCATACCATACCCTATGGCTATTGAATCTTGAGGTTTTGTAATAGCATCAATAGAAATGAAAGACAATAAATTTATTGCTAGACACAAAAAAAAAAAGAGAGGTTGGTGGTAACAGTTTATCTTATGGCTAATAATTATTGCAAAATTTCAGTAAATAATAGCTAAAATCTAATGATATTTATCAAAAGTGAGGTTATTATATATAAAATCAGAAAATAAGAGGTAGAACTGTCAAAAAATTAGTCCAATCAGCAATTTTGCTACGGTCGTACTAGTTATTGCTATAATCGTCATTATTTGCTCATTCCATAGTCCGATTTCGCAACTCAATTTTGTATATTATTTTTCAAACCCCCGAAATTATGAAATTTCTCCACACTCTAAAACGGCTCTTTATTATATCTCACATCAATGGTTGTATTAAACGAAACCAAGAAACAAAGGCATGAAAGATTTACGAATCAGCTAATATATGCTGGTCTTTCCGGCATGCTCAAAGCATCATTGTTTGCTTTGGCCACCGGCTATTTCCTTTCATATAAATTCAACCATGGTAAAAATACCGGATATTTTAGAAACACATATAAATTGTGGTGGTTTGTTGGTTGTAATATTGTGGGGATAACATGGGCTACTGACATTGCAAAGATAAACATCAGCAAGCAAGCAGCTCTTGAAGATGAAATTAAAAGAAATTTACTATTTGAAGAAGAATTGAATCAACTTAGTGGTAAATAATGATTTATGGCTAAATATATATATATACACACACATATTTATTACGAATAAAATGCTTCCTCGTGGAATTTTAAACCATACTCACTGGCCCATAATTTAACATTGTCAACCAACCCTCGAGGACCAGCAGATATAACCCATATTTTCTCGGCATTTATATCTTCTTGAACAACTTTATTGATTGGTAAATCACGGCAGCAAACTAAATTATGATCTTGATCTTCGACAGGCCCAGTACATTGAGTAAACCCTTCATTGATACACCATCTGTAATATTTTTGATTCAATTTTGGTCTTCCTTTGTAGATCTTGTGTTCTATGTTAAGAAGTTTGACTGTATCCCTATACTGTTGTACCCACGATTTAGATTGATTTGAGAAAGATTGTGAGAAATATGGCACAAATGGTTCGTTAATACTTGATTTTCTCGATATGACTTCTTGTAGTTCAGGACCAATACCAAGATGGTTGCCATCGAATTCCACAGGCTCTATTTCTTCTTCTTCTTCTTCTTCATCTTCTTCATCTTCATCATAAAATGATGGCGATGCACTCAAACTTGGGCGGAACAAAGTATGAATTGTACAATCTGCATCCAAATCCAGATCTTCTTCTGTATCATCTACTCCAAGATCCACATTCTCAACTCGGTTTTCTGAACTCAAACTATTCGTTTCACTTTCATCAGAAATAACATCTTCAAGTAATGGGGTTAATTCTGACAAATTATTCTCCAAGTCCAGATCCTTTGGTAACGAGTGAATGCTAGCTCTTTTTAGGAAGCTTGATTGTACACTCTGTTTATTTTTCAACTTTCTCTCTTCTTCTATCATATCATCCCCAGTGATAAATATTTCAAAATCATCACCATGAATGAATCCTTCAAAATATTTCAAAATAATGACATCACGGAAATCTTTAATAACCCAAAGAATCTTTATGGGAATACCATGATAATTCATAACTCTTAATATTGGTAATGCGAATGAAATAGCTGATCCTCCAATAACAACCAAAATACGTTTAGCGTTGACTGTTAGCTTTGATATACTGAATTTCTCATTTGGTGAATTTCTGGATCCAATAAAAAGTAAATGCGGATCATAACTCCCTGAAATTAAATATTTTTGATTGTTTCTAAATTCAAAAGTACTTTTTCTAATTATTAGCCTTTGAAAGTTATCATGAGGCAATGAAACCACTGTATATGGATGGTAGTTTGGAATAAGTTGCTTGTAGATTCTAATTATAAAGTTTGGACTATAATTTGTCAATCGAATATGTGATCCTGGTTTCTGGGCAGGATTAGCAATTAAACTATTAGGAAACTCAATAAGTGACAAATTAGGAGAAACATCTATCCGTCTAACATCAGTTAGATAAGGTGTCGTTTTTGTCAAATGCAACCTATAGTATATCTGATAGGCTAATATTAAAATGTTTATTGCAGTGTATATCGTGAACTTAACTGGTCTCACGTGAAATTGCAAACAAATAACAATAATCCATGCACAGACGTAATGATTAAAATAGAAAAACTTGAACCAGTTTGTACGAACTCTCAGAATTGACGTAACTATTATGATTAAAAACCCCAAGAGTGCTGCCCACCCGTACAAATTCTCGGTCTTTAATGCCTTTTTCCAACCTTTCCTTGTTGCATAGTATCCACAGTAGATCGCAGTATGAATAACTGCTTGTACTATGATCAATCTAGATAACCACTTGTGGATGGGTAATAATGTCAAATAAAGTGTATTTGGCAAAGGTGATGGTCTCAAAGTTAAGAACAACAATGCTGGAAGACAGTTTGCCGATACTCTCCCTAATCGCTTGGCCAAGTATATCAAGTCTCCATGGTTGATTTCAAGTAGAGACAAGATTGACAAGAATGCAGTCCAAAAGACTATCTGGAAAATTGTTGGTGCCCGTTGTAATAGTTTGAAAATTGCATGTTTAAGAGCATTTGCTGCTCTAGTTTGAAATCGTTGTTTCCAAGTAGCTTCAGAACAATTGGGTTGATGTTCATGATGAATATAATGATTAAGCTTCAGACTCAAGGGTTTCAATATTTGATACCTCCTAGTGAATTTATATCCACTTATGATGAGGTATTTGTATATTGGGATTGATGCTATGATGATGATCAACAACACTGAAGTTATAATTCCATATTTTCTTGTTGTCTCTGATCGGTTCCTTTTGTAGTCCCGTGACTTTTCATTAGGATAATGAAAGTATTCTGAGACAACCTGATATAACTCAGATAGTATACTGTCTGACATTTTAGATCACTAGTCCGGAGAACCCCCAGTTTCAAATCAGAAAAAGGGCCAGTCAGATCAACGCGCATTTCTGTTCGGAAATCGGAATTGTATAGATCGAAAAGATAAAAAAAAAAAATTACTTAGACAATGAGATTCAATATGCGATGCCGCCACCACCACCACAATTACTAAATTAATTAATATTAATACGCATTAACATATACTCTATAAACTCTAATATTTCATAATTTTATTCTTCTTTTTCTTACTATTAGCCTTGGAACTTTCAATCAACCCAGATCTAGTTGGCCTTGCACCACCACCATTTCTATTTCCAGAATCAAAATTTCGACTATTACTCTTTTGAATGAAACCACTTCTTGTTGGGTTGTTTCTATTATCGCTCCTGCTGTGATAATCATTTCCATGTCCATTTCTCGGCAAATATCCTGACTTAGATCCTGTATTACTTCTAGGAGGAAATTTTCCAGCACCTGAGCGGTTACCATATGAGTTAAATTGTACATTTCCAAACCCTTGATTTCTATTCCCAAACAGATTCTGTTGTCCCCTATAAAAATCTTGTGATTTATCGTAATAAGAATGATAATCCCGTACTGAGCTTTCGGGATTGTATCTTGAATTACCATTGTTTCCTTTCTTTAGTCTCAAAAAGTATAAGGGTCTGAATTTCCTAGGTAAATTGCTACCACTAAACGCAGTACCAAGGTTAGGCACACGTGATGATCTAGGTTCTGGGCACTCATCTCCATAATGATCACTGCTTCCACAATTGTAACAAGCAGTGACAGGTAAAACCAAACTTTCCTCATCCGATTGATCATTATTTGGTTTGGTTAAGTAGGATCTCCAAATACTGGGACAGTTCTCATCACCATGACTAAAGGTATCACAGTTACGACAGTACGTTCTCTTCTTCACTTTACTTTTGCAATTAGCTGCGATGTGTCCCTTCTCACCACATCTAGCACATATTAAAGTCGTAGGGCAGTGTGTTTCATAATGATCACCAACAATTCCACATTTGTGACACACAACAGTTTTGCACTTTGCACGAATATGACCACGTTTATGACAATTTGCGCAAAGGGGACCAAGAGATTGTTGAGCGTTGACATCATCTGGATCCGTTACTCCAAAATACCTTCCTTCTCCTCGTAATTCGATCAATTCACTGGCATCATCATTTACCTGGTCAAACGAAAGTGATACAATGCTGGAGGTATTTTCCACAGGTGTAGCTTCTTTGGATGGTGTGGAGGGTTTATATTTACTTCGTTTATGCTTCGCAGGGACAGTATCTTCTATAAAGGGTAGCTCCGACATGATGTAAAGTGTTGTTGTACGATTCTACTTTGTTGATATCTTTTGATGCAATTTTTTTTTTTTCTAAAGAAAATTTCTTTTGTACAGTAATATGACTTTATAGTGCTCAAGCCAACCCCCCCCCCCCCCCAGTATGGCACTTATCACTATACACCAAATTACATCTTCTTTATAGACTATTTTATAGTAAATATATAAAGCGATAAAAAGAAGAGGTTATGATAATTAGTACAAACAGGAAAATTAAAAATCAAACTACTTATTCACGTGTATAGTTATATAGACCGATTCACAGATTATCCACGAAACCGAATCACACAATTCCATTCGATATCCACTATTTCTATGAAACCTATAATACGTTTCTAATCACATGTTGTCCAACTTGGGCTTCAAGATCACTGTTTCCATTACCAGTAACATCAAGGGTGGATTTCATAAATTCTTGGTGCTTAAAGTAAGCCAACGCATAGCAAGCACTAGCCAAGGTGAAAAAAACAGCAACGACAATCAAACTAGTAGCTTGCAAGGTCAAGGAAAGCCATTGGATAACAGCATTCAACAAATAGAACCCACATCTTGGTAAGTTGTCATCGAATCTTCTGACGAAATTAACAAAGGTATCAGTTAAAGGGCAAATCTTCAATAAGAATGGCATCTCAACAAACACCACAATCAACCCTTGGACAAGACATATAACGGAAAATATAACAACCAAGTTAAAATGAAATATGTTGGCTACCCCAAGCGCTAAACATAACAATATAGTGATGAGGGCAATCCATTGGCCATAAAGGGAAAAGTTTTTCTTTTTGAAGTCTTGAGAAAGACCACCAAATATATTCGTGAAGATTGATCCTACGCTGAGTGCCATTTTCTTTTATAGTTGTAAGGGTGTTAACTAATTTTAAAATGAAGATGTGTTATATTTACAACGGTGTTATTTTTTCTCTGTCCCACAAACCAGATCCATTTTTTGCTGCGACCGACAGTCACAATTTTCCAATACAAAATTCTCGTGTTGTCTAAGCTCCGCTTAGAGGAGGCGGAGTTATTACCTAAACCTCTGCGATGTCATACCACGGGAATTACATATCACACTGAGGATAAGGCAATTAGTACAAAATGTTTTCGATATTTGTAGATCTCTATTTCCAGGGTCCACTCAAGAACACGTGTATTCTTATTAAATGAAAGGTAGAGAGTACTTTTCTTTCCTAAAATAAAACTGCATCAATTGATTTCGAAACTCTAGACTAGCTTATTTTATCACTTAATCCTTCTCCAGATTTATGTTTTTTAGTGAATTAATCAACCAACTCTTCCCCACAATTGTTGGTGAAATAAGTCCACAGTAAAATACGAGGATCTATATTCAGAGAAATACCATAAAGAGAGTTCAAAATAGACAAGTAGTCGAACTGGTGACTATATACTCGACTTAATTATAGTATTATAAGCTCCAAAGGGTTCGGCAGTAGGGGCTAACTATGTAGGAATCTTCGTTTGAGCAATTAGAAGAGTTAAACCATGTGTCAATATTTCTTTTCTTTTGTTTTTGGATATTATACTGTATCAGGTAGTAACATATACCATAAGACCTATAATTATTAGGAATTCCAAATAAGATGCTTATCGCCAAGTTTTCCTTGAAGTGTAACAACTTTGGTAAAGCCAGATAATAAACGAAGAGCTCAAAAAAAAAAAAAATTTCTAGTCCACGAAATTTTCAACTCTTGATTCACAATGTACACCAGAAGAGATGGGACGAGAGATAGTTATCGGTTTGGTGGGGAAACCCTCCAGTGGTAAATCAACAACATTAAACTCTCTTACAGATGCCAATGCAAAGGTTGGTGCGTTCCCGTTCACGACTATAGATCCAAACAAGGCCACTGGGTACCTTGAAGTAGAATGTGCATGCTCTCGGTTCGGAAAACAGTCATTATGTAAACCTAATTATGGATATTGCAGAGATGGAAAAAGAGGTGTTCCAATTATGTTATTGGATGTTGCGGGTTTAGTTCCAAATGCACACTTGGGCCGTGGTTTGGGGAATAAATTCTTAGGAGATTTAACTGAGGCTGATTGCTTAATCCATATAGTAGATGCCAGTGGAACCACTAACGCAGAAGGAAAAGCAACTAGAGGTTACGACCCATTACAGGATATAGAATGGTTGCAAGATGAAATATTCAAATGGATTCTAGGCAATTTGATGGAAAGATGGGGATCAGTTGTGAGAAGACATGTTGCTACAAAATCCTCCACTTTAGAGACCCTAAGACAACAACTAGGAGGATATTCCGCAAACAAACAATTAGTTGGTCGAGCTCTAGACTTAATACCAAACTTACCTCCTTTGCAAGACTGGGACAATGAGACAATTGAAAAAGTTGTGAAATCTTTTATGGCAGTCAAATTTCCAACAGTATTAGCCTTGAACAAGATGGATCACCCTGATGCAGATAAAAATGTATCCAAGATCATATTAAAGTATCCTAAACTGAAGGCTGTGTTAACATCATCAATAACAGAAGTTTTTTTGCGTAAGTTGGCGTCGCAAAACTATATTAAGTATGATCTGGGAACAGAGTTTATTGATACGATAGATGACTTGGGCCCCGAGTCAGGACTTAGAGAACTAGATGATAAATTACGTAATAGAATTGAGAATATCAGAGACTTGGTATTGTATAGATTCGGTTCAACAGGTGTTGTTCAATTATTGCAAGCTGCTGCAGATTTGTTGGATCTAGTTCCTGTGTTTCCTGTTAAAAATATTCATAATTTCACTGGTGGTTCAGGACAAAACGTATTCCGCGACTGTATATTAGTCAAGAGAGGAACAACGACGATTTCTGTTGCTAGAAAAATTATGGGTGATGTAACTATCGCCGCTATAGAGGGTGTTGGTGGTATAAAAGTCGGAGAAGACGATATCGTGGATGTGGGTAAAAACGACATTTTATCATTTAAAATTGTCCCAGGTAGCCATAATTAGATGTATAGGTTAACGTTTTATAGAATTCAAGGATTTTTTTTTTATCCACCAGGAAATATATAGTTCACCACACTACACATGACTAGTGCATTCATCCTAGGTTCGACCGGATTGGTTGGTCTACAAATTCTCAAACATTCTGCGACAGTTTTTGCTAAGGTAACCACAGTTAGCCGCAGACAACCCCAGGCAAGCTTTCCAGAATTAGATGCCATTGTTGAACCTGACACCTCCAAATGGCCATCGGTCATTTCAGAACTGGATTCAACCGTTTACTTCTCGGCTTTTGGAACTAATAGGGCAGCAGCAGGTTCTGGAGAAAAGTTCAAAGAGATAGATTATGGGATAAATTACGAGTGCGCTAAGGCTGCTAAGCAGAAGGGAATGAAAACCTGTGTATTGATTTCATCAACAGGAGCAAGTGCTTCCTCACCATTTCTATACTTTCAAACCAAGGGCCAGTTGGAAAAAGATATAATCGATTTGAAATTTGAAAGAACCATTATCTTACGCCCTGGAATGTTACTAGGAGAAAGAGATAAACCAAAAGGTTTGTTCAACGATTTCTTGGTAGCAACTTTGAAGTATACACATGGAAACTTCTTATCTCGCTTTTCTTATGCTATATATGGGGAAGAATTGGGTATGATTGCTGTTCTGTTGGCAAATGAGGAATACGATGCTTCCAATGGTCCAATAGTCAAGATTCTAGGAGGATTTGAGTTGACAGAATTGGCTAAGAAATTGCATAACAATAACCCATGAATTGAACCAAGCTTTCTATGTTTATTTTTCTTGAATACATGTATCGTTTCAGCTACAAGCAGTACTCGTATCTTGTTTACATGTTTATCAGATCTCTTCGTAGAACAGATTAGTCTTGACGTCCTGCCACTGACAAACACTTTAGAAGTCATCTATAGAGTCAAGGTGCATTCAAAAATTATAGCTAGGTTGTCAAAGCATCCAATTTGTTGTAAAATAAACGCTTAGGGTTGAGTCACCATCGCATCAACAACTTAGAAAACCATTATTCATCATGTCTCAAAGTTAAATTGTCACATGATAATATAGTAGCACACACAACTGCTTTGACGATAAGTTTACATAGGATAAGATGATCTCACACGCAACATTAATGCTTCATAAAAAATGAGATAAGTTCTCCATTAGACGAGGTCTAGAAAAGTTATCTATAAGTAAACCTGTTTTATTCTTATTTTTAAATCAACTTGATATATTTTTTAACCAATTAATTATTCATAAAAACGTCCGATAAAAAGGAACTTGACCCAAGGAAATTATTATTTCCAAAAGAGATAACCTGGAACAACATAGCCCAATTACAACCAGTTATGAAAGAGCCAAGAATATCATAATCCAAACACAAAACATCAAGAAATTGTGCCAAGGAAATCAAAGAAAGTCAAAGTAAGAAAATACTTGCAATTAGTAGTTGGGTGATTCGAAATTCTCTATACTAGCAGGTAAAACGAAAACCATGATCCATATAGACGGAAAACCCCTTACTAGGCGTTAAAAAAAGGGATACCATATCGATCATCTTCTGAAGCTCGACAAACAGAACGAAATAAAAGTGCTTAATCTTCTGAACGGCTTATCACGTTATTGAAGTCGTAAAAAATTTAGGTCCGATGTCGCAAAATCAAAATCCGCCACCAAAGATCTCGTGAAAATAAAACGATCTTTTTCCCTTTTATCCACAACACGAGCTCCATCTACCTTACCTTAAACTTACATTAATGTCAGAAATTGAAGTGGTGAAAGCCTCCATCAAGTCCACTAACTTGTCGGATGCAGAAGCAGAAAAACTTTCTTCAGTTATTGAATCTATCCCTGAAATTTTGAAGGGCTTGGATAACCCAGAATACGATGAGATATACGGCTACAGAATAAACGAAACAGACAAGGAACATGTTAATGAAAGTATTAGAAACGAAATTCTATTGAAATTCTTGATAGCTGATGGTTATGACATCGACCTATGCAAAGAACGACTCTCCAATACCCTAAATTGGCGTAGTAGCTTTCAACCATTGAGTGCAGCATTTGAAGAGAAGTTTGATGCAGAGTTGAATGCTTTGGGAGTTATTACCAATTTTCAAAATGTGAGTCAAGACAATCTATACAGTGCAACTTGGAATCTCTATGGAAATTTAAAGGATCCGAAGAAGATTTTCAAGAAATTCGGAGATAATCAAAACAAAGAATTACCTGGCAGTCAGTTCCTTAGATGGAGAGTTGGATTGATGGAAAGATCTCTTCAATTAGTGGATTTCAGTGACTCCAAGCACAATAAAATTGCTCAAATTCATGATTACAAAAATGTGTCAATGTTTAGAATTGATCCCGACATGAAAGTAGCTACTAAACAAATCATCGAGATTTTTGGAGCCAACTATCCTGAATTGCTATCCACCAAATTTTTTGTAAATGTTCCACAAATCATGGGCTGGGTATTTACTTTCTTTAAAGCAATTCATGTGATAGATGCTGCAACCTTAAAGAAGTTTCAGGTGTTGAGCCACGGAGATTTACTGTCGTGGTTTGGTTCCAATAACCTACCAAAGGAATATGGAGGCCAGCTCTCTAAAGATTTATTTGCCTTAGATGTGACAAACATAAAAATGACCGAGTATGCTGAAGTCATTTTGAAGAAGATTGTTGATGAAGAAATTGCTCAAAACAACCTCGAGGTTGAGTAATTTTCAGGGCACTAAGGCTGGAACTACATCTCCCACTAATACTCTAGTCTAGTACTGTACATTATGATCTTATAACCATAATGGCTGAACTAGAAATACTCATTTATATATAGATTCAAATTTCTAGAATCAATTGTTATACATATGAATATCACGAATCTCATTGTAATCTATTACGTATAATTTGCTCTATATCATGTCAATCATAACAGTCCATCACTTCCAGATATTGAGTGGATCGAATTTAACTGCTAACAGAAGAAACGGAACTGCCACCGCTCTCTACAACTTCTATTTGATCTGATTTCTCCTGCAGCTACTGAAAATGATAGAAAAAGGTTGAATTATCCTCTCTGCCAAAAACTGATAACACTCATTCAATGTCTCCTAATAAACTTGATCTTGTTTCTGACCTACAACTACTTCGTCTAATGATACCTACTTTCCTCAGGTAATGATATCTGATATTGAAGAAAACTGGGCCAGTAAAAAATTATCTGCGAGTAACCACAAGCACACTTTGGGGAATATATCCATTGACCTTTAGCAGTATCTAATTCATCCCGGTAAATACTAATAAAACAATAATAGATATTTATCATTGTACAGCTTGAAAACTTACTAATTCTAGCCAAAAACTCTCTGATGAGAAACCTAACCTTCCACTCTACTCGACTCTATGACCCAAGTCTATCAAGCTAATAAATACCAAGCACCTTTAGCCAATACAAAGTATTTTAAAGCTAACTTGAAACTCAGCGAATTCTCTAATTATTGCAATCACCATACACTACATCACATATATTACACAAGCTTCTTTCAGATCCTATGATCAGGATGAATTGACAGGAAGCCGTTTTAGCAAACAAACTGCAACAAACTTCTAATATCTTTTGCAATGAAATTTGAAAGAGGCCATCCACCTAATCCCAATCATGGATTTACAATTTACTTTAGCAGATGATTACAGATCTAACGGAAAGAAAACATCCTGTATAAATGTACAAGAACTGTAGCTCAAACTAAAACTGTTGAGATCAGGAACTAATTCTCTCTGTTCGTAATAAACGCTCAAACCATTTTACTATCCTTTAGCATAGCTGATATACACAAGCTGTTATATATGAACTACAAACATATTCCGTAATGGTTCCGCATTACTAACTCTTAGCTAAATATCAATTGCACCGAATCACCAGAACGAACAGTATCATTTGCTACCATTCTACTCTACATCTATATTCTCCATTAATAAGATTGCCGTATCTATTATGAAACCATTCCACAAGGAACTCTGTTTATGTACATTTCAATCCGTATTGCCTAGCTTTACAATACAGTTCGTACATATAACAATCAATTATTGTTTGTAAACCTACTATTTTCCCATGCGATATCTTTATATCCTTGTGGATATATTAAGAACTTGGCACTACCGAAAACATAGCTATGGTGTAACATCATCGAAACAACATATGATATTTAGCAAATGTGTGCTAGACATCACTTGATATTTTGCCGAATTTAAACCTATCACTGATATTGATCATACTTCTGACATATACTTAGGAGTACTATTCCGTATATTAGATTTATTTTGTACCTGTATTAGTACTCTTGCAAGTACTTTAATTAGCAAGTCCAGTAATTGATACAAATCAATTCATCGCTTGTAATAGTCAAAGCATATTTCAATAATATAACAGGTGTTCTTTTCTACTATTAGGTAAATCGAGTCTAAAAGTGAATGAATAAAGAAAGCATATTTTGAATAGTATGGTAATTGTTTGCTTAGCTAAGATGTTATGATCACTTATGATCAATTTACATGAAGACATCAGTTCCAGTTTTGAACATATGGTATTGAAGTAGATTGTTAAGCTCGGTGTAGATCTTTATTTACTTTCGAACATGAATACACTCGAAAGTCATTAAGCTTATAACATTATGTGAGCGCCAGATTCGTACATTCATAGATACTGAAGACCCAATCAATACGTATCTAGATTTATATTGCATCGGAGAAGGTAGCATACGTTTGGTATAATGGTTATATCATGCTAAAGTTGGAATCATTTTGCAATTTTTCATCAGCATCTTATAAGTTTGGTAACGGATCTAATTGACGTTTGAGACAGTACAATGTTACATAGCTTTACTTAAGCAGTTGCGGTATATATTTATGGAAGAAAAGTACTGGCACAGACTTTAGTACCCCATTGCTGCTACTCATTCGTTGTTAGAACTGTCGAAGCTTAGTAATAAATGATATAGTTTTTTGAGTTCTATGTGATTATCTAGGGCATGCGTAATAGCAGAAGTTAATGTATTCTATGATATACAGTGGGTATGTTTGCAATAGCCATGTAATAGTGTGTAATGAGATAGGATATAAGAGATGTGGGATTGTAATTGTGTGGTGTTTCTAGGGCCGATGCGAATTGATGAATTTACAATTCATTTTTGAATAGTTGTAGTTTGATTAAAAGTCCTAAGCATCACTGAGTATAGTATTTATATTTACTGTTTGTTATCTCTACTGAATTGGTACAATGATCACTGTTATTAAGATCAATTTTACTTTCAGCTTCTCTGAGAATATATATATGTTGACTTGAGTTCTGAACTTGGTACTAGTTGTGGTTTAAAGTGAAATTATAGAAGTAGTTAATTGAAGTTTTAGATTTAGTTTGAGAGGGCAAGTTCCTGGTTTGATATCAGGCTGAGCATACTTTGATTTAGTTTTAGTATATATAACTGCAAGCTTCTAGTTGCTGGCTCGAATGTGTCCTGATAAGTTGTTGGAAGTGAGCAACTACATAGTTTTATGTTTTGGTGTTATGACATTGCTGGTACACAGAGAGAGGTTTGTTTCCAGTATTCACAAATGCATTGGATTGCTGAATGTGTTATCTAGTACGTTATCTTAGTACGGGCGCGGTTATTGTTTTAAGAGTGGGTTTAGATTGGTTATAAAAGTTTGTTGAACTTGGGGATGTTGCTCTATTGCGGTATCTCTGGTTATTCAGATACCACAATTGGCTAGGAAAGGTTGTGCCATATCTAGTTTTACGTGTCCAGTCTTTTTGATGTTGTTGTTTATTATAATTCTTAAACATGTTTTGAGTCCTTATATTGAAGTATATCTTCGATAAATTGGATAGTTATTGGTATTAGATGAGAGAAGTTGTAATTCTAATGCCTGTTAGAATTTGCAATAACTATAAATGCAGCTTGAGGTTGTTTCTTTTTTTTACGGTGTGTTTAGGGGGAGAATTGTCCTTGAGAGTATCCACAGATTGCTTGTGTCTATTTGATACGAGAGTGAGAATAAGTGGATTGATATCAATTAGAACATTTTTGTTACTTTGAGTATAGTTTAGATATAGACTCTCCAGATTTGTAGAATGTGATAAATCGTTGCAACATTGCAACTTCAGTTTTAAGACACCTTGAGATCTTACAGCAATTTCCTTTGATTTGGTTTGAATGAAACTTATTAATTTGGTACTCAGCCTTAAACTAGGATTGAATACTTTTGCAGAGGTCAAGTAATATATCAACATTTGACTCCATACGATCAAGAAATAATTTTACTTTAATAGTACACGGTTATATTCCTTTGTCTCTATTTGGAATATATAATTCTACAGGCTTAGAAATGAACAAGTAGCATCTGTAGCTGCGCTACACTCCTTTCCAGGATCCTTCCAATTCATCAAACCTCCTTCTCCCCACTTGTCTCCTTTTAGCACCACTATAGTCATCATAATCTCTTTTCATGTTTTCTCTCTTTAATCTTCTTAAGTTTCTAATTCTTTCGTTTTCTCGTCTTTCGATTTCAGAAGAAGTCAATACCTCGACCAACGGTTCCCAATGATCGTTTCCATTTTGAATACTAGTTTCTGTAAAAATTCGGATTCCATTTTCAAAAATTATTCCCCTGACAAGATGTAAATTGTGTATTTCATTGTTAAAAGTGCCTTCTATAATCTCTTTCTTGACACGAATGATTATTTCATGCAATGCATGCGAAATTGCTGGTTTGAATTCCAAGGAAAGACCTACATCCGCCACCACGATTTGTGCAAACTGTTCAGGAGTCACCTCGTTTTGATTCAAATCCCATTCAAATCTATCTTGATATAATTGTTTGTTTAAATTTACAGCCAAGTCAATAATTACATTGCAGGGATTATTAGTAGGCAATTGCAAATTGGAAGCAAAATTGTATTCCTCAATTTGTTGATTGATAGAATCAGCTATCTGCAGAATCATTGCATTTGGTAATTCTAAATCATTGCACACGATTTCAGCAAATTGATAAGGCGTTATAAGGGATTCGTTTAAGTTCCACATGAAAAAATCAACAAGCTTATGTGTGGAGTTGGAATTTTCTAAAGCTATCTTGATTGGAATCAAAATTTGTGGTTTTCCAACCAATTCCGAGATCTTTTGTTCATCATCAAGTTCTTTCATATAGGGAGTGTTTCTAGCAGGAGAAAACTTTTGGACATTGGCTTGAGTTTGATTGGTAATACTTCCTTTGTTGGTGAGGTTGGCAGAAGGAGTGTCCTCAAAATCAAAGTCATCTATGTAATCTTCGGAATAGTTAATCTGTTGGGCAATACGCTTGGCTTGACGGCCAGTAGGAGCTATATTTAACAATAATGAATTGTCATTTTCCTCCAGTAATCGCTTGGAAAGACCCGAAGCTAAGCCTTGGACAAAGAAGGATGTAGTATCAAATGAGAGGGATGACATGGATATATTCTTGGTTTGTATGTAGTGTTTGTTTAGTGTTTTTTTTTTCTTTTTGAACTTTTCTGCCAAAATGTATTTTTCAGACACATTGGTTTCCACACACGACCAACGATTTTAGAGCCAAACATAAACAAACACGTCTGAATTTAGGCACTACCATCATTGAACCTTCAACATGGAATCATCTAGTATTTTGAGTAATTACTTGATGTCACTGACAGAAATTAAGTCAGATATATCGTTTGAAAGTTTTTCCAGAGAGTTTCCCTCCAGAACTCCGCAGGACGTGGTTAGAGCAATTTACGATCAATTGATAATACAGCAAGAGCAGAATATTCGTTCAAAAGTTATAGATACTATCAACAATACTTATAAATTTCCTGTGAATCAAGTTTCATCGGTTATTCAAAAGAATAGCAGTGTCAAAGAGAAGAAATTGAATAATCTCATTAATCAAATGGAAAAACTTGCATCTACGTTATCTTTACAAGAGCAGTCTTTGAGTGAAGAGTCTGACCAGTATATAAAGGAAATTAAATTATTAATAGGAGAATTAAGCAGTCTAAGGTATGGCAGAAAAGATGATTTTTATGAGCCTGCTATGGATGAAGCACGGGAATGTATTGCAAAAATTAAAAAGTTTTTCGATATCAAAAGGTAGGTCTCAATAGTTGATAGCTTTCAGCTCCTTTCCCACTAATGATTCCAATCTATGTACTTCATTTTGGCCAATCCATTTCCAAATTTGAAATTTCCAATTTAACCCATCCCTATCCCCTAACTGATAGTTTGATTCCAAGCCTCCTGTGGGTGGTGTCCCTTGCAAGTACACAAGTCTGCCAATTCTCGAATGGACAAGGGCCATGCAGCACATGACGCAAGGTTCATGTGTTGTGTAAACTATCATATTATGACAGAGATATCCCTCGCCATCTTCTTGGGAACTATGTTTCCTCCTATGCAATTCATTATTTGCAATCGATGAAATTGCTTTCATCACACTATGGTCGTATGGTGTTTTGGATCCAGTATTTGCATGTATAGTTTTTAATTTGATCGAATCATTTATATTCTCTGCTATCAAAGTAGCCAGAACACCACTACAGTCACTGCTGTCTTTGCTTTTCTTGATACATTGTTCAAGCTCATCGAGAAGAGTTGAGACTATTTCCTCTTCACGGGAAATATCGAACTCAACTGTATTAAGGAATTGGTGGTTTGGATTTCCCTTCCAAGCTAATGGCCAATATTTCAGTGACCAGGCTTGTGTAATGTCTTTGGTTTGTGGAGCGTATCGAGGAACTTCAATTAGTCCGACGCTTCTTATTTCCACACCAGGGCAGTGTTCATGAATCAAATTAATGAGTTTCCCTTCGTCAATATATTCCAATGAACATAAAATAGATCTTATGCATTCATTCACTTTCATAAATCTCTTAATGTGTGTTAATGACACGGGATCCGGATCTGTCAAATGGTCTCGAATTAGGGCTACTATTTTTTGAGTGTCTTTTGGGTTAATATCACAATACCACACACTGACTAAAGTTGGCTTCTCGGAAATCTGGTCTTCATTTGCTCGAATCTGCTTTAAAACTCCATAGAGAATTCCTTGCTCGAGATTGACATGTTCATTTTCACTATTTTTGCTTGTCTTCATTTAAGTTGGATCTAGTTAGTTTGGTGTGAACTTTTTTCTTGGATACGAAATCCAAATATATCTTGGTTATCCTTTGCAAAAGAAATGAAATGTTCATTGCGACAGCATATAGATCAACTCTGTATAGACTTATCATCAGAACTCCCTAGCTATTTGAAATTTTTAGACAATGTGGTGATTGCCAGATTATCATCACGTAAGATACACATCTTACCAGTGCTTCATCCATCAAATACGTACTTGGATTTCTTGGACACGTTAATCGCGTACTTAGTCTCGCAAAAGTCCATCAACGTGTTGGCCAGTGGTTATAAAGATTCCAGTATGGATAATCAGTGTAATTCACGAACTATGAGCTCCTCATCGAACTTTGCAATGAATTATATGCGTAATTCGAACTGGAGCTATACATTTCAGTTAATTGGAGCTCATAATTTTTTAGAATTGGTTATAAACTATAAAGGGTTTAGTGCTGTTGGCAGTAAGAATTCGCTACAAGTATTTGGTGATTCCAATCAGTTTTCTTTTAAAGATGATTTCAATGCAGTATCTAAGAACAGAGTGCTAAATAGATCAAATGGTTCTGGAAAAGGTAACAAACGTTGCTTACTCCCTCGTGAAGTTAACCAATTACTTTCAGACATATTTCCATCTTATAAATCTAAGCCAGGTGGTATGCCAAAAAGCTTTCGTAAAATAAGGAAAACCATGCTTTCGGTTATTTCAAGAGACCAGAAGTTGTCTTATAATGCTATATATTCTAAACTAATCGGCTATGGTAAGCCTAACCACCACGAAATCGAGAGAAATAGAACACCTCTCCAGCTTGTTGTAAGGCTTTGCCTTGTGATCCTTTATAAGCTACTACCACTTGAAATATGGGGTGGAAGTGAGAATAAGAAGATTTTACAGAGTGAGATTTCCAACTTCATAAGGATAGGTGTACAGGAAAAGGTACATGTGAAAGATCTACTTCGTGGTATTAAGCTTCTGGATTTTAAGTGGCTAGGAACTACCGAGAAGATTTCATCTAAACAGGATTTTGAATTGAGAAAGCAAAATCTAATTCATTTTTTAGACTGGATATTTGAAACACTAATAAAACGGATCATTACAGCTTTCTGGTATGTAACTGAATCCCAAGATTCTAACGGAATGCGGTCACTGTATTTTCCTCATCATATTTGGGCGTGTATTACTAGTAAATGGTTATCCGTTTACATTCGCGAAAATCTTGTCAAGCAGGAAGTATCAAAAAGCTGGAGTACGAGAGAAGTGTTTAATATTGGTTTTGTTCGGCCCATTCCTAAAAAGACGGATTTTCGATTTATTTGCGTTCCTTCTAGAGGTAATCTAACGTTTCTTGCGAGCCAGTCGGAACCGATATCGAGGGAAAAGGATAGGTTTGAATTCATTAAATATAATTTGGAGATATTACAGCTGATACTGCAAATTTTGCGTCTGAAATTGAACCGAAGAAGTAATAATAACCCGTTTTTTAATCCCAAATGTCGATCTAGTGGTGATGTGGCACTGTTTATGATCAATTTTCGGAAGAGTTTTTTGAACTCACACCAAGAAAAGCTCCCCAAGCTTTTTCTATTAAAATTTGACATGAAGCATTGTTATGATCGATTAAACCAGGAAGCAATCCTAAAACAAATCGAAGGATATTTTCATGGCGAGAACGAAAACACTCCTTATTATTTCCGCAGGTATGTACAATTGGATGATTCTCTGTTTAATTGGAAAAAGACTTCTTCCAGGATCCATAACTCAGCGCACAATTTCAATATGATTCAAGAACTGGCCTACTTGAATGGGATTCGAGGTGCATATTTGGATAAAGTTAAAACCACAAAGTTGTTAAAGAGAGATATTATACTGATTTGCAAAAACTTGATATTTGATTCTCAAGTAGTCATTCGGAATGAACAGGGGCATTATGAATTGTATAGAAGAAAAAGAGGTGTGTTCCAGGGGTTCCCTTTACTGGGTACATTCTGTGATATTGTTTATTCAGCCATGGTTGAAGAAAAATTCAACTTTTTGCAGCACCGTGATTCGAAGTCGTTGTTCTTGAGGTTGGCTGATGATTTTTTGCTTATATCAACAGAGATTCAGGATTGCATAGACGTGAGAAAAATCATTGATGGTAAAGAGCTTCATAAGTTTGGGGCGCATGTGAACATTGACAAGACTTTATTTAAAAGTACCAATGATTCAATTAATACAAGTATAAAATTTGTTGGTTTAGATTTGGATTTGAATACTATGGAGATAAAAATGGAATATCCTCATTTCATATCAAAGACGTTAAAATATCGTTCATTCAAGACACTATTGACTTATTTGTATAATGCCTATAAAACCCGTTTACATGGGTTTTTAATGGACCTTTCGTCTGGTTCCATAGAAGGGGTCTTGTGGAATTTACGTGGATTGTTAGAAATTATTTTGGTAGCAATCTCACATGACTACAAGCGCATTAAACGAGGTGATGCGTTTTCCAATGATAAATTTATCAATTTTCTAAAGGATATACGTGATCATACCATAACAAAGTTTGTAGAAGTCAACAATTCGTTTGATTTTCTTGATATTATTATATCAGAATTTAATGCAGTCATAGTGAAATGCCTTGGCGGGAGAAAGGAATTTGGATTTCTCCTCGAAACGATACCAATATAAAAACTAAATATATGTCAGTTGTATTTACTACACAATGCCGAACGAACTTTTTAAATTCTCACTGTCTTTTTGTGATCTCATTTTCTCTACTTCAGCTATTCCTCCTGACTTTTTGAGTTTCTTATCTTCAACAAAATCTCCCAATTCCTCTTGAAACTGGTTGAGTTTCATCATTTCACGTTCTTTTTCCCTCAATTTCTCTGCTCTTTCGATTGCCTCTACTCTGCTTTGATGATCAGGTACAAGGGCAACCACTTCATTCAAAACTGCATCCTTTATATCATGTAAACTTTCACCTGGCTCCGGTATGTAAAGGTTTGCAACAACCTTATTTCGTTTCCTTGTACTTCCTTTGCTCTGTTCTATGGAACATTGTTCAATCAAGGTAAATGTCTCTTCCATCTTTTTGATGTCTTCTTCCAAATCAATGGTTAATTCATCTTGTACTTTAAAGAAGTGTTGTTCCTCGCATACTTTATCAAGTTCAGTTTCCCAAATCTTTTTCCAGACATTTCTTTCTTTTGAAATGAAATCGGTCATAGAACGAAGAGCCAGTTTGGCGTTCTCTATCTCTTTAACTGTATTCTTGATTTGCTTCTCGCTGATTCTAACCCCTCTTTGAGCTACATCCTTTCTTAATTCCTCTACCAAATCTTGTAAATCATCAACCTTGGTGATCAATACGTCAGATTCCTCGGATAATTTAGTATGGCACGTTTCCATGAAGGATCTATTGGAGTCCTTTGATATTTCAAGGCCATATTCCTGGAACTGATCAAGTTTTTCTGTCAACAGCAGGATAATCAGCTTGAAATTATCGACCGATGATCTGTGTAATTGTCTGAGGGCTTTCAAATCCTGTTCAATCTTGCGGATCTTCTTCAAGTCATACGAGGAAGTTCCTGTGGCTGTATTCACTTCTTTATGACTAGTAGGTAGGACTGGTGCTGGAATATCTATCGAGGAAATGGATTCTTTTACTTGCAGAATAACATTGGCATTCATAGCTTCTATTTTCTTGGACAAGTCTTGTATCTTCAGCTCTAAGTCATTTATTGCTTTTGCTTGGGAATCTGGCTCGTTCAAGCACAAGAGAGTCCCTGATTTGACATCTGACAATAAATTCTCTTCAAGCTCGTATAATACTCCACTGCCGGGGTCTTGGATATAAATTTCAGGAAAGCTTGCTGATCCAGGTGAATATGCAAATTTTTCCACAAATAAAAGTCGAAGGGAAGCAAATGTTACTGGGAATTTTATGTCCACTTTCTTTGTTTTCTTGTTGATTTTCAAAAAAACATAAGATTTGTTGCCATCATTGGTTGCATTGATGGGTTTCCTTTCCGGGATGTCTTCGTGTGAAGATTCATTCGCGAGTGAGCTGCGGGCTGCGGTGATACTCGGCAATGTACTAGGAGTAGAAATGTTTGCAAGTTTGGCATATTGGTAGGCACTAAATCGTTTAGAAGCTCGACGTTGAAGAGCATCCCCTTTTTGTAGCTGTGACAAGGCATCATTTTTGACTGGTGGTTGGGAAGAATGGGATGCTACTCTTTCAGGAAAATCATGTTCTACTGAACTTGGCTTTAATAAATTCTCGGATGGTGGGGAAACTGTTGTTGCTGGTGATGCTGCGCTTTCTATCAGGCTCTTGGATGATCTGTCTTGGGATAAACTCTTTGCTTTGGCTTGTTTAGCTTTTAAATTCTGCAACAAAGTAACAATGATATTCCGAATGTTTGGTAAGAACCTGTCCAAATTTTCTTGAGAAGGCGCTTCACTTAAAGCAGCTTCTAAGATGATTCTTAAAGCTTGAGGTACGTTACCAATATCTGAAATATCAATCCCATTGCTGGTGAATGCTCGAGTAGCAGCTCGGAAATCGTTTCCAAGTTTAACATATGCGTCCGAGACAAACTTGTCATCTGCTTCCTGGCGAGCCCATTGCGTTAAGCTCTCCAACAAATGCTTAGTTGATACAAGAAGTCGAGTTACACTTGTTTCGATACTGTTCAAGCGTCGGCTTCCCGTCATAGCTGGAGGAGAATTGGATGTTGACATACGTTGGTTGTTTACTAATGTGTAATTGATCTACATTTATTTTTTTTATTTTTTTTTTTTTTTTGGTTTGTGAATTCAAGTGGACCAACTTTGGATCACTGAGGTTAGGCAGCTCTGGCTGCGTATCAAAATTGGTACAGTTTGATCTGCTTTTAATTCGAAAAAAAGAATCTGTGTGTATATTAGAGGGAGTTAGTGTTAGAAAGTTTCTATTTAGTTTCAGCTAAAGTATTTCTGGACAATATCAATATCCGCTGGGTTCTTTTGTAAAAGGGCTATGGCTTCACTGTGAGGTACAGAACCCAACAACTGTCTTGTAGCAGCAACGACTCTTTCCGCAGTAGCACCAGCAATAGAAGCATGTGCAAGTGCTTGAATAACAGAATCGACAACCTTTGGAATTTGATTGTTAATGGAAGGATGGTTGTTTTCAATCAATTCACTCAAGAACATATAAGCAAAAGGAGCCGCCGATTCATCTTGAACAATTGGCAATAATGTAATCCATTGATCAATTATAGTGTTCAAGTTTGGTATAGTGCTGGAAAACCTGTGACAAATCTTGGCAATGGCAGAAACTGAATTTTCTGTGGCATGGATGTTTTCTTCGGCTCTGGCATCAGGAACCGAAGCCATTTTAAACATAGGTTCCAAACAAGCTAAACAGAATTGAGCGTAATCTTCTCCTCCAAACTGGGCTGCGACACCAACAGCATATGAACTTGCTTGTCTAATACTAGCATGGGGTGATGTGATAGATTCAGCAACAACATTAGCAAACATATCTCTATAAATAACTGAGTTTGGACCACAATGTTCCAAAATGTCACACACAACACATAACCCACAAAGTTTGATATTGGTATTTTCATCATTAATAAATGAAGCCACGGTTGGAATTAATATTTGGAAATGTGGGAGGAAGTTAGCTTGTGAGTTCTTGAATATGGACGAAAGGGCCTTATTAATCTCATCGAGTAATTCTTCGTCAGTATATTCATCTTCATCTTCTTCAACATCTTCGGTATATTCGTCATCTTCGTTATCACGAGCTTTAATTCTCTCACAAATTTCAACAAGATTGGTATTAATAGACTTGGCCAATGAATCCAATTGAGGTGAAGAAAGGGAGTTTGGTCCCAATACAGTGATGCATTCCACTAAGGCGGTATAATAAGCCACAAGCAATTCTGGAACTGGCTCATTGGTCAATACTTCAACCAACTTTTCGGAGATCTTGGACCAGAATACCAATGTTTCAGTAGAATTGTTTCCAGTTGCAACTACGGAACATTTAAGCAATGAAGCGAGGGTTAAAGCGGCAGATCCTCTTACTCCGTCATGTAAATAAAAGTCCAATCCTGGAATGGCAATATCCTCGATGATTTCCTTGACCCATGGGAAAAAATCACCCTTTAATTGAATAGCATAAGTTCTGAGTAAATCAATAGCAGCAACTTTTTCATCTAAAGCAGCGGTATGAACGGCAATCAATTTCCCAGATAAGTTAATGACATCCCATTCTTCGTTAGAGTTGAATTCTTCAGCTTGTTCTTCTTCCAATAAGGAAATATCTTGGGTAGCCTTGGCAGAAGTCAATAATGGTGGTAACACTGAAGGTAAGTAAGGAATGAAATCCTTACCTATTATTCTACAGATTCTTCCCCAAGCTTGCTCAAGATATTGCTTGACTGGGTCATCATCTTGAGTAGCGGTTTCTTGAATATGACCAAATAATTGGATCAAATCTTGACAATGAGGGGCAAACTTTTCTTTACCAACAGCCAAGGCAATCAAAGTAGCACATTCAATACACTTGGCCTTCAATAACCTGTTTTCGTCACCCATATCTGTTTTTAAAACATCAGTGAGCAAAGGCATCAATGTGTCGTAGTACTTTATAAATGTCTTTTCAGCAGCATCGGCAATTATAGCAATGGTGGTCAATACTTGTTCTTGGACATAACGTTTAGGAGATTGTAACAAGCCTAATAAGTTGCTCAACAAGTCATCCAAGTATGGTTCCAATATTTCTTTTGAAGCAGCTTCAGAAAAGTTGACTAAAGCAGCAGCAGCATGCGATTGGACTCTTGGCACTGATTTATTGGTCAACTTTGAAATTAACGCTGGTAAAATCTTATTACCTGCAGTTCTTTGAATCACGTCGGCAAAATCAGTAGACATTTGACCTAAAGCGTTACAACAAGCGTATTGAACCCTTGGATGGTCATCGTTCAAAGTTGGTAAAATCAAATCTAAAATCTTTGGGATTTCATTCATCAACACGTCAGCACAACCTTCGGCGGCAGAAGAAAGAGCCATAAGTGCTGCTTGACGTTCTCTCCAGTTGGCAGATTGTATCATGGCTGGAAGATATTGGAAAAGAGGGGCAGCTAATGCTTGACCATTCAATCTCAATGCGGTTCTATCCAAAGCTTGTCTGGCAGCATCATGTTCAGGTTCTTCATCCTCATCTTCAGTGTCATCGTTGTTGTTCCATTCAGCGGCATCATCGTCATCGATACAAACTTCAGTCAACATAGACAAGGTTATTAATACCATTTGCTCGGTATAAGATGGAGTACGCTTACACATTGAAGGAGAAACTTCAGCAAATGTAGTAAGCAATTCAAGTGATGCCATTCTAGTGTTTGATTCCAAATCTTTGTTTTTAGAAACAGCAGCACAGAAATCGATAATGGTAGGGAACATGTCTTTAAACATCTTTGGGGCCAATTCAACTAAATCAATCAAAGATTCTAAAACTAATGCTAATGCTTGATCTTGACCATTTTGTAAAAATCTAGGTAATGAGTTCAACAAGTTTGGTAATAATGGAGATAAAGATTGCCAGTTCTTCTTTGGGAGTTCTCTAAAGAAAGCTACGAAAGCAGTACATGCAGCAATACGAACGTCATCAGTTTGGTCCTCGAACCCAGAATTGAAAACGGGCAATACGTCATTCAAATAAGACTTGTCAATCAATTCAGGAGTAGCTGAGAAAACTCTGAAGGCTGATTCGCGGAAACTTGGATCTGGATTTCTAGTGGCTTCAAATAAGGTAGGTATTAACTCATTCCAAGAACCTGCTGGAGACGCATCTTCCTTGGCAACTTCAGAAATTGCATCGGAAAGCTTGTGTCTGACTTGATTTGATTGTTGAGAAGTGAATCCCTTCAATAAGATTGATCTAATTTGGGCTCTGACCGGTTCACTAGTAACACCAATTGTTCTATCGGTGACACTGGATAATTCACGAGGAGACTTTATGGCAATTCTTCTAAACAAGACTGCTGCGAATGATCTAATGGTATCGTTACTTCCCATGCATGATTGCTCGGCTAAGAAAACAAGGAGCATTTCAACGTTGGCTTGGATGGTCCATTCATTATCAAGGGATTTCTCAGCAGCAGATCTGATAGCATTGTCGGCCGAGGATAAATTTTCCAACAACTGAGCTAACACAGCCTGTACATCTTCTGGTAATAATGACATTGTAGCAAAATGAGGAGCAAGGAAATAGTTTCAGTTCTTTAGATACAAGAGCTGAATTTCAATACACCTAAATGGTACGCTGATGGAATAAGTACAGGTAGTTTTGTAATCACTAGCTATGGTTAGGTTACTCAGTTGAAACGAATCTCCCTTGCTTAAATTTTCAAAAATTTTTTTGGAAAAAAAAACCCTAAGAAGAGATCACGTGATCTAGAATACGGGCTTAAGTCTAAAGACGGGGATAATGAACAATGAGTGAATAGAACTTGATTGGATGATACAATGTTAGAATATCCTTCAACTACTTGGATGGTCCTAGTTTTGAATAAGTTTAGAGTTTTGAATCATTCTTTGCTTATTGTGTAAAGCAGGAGACTTTTTTGTTATATTTCGCAGCTTTTTTTAGATAAACATGTGAAAAGAACCACGCTAGAAAACGTGTACAAATAAACACCTGATATATTAACAAGGAGATGCGGCATATATAATTTAGAGAAATATTACTATATCAGAATCCTTATTTAACAAAGCAACACGAATTAGATATAATTAGAGCTATAATAGCGAGTCATTCATGGTGATCTTCTTTGTGCGCTCAATGCTATCCCAATCTGAGGATTTGCGTAACCAGCTTTTGTAATTGTTGATCTCGAGTGAACAACCACCACTCGAACGATAATTCTTCCTGTATTGAGTTTGTATGTAGATCACAAACAGACACAGTCATGTTACCTAGAGACAAATGTTAATAACAAGACACCACCAATGTAAACAGTAATCCGTAATTGGCAAAATGATGTAATTGAAGTCAGAAAGCAAATTGGATCATGCAGAGAACTTATTGCATTTGTGAACAACAGTCTTGCAAATTAATGGACGTTAGTAGTGATGTAGAACTGCAGTGGTAAATTTGAGGTGGACATTTAACACTTTTTGACACTTCTTGTCAACCACATATCAATATTGGTATGTTAGTTGAAGCAAACATACAGAAATTCAAAGAAAGGAAGAAAGAAAGAAACACGGATCCAAAACTTCAATGCAAGTTTGCAACTAATTTATACTCCAGAACCCACAAGTAAATCAACCATACAGATTGATTGAAACAATCACATGACCCAAGCCACGCGTTTTATTATTTCATGGTTCCATATAAAGCCCATTGCAGTAGCTTTTCACAAATAACCTATACTACCGTATAAGACTTTGTAGAAATGAGATTGCTATTACCATCCATCAGCCTTTAACCTGTTAGGTAATTGGCTTTAGCCAATAGAATCATACCTAATCTCGTACGATAATACTGAAAATTCTGCAAAAAAAAACAGTCTAAAAATACCAGACTAAAACTTAGCTGCAAATATTCTCGTATACTAAATACTAGCAAGTATAAAGATTACTATATGATCTGAAAATATTAATTGGTACAGACTATACAAATTATAAATTACAAATTACAAATTATTTCAAGTTGACATGAAACCAGATAATTGCCATCGAATATAGTGAACAAAGTAATTGTTTATTAGGTATGTTACAAGTTTTCTACTTTTTCAAAATAGTGATAACGTCTTCGTCTTCTAAAACATGTCCAAGACCGACAATTTGAGGTTGATGCTTTACTGAAGTACCAAAAACCAATGCATTTCTAAAATCTTCCACCAAGGACTTGTGGATGGAATTACAGAAATCTTCAACTGTACATCTATCGTTTCTTAAAACCACTGGCTCGCTGAAATCAGGTAATTTACCCTTTGGCTTAGTGTAGACTCTCACCAAGTTAAGCTTTTCCCACATTAATTCCAACAAATCATCCAAGTTCCAACCATTACCGGAAGAAATTGGGATAGCATCAGGAATTTTGGTTAAAAGGTTCAATTCTTCGATGGAGAATGAATCGATCTTGTTCAACACGTAAATGGCAGGTATGTATCTTCTTGCCTTTTCTTCTATAGCGTCAATCAAATCATCAACGGTGGCGTCGCATCTGAATGCAATGTTGGCCGAGTTAATTCTATATTCGGACATGACAGCTCTGATTTCGTCATTGTCCAAATGAGTTAATGGAACTGTGTTGGTTATATTTATACCACCTCTTTCCTTCTTGGTAATGACAATGTTTGGTGGTTGTTTGTTTATCCTTATTCCCATTCCTTCCAATTCATATTCAATAATTCTCTTGTGTTGCAAGGGCTTGTTGACATCCAACACCAAGAACAACAAGTTGACGGATCTAGCAACGGCAATAACTTGCTTACCTCTACCTTTACCGTCCTTGGCACCTTCAATAATCCCCGGTAAATCCAACATTTGAATCTTGGCCCCCTTATACTTGATAGTACCAGGAACAGTGGTCAAGGTTGTAAATTCATAAGCAGCTGCTTCAGAATGGGTTCCAGTTAATTTAGATAACAAGGTTGATTTACCAACCGAGGGGAACCCGACGAACCCAATAGTGGCCACCCCAGTTCTGGCGACATCGAACCCAATACCACCACCTCCTCCACCGGAGGAACTGTCAGTTAACAATTCTCTTCTCAACTTGGCTAACTTGGCTTTAAGTTGACCCAAATGGAAGGACGTAGCCTTGTTCTTTTGGGTCTTAGCCATTTCATCTTCAATAGCCTTGATCTTTTCCACAGTAGTCATGGTGCCGAGTTAATTACAGTTGATAAGAATAGCAATCACTTATTTAAAAAAATTTTCAGATCTGTATATTACTTTTTTTAGGTCGTGTGAATTGTCCAAGAAGTCATCAACCGCAGTTAAAAAAAAATGGTGAAAAAAAAATTTCATAGTGGTTGACACTTGCTAGTATATTTCCATAGATCAACAATGGCTAAGAAAGGAAAGAAAGGAGGTAAATCTGGTGGTGATTTCTGGGACGATGAAGACATGGCCCAGGAACAACCGCAAGCTGAAGAATTCGGCAATGGTGCTGAGTCAGCTGAGCCAGTTGAGCCAGCTGAATCAGCTGAAGCTACCCCAGAACCAGCTGGACCTCAAGAAGCTTCTGCAGACGATATAGCTGGAGATTTCTTGAGTTCGATTAGAAAGAACAAGCAAAAGAAGGACCAAAAGGAAGAGGACGACAAAAAGTCTAAAGATGGACCAAAGATCTTGTCCAAAAAGGAAAAGGAAAAGTTAAAGAAGGAAGCTGAAAAGCAGAAAAAGAAGGAACAAGCTCAATTGAAGAAGGCTCAACAAGCATCCAAGAAGGAACAAATCAAGCAAGCTAATAAACAAAATGAATCCGCCAGAGTTTCTGCTTCTGCCACTCCTGAACCTTCTCAAGAAGCTGAAGAAGAAAAACAAGAATCCAAACCTAAACCAGCAAAGAAGGGTAAGAAGGCCCCAGCTGGTCTTGCAGCTTTAAAGAAACAATTGGAATTAAAGAAACAATTGGAAGAAGAACAACGTCGTTTGGAAGAAGAAGAAGAGCAACGTAAAGCCGAAGAAGAAAGACTCGCCGCTGAAGAAGAAGCTAGAAAGGAAGCTGCCAAGGCTGCCAAGAAGGAAAAGGAAAGATTGAAGAAGGAACAATTGAAGGCTGAAGGTAAGTTATTGACCAAAAAGCAAAAGGAAGAAAAGAAGTTGCAAGAACGTCGTCGTCAACAATTATTACAAGCCGGTAACATTACTATTGCTGGTTTAGAAAAGTCCGACGAAGCTCCAAAGCCAAAGAAGGTTGTCTACACTAAGAAGAAGTCTACTAAGCCAAAGACTTTTATTCAAAAACCACAAGCTTCTAAGGTTGAAGAAAAGAAGGAAGATGAAGATGATGAAGCTTTGATTGATGATTGGGAAAAGATGGCTTTGGACGATGACGAACCACTTGCTGATGATTGGGAGGCTGCTTTAGACGATGAAGCTGAAGCCCAAGAGGAAGAACCAGAAGCAGAAGAAGAAGAAGAACAAGAAGACGACGATGAAGCTGAAATCAAGGCTAAAGAAGAAGAAGAAGCTGCCGCTAAGGCCGAAGCTGAACGCCAAGCCAAGATTGAAGCTGAACGTAAGGCCAAGGAAGAAGCTGAACGTAAAGCCAAGGAAGCTGCTAGCAAGGCTACCGTCAAGGCTGCCACTCCATCCGACAAGGACTTGCGTTCTCCTATTTGTTGTATCTTGGGTCATGTCGATACCGGTAAGACCAAGTTATTAGATAAGATTCGTCAAACCAATGTTCAAGGTGGTGAAGCTGGTGGTATTACCCAACAAATTGGTGCCACTTATTTCCCAGTCGAAGCCATTAAACAAAAGACTGCCGTTATGGCTCAATACGAAAAGCAAACATTTGATGTTCCAGGTTTGTTAATCATCGATACTCCAGGGCACGAGTCCTTCACCAACTTAAGATCTCGTGGTTCTTCCTTATGTAATATTGCCATTTTGGTTATTGATATCATGCATGGTTTGGAACAACAAACTCTTGAATCTATTAGATTATTAAGAGACAGAAAAGCCCCATTTATTGTCGCTTTGAACAAGATTGATAGATTATATGATTGGAAGGAAATTCCAAACAACTCCTTCAGAGACTCTTTTGCCAAGCAAGCCAAGTCTGTTCAAGCTGAATTCCACAATAGATATGAACAAATTAAGTTGGCTCTTGCTGAACAAGGTTTGAACTCTGAATTATATTTCCAAAACAAGAACATGGCCAAATACGTTTCTATTGTCCCAACTTCTGCCGTCACCGGTGAAGGTGTTCCAGATTTATTATGGTTGTTGCTTGAATTGACCCAAAAGAGAATGTCTAAGCAATTAATGTACTTGTCCAAGGTTGAAGCTACTATTTTGGAAGTTAAGGTTGTTGAAGGTTTTGGTTACACCATTGATGTTGTGTTATCCAACGGTATTTTGAGAGAAGGTGACCGTGTTGTATTATGTGGTTTGAACGGTCCTATTGCTACAAATATCAGAGCGTTGTTGACTCCACCACCATCGCGTGAATTGCGTATTAAGTCTGAATATATCCACCATAAAGAAGTCAAGGCAGCCTTGGGTGTCAAGATTGCTGCCAATGATTTGGAAAAGGCCGTTGCTGGTTCTAGATTAATTGTTGTTGGTGAAGATGACGACGAAGAAGAAATTATGGATGAAGTTATGGATGATTTAACCGGGTTATTAGATTCTGTTGATACTTCTGGTAAGGGTGTGGTTGTTCAAGCATCTACTTTAGGTTCTTTGGAAGCCTTGTTAGATTTCTTGAAGGATATGAAGATTCCAGTTATGTCTATTGGTTTAGGGCCAGTATACAAGAGAGATGTGATGAAGGCTACTACCATGTTGGAAAAAGCCCCAGAATTAGCCGTCATGTTGTGTTTTGATGTCAAGATTGACAAGGAAGCCGAACAATACGCTGATGAACAAAACATCAAGATCTTCAATGCTGATATTATCTATCACTTGTTTGATGCCTTCACTGCTTACCAACAAAAATTATTGGAAGCTCGTCGTAAAGAGTTTATGGAATATGCGGTGTTACCATGTGTATTGAAGACCATTCAAATTATCAACAAGAGAAACCCAATGATTATTGGTGTTGATGTTGTTGAAGGTGCTGTACGTATTGGTACTCCAATTTGTGCTGTTCGTACCGACCCAGTCACCAAACAACCAAATGTTATGGTGTTGGGTAAGGTCACCTCTTTGGAAGTTAACCACAAGTCAGTTGATTCTGTCAAGAAGGGTCAAACTGCTGCTGGTGTGGCTATGAGATTGGAAAACCCATCGTCTGCTCAACCAACCTGGGGTCGTCATGTTGATGAAACTGATAACTTATACTCATTAATTTCCCGTAGATCTATTGATACCTTGAAGGATCCTGCATTCAGAGATACAGTTTCAAGAGATGACTGGTTGTTGATTAAGAAGTTGAAGCCTATTTTCGATATTAAGTAATGATGACGTTTGCATTGTTTATAACTTTTTCTATATACATATTACTGTTACTCTAAGTGTACAATAGCTATGTAGGTATGGACATGGTATGGTTGTTCTAGAAGAGGTCGTGCAAAGCTACCAATTCTTGCACCAATAAACTGCTCTTATTTCGTAAGAAAAACTGCGTGAAAAAAAACCGAAGGTAGAGAAAGTATAGCATATAACCAAGTAAATACAATCAAAGAACGATGCAAGACTTACCACCAGTTGGAGGTTACGAGCCAATTCAATGGAAGAGAAACATCCCAGCTAGAGGATTCAGTGGGAACGTCTATTTTTGGGGTATCACTGCATTTATGGCATTTGGATTTTATAGATATTACAAGGGGGTCGATGAACAACGAGAATTGTTGAGAGAAAAAGCATACGCCAGATTCAACTTAGAGCCATTGTTGTTAGCTGAAGAAGACAGAAACCTCGCTAGAAGATACTATGCCGAATTAGCCAGACAAAAGTTGGTTAGAGAATCCATGTCCCCAGAAACCAGAGCCAAGTTTGATGAAGAAGTTTACCACGATAAGTCCAAGTTCCGTTTCCCAAGATTCACATCTGGTATCGATGCAAAGGATATCTAGAGAGTTTCTGTTCATTAGCATTCATTTCTAACGAGGTATAACCAAGTATTCAAAAGGAGGGTGACGATTTTTATGAAAATTTTCAAGTTATGTCTAAAGTGCCTTGTTTATAAGACACTCTAGCTGTATTTGCGACATTAGTCTGATTATATAACCTTTTGTATATTTCTGTACGATTCAAATAATATTTATTAAGATTAACCAGCCATAAACAATGGGTGACACATTTTTCGCGGTGTTTGCTAATTTCTACTACGCCAGAAAAAGAAAGAAGGAACTGGGAAATTTCACCAACACGTTTACCTTATATTAGCAACAACCATGTCCTTGAAGATCACCAACAAACAACAAGTAACTGAATTACTTGACCAGTACGACTACTTCATTTTTGACTGTGATGGTGTCTTGTGGTTGGGAGACCACTTGCTCCCACACATCCCAGAAACTTTGCAAATGTTGAAAGATAAAGGCAAGACTGTGATTTTCGTTACCAACAACTCCACCAAGTCTCGTAATGACTACTTGCACAAGTTTGAAAAGTTGGGCATATCAGGAATCACCAAGGATGAAGTCTTTGGTTCATCATATGCTTCTGCTGTTTACATCGACAAGATCTTACAGTTGCCCAAGGATAAGAAAGTTTGGGTTTTAGGTGAAGCTGGTATCGAGCAAGAATTGCACGAGTTAGGATACAAGACTGTTGGTGGTACTGACCCAAAATTAGTTGAAGATGGGGTCAAGTTCAAGCCAGACCACCCATTGATTGACAAATTAGACCCAGAGGTGGGTGCAGTATTGTGTGGATTGACATTCAATGTCAACTACTTGAAGTTGTCAATCACGTTACAATACTTGTTACAAGAAAACAAATCGTTGCCATTCATTGCCACCAATATCGACTCTACCTTCCCAGTCAAGGGTAAGTTATTGATTGGTGCTGGGTCAATTATTGAAACTGTGGCATTTGCCAGTGGCCGTCAACCAGATGCCATCTGTGGTAAGCCAAACCAGGCCATGATGAATGCAATCAAGGCTGATAACCCGGGATTACAAGCCAACCCTAAGAAGGGTCTTATGGTTGGTGACAGATTAAACACCGATATGAAGTTCGGTAGAGATGGTGGCTTGGATACTTTGTTGGTGTTGACTGGTATTGAAACCGAAGAAAATGTTTTGGCATTAGCTCAGGATGTTGCGCCAACATATTATGCTAATAAATTGGGGGATTTATACGAATTTTAGACTTGTATAGAATTAGATAATTATAGATAATACTTCGTACAGCTACCAAATGGGTCGTTTAACAACCGTGTCGGGATCTGGGACAACAAACGGTCACCATGTAGTAACTGAGTAAATAGAGTTAACGTTTTTGACATTCACATGGTATAAGCATGATTTATAGTTTGCCTATGCGATATTTTCATGGCATGTCTCTTCGATGATGTCATAGATTTTATTTTTTCTCTGTCGTGGAATGACAGCCCTGAACAATCATGGTGTGACAGAATGACGATCTGTTGACGGAACATAGAAACATTTGACGAAATTTGACGACATATATCTACTACGTATATTGCTGGCTGTTTAGAGCATAACAAATGTTATGAGGTGGTCTGTACACTAAAACGCCAAGGCGAATGTAGAAATGGTCTAGAATGGTTCACGGCCGATCCTTTTTTTTTTTGCGTTGGGGTGGTGGGATAAAAACAATAGCCTTAATTTGTAAGCCCAAGAAATACCAGGAAGGTAAACGAAAAAAATAAAATAAAACATAAACATGACAATCCAGAAAAGGATGATCTTGCCAGAGATAAACAAATTAGAATAGAAGGTCCAAAATCTTGTGTCTGACAATTGGCTCATTTATGTCAGGTTTTTGTTCCTTGTATTTTTTTGGGTAATTTTTCTTGAACTGTCTTTTTGGAGGACATTTCCATTTACAACCTCCACTCGGCTCACGCACAAACTCTAAAAAATTTAAATAAAAAATTCGTCTTAAATTTTGAACGTATTTTTTTATAAAACTAAAAACCTTCCATCTCAAATTAGTGTCCACAACACATTTCTTTCCCGTTCCCCCCCCCTTCGCTCGTCCTTTCAATTACCCATTGACTCTTGTGGTTATATCTGTTGTTATTTTATCGTTCCTAGTGATCCATTCTTTTACTCACATACCTCAGTTAACAATTTGTGTTTGTTCCCCCCTCCCCCCCCCTCACTACTACTACTGCCACCACGTCCTCCCCTAATCCAACAAGAAGAATAATATAATATTACCCATCATGTCAGAAGATAAAAAGAAAAAACTACAAGCCACGGGCTTAGTGGACTGGCCAGTGTTTAGCGAAATAATAGCCATGGACGAAGATGAAGAGGAATTCTCCAAGTCGTTGATACAAACGTTTTATACTCAAGTGGAAGAAACTTTTCAAAAATTTTCCAATTTGATCAACGAGAAAAATTTAGAAGAGTTATCCAAAGCAGGACATTTTCTCAAGGGTTCAGCCGCTGCTCTTGGATTAGGTACAATCGCCACCCAATGTGAACGAATTCAAAACTATGGTCATAAAATAAACTTTGACAATTTTGAGTATCCAGCTACTGCCACTACCACTACTACTACATCGTCACCGCATTCTATACACACCAGTTCTTCAGAAAACAATACTAATAACAACAACACCACCACCACTCCTGACGAATCAAGTGATGATTTCTGGATAGCATTGATCAAAGATGCATTAGAAAAAGCCCAAGATGGATATACAAAGTCTAAGAAGGCATTAACTGACTATTATTCGTGAGTATAAATATTTATATGCTGTGCCCTTTCTTTTGCATTCTAAATATACACATCAATCTTCTGTTCTATTTATATTTTCAATTCGTTTTAATGCACAAAATTCCATATACTCTATGTTGTAAGGAATGTACTTTCGCAAGGTTTCTGGAATATAAATTAGTTTTCCGATAAGATTGTGGTGGCCATTGGGGTTGATAATTTTGTTACAGGTGAGTATTTCCCAATTTGGATCTACTGACATATCTGGTTTAATCACCAGGGGGAAACTTTCCAATTGCGTATTATCAACAAAGTAGTCACATTCTTCCAAGGGAATAACCTTATCACTTTCAAATTGATTGCGATTGTTCATATGTGATGGCACATATGTGGTCAGGTCAATTAGGGATCCACCCTCATGGAAATCTCCTGGAAGAAGTCCATCAAATCCGCTGTTGACAAATTGTAGTCTGTGGTTTTCAGCAAGAAACAACGAGGTGGGGAAATGATACCATTCCTTACCCATACATACATTCTTGAAAGTGTCTGTACTAGGTTCATGGGCAACAGCATAAAATGTAGTCAATGGTGCAGAATAATTAACCACCAAGTTCAATATTCTCAAGTTAGACACCACGATAACTCCAAGAATAAATCCAATCTTGAGTAATTTGTACAACTTAGAATATGATTTAATCACATTGAACAATTTCGACACGAAAATTGCAGCCAGAAGGGATAACAACGAATAGATAGGATACAAGAACCGTTCTTCCTTGTGTGGTTGACTAAAGAAAACCCCACACCAAATTATCACTTGTGATGAAGTAAACCAAGCGATTGGTTTAACTTGTGTAACTATCGGATTAACTACCAAGCCAAGGAATGCTAATGGCAATATAACATGGAAGTTCAACAACAAGTTAAAAATGTAATACGTCACTGGCTCTACCCCAAATATCTCTGGTCCTTCTCCTTCTTCTCCAAACACATTATACAAGACAATATTAACAGGTATGAATGCTCCTAACTTCTGATAGAATATGGAATCAATTATGACAATAGGCACAACTATACTTGCCAATGCCAAAACACAACGGATTAAAATGGTAAACTTGACATTCTTCTGCACAATCTCACTGAGTATGTAGATTCCAACAGGCACACCCAAGGCAAGGGCAAATGGCCATCCTAATACCCCTCCAACAAAATACCAAAACACCGCACAGACCAATCGTGAATCCTGTTTAGTTTTTACATAATCTATGATATCCACCATGGCCAACATAGTAGTTTGCATAGCTAAAGAACTAGGCAATAACGCCACTCTAGCATGACTCATTCCTGGGGCAACTGTATTAAATAATATCCACCAATTGGCTAAATTGGTTGAATATTGAGAAAGTTTGATAAATAACTTGATTTCACAAAAACTGGTAAACCCACATAACCCAATCAATCTAATGATATAGAAAACTTGTTCCGGTGACTCAACAAATGGTGAAACAACTTTGGCAATGGCATAGTAAGGAATCAAATATGCGTATGACCTAATAGAGAACTCGGGTGAATATTCCCAAGTTTGTTTTCCAAATCCACGAAGGAGTAAATTCAAGGGTTCCCAATAATTAAAAGTCTCATCACAATCGGCAATTATCATATAAAATGAGGAATAGGCCAGATAAATTAGGTTTAGTATGATCAAACCATATTGAAGTGGTGTTAATTTCATGGTTGCACAGATTACTTACTATACATTACATATTTTTCTAAATCCTGGGTATTAATCAAGACGGGTGAAAAAATCCAGTGCTACCAAACGAAATGAAAATTAGCTACACAAATTGACATCAAGCTAAACAACAAGATAACGTATGACAAGTATATATCTATATATATGTGTGTGTGTGTGTTAGAGAAATACTACTGTGTCAGAATCCTTATTTAACAAAGCAATGCGAATTAGATATATTTAAAGCTATAATAGCGAGCAATTCACGGTGATCTTCTTTGTGCGCTCAATTTTATCCCAATCTGAGGAGTTACGTAACCAGCTTTTGTAATAGTTGATCTCGAGTGAACAACCACCACTCGAACAATAATACTTCCTGTATTGAGTTTGTATGTAGATCACAAACAGACACAGTCATGTTGCCTAGAGACAAATATTAATAACAAGACACCACCAATGTAAACGGTAATCCGTAATTGGCAAAATGATGTAATTGAAGTCAGAAAGCAAATTGGGCCATGCAGAGAACTTATTGCATTTGTGAACAACAATCTTGCAAATTAATGGACGTTAGTAATAATGTAGAACTGCAGTGGTAAATTTGAGGTGGACATTTAACACTTTTTGACACTTCTCGTCAACCACATATCAATATTGGTATGTTAGTTGAAGTAAACATACAGAAATTCAAAGAAAGAAAGAAAGAAAGAAAGAAAAAAGTAACACGGATCCAAAACTTCAAAGCAAGTTTGCAACCAATTTATACTCCAGAACCCACAAGTAAATCAACCATACAGATTGATCGAAACAATCACATGACCTGAATAAAAAACAGAGTGCTACCAACTATTCTGCGCACGTGACTTTTTTCTGAGATGAGGTTTCTTAATTTTTTCAAATATAAAGTTTGCAACATAGCTAATACTTACCAATTGAATCAGTGACCATGCCAGAACAAACCAATCAAATCAAGATCAAATTCTTCACTAATGATGAAGATGAATCATTACACGTCAGTGATTCTCCATTATTTGTCCCAGTTTCCTTGAAAAGATTTGGGTTATCCGAAGTTGTAAATCACTTGTTAGAAAAAGATAATGACACACCTATCCCATTTGATTTCTTAATTGATGGTGTCCTTTTACGTGGCTCCCTTGAAGAATACTTGACCAAACATGGGTTATCCAACGAAGCGTTCTTAAGTTTGGAATACCAACGTGCGATATTACCTCCTTCATTCTTGGCCTCATTTAACAATGACGATTGGATTTCTTCTCTTGATGCCATAAACCTACAAAGCCAAGCCGTTACTTCATCAAATTTATCCATCACCCAAGCAAAGATCTTATCTGGTTCCTATGATGGTATTGTTCGTACTTATAATATGTCTGGTAAGGTGGAGAAACAGTATGTTGGACATAATGCTCCTATCAGAGCTGTAAAGTGGATCTCTCCAACTAGAATTGTATCTGCTGGTAATGACAGACAAGTTAGATTATGGAAGACATCACACGAAGAAATTGAAGATGAAGACGAAGATGAACCGGAAGAAGGTAAGACATTGGCCATCTTAGAAGGTCATAAAGCCGCTGTCGTTGATTTATCCGTGGAATACTCCACCAACAGAATATTGACTGCCAGTTATGACCAAAGTATCGGGTTCTGGTCTACTAATTATAAAGAAATGCAATCTATCCAACCATTTGAATACGACTCTAACGTCATTTCTTCTTCTTCCAAAAAGAGAAGAAAGATGGCCTTGCAGGATGCTTCAATCAGGCGTCGTTCTCCATTGTCTTTATTAGAAGGACACACACAACCAGTAGAAGCCGTTATATTCGACGCCAATGATGCAACTGTGGGTTACTCCGTATCCCAAGATCATACTATCAGAACTTGGGATTTGGTCACTTCAAGATGTGTAGACACTAGAACTACCGGTTACTCCTTATTATCCTTGTTGCAATTACCTAAACAAAACTTATTAGTTACTGGTTCATCAGCCCGTCATATCAATCTTCACGATCCAAGAACAACCACGGAACAAACAAGCACTAAATTAGTGGGACACACTAATTTCGTGGTGGCATTATCCGCATCACCAAATAACGAGCATATGTTTGCATCAGCATCTCATGATGGAACCGTCAAGGTTTGGGATGTCAGATCGGAAAAATCATTATACACAATCACAAGACAAGACGGACTGAAAGGTAAGATATTTGATGTGTGCTGGGATGGTCAAATAGGTATTATAAGCGGGGGTGAAGATAAAAAGATTCAAATCAACAAGGGATCTGATATTTCCAAGTAATAATCTATAGATGTAATATATACAAGTTCTATTTGTTTTCCTGGCGTTTACTAGTAAACATGTTCAACGCATAATAACCTTGCCACATACTTTCTGTATCGGTAATATATCCGAGCAAACCTGTGTCGTTTCCAATGCTTGAAGGAGAAGTTAATGAATCAACATAGTCAATATCAACCCAGCCAGTCTTTTGTCTAATTGCTTTCAATTCGTGAGCATTCAATTCAACTTGAGCAGCTGTTCCATATTTCAATGGTCCAACATTAATCCAATACCCAGTCTTGATTGGTTTGTTTGTGGTTAGTCTTTGTATAGTATCTAAATAATCCATTAAATTTTCAGCAGTATCAAGGAAATATACCGACACCACCACGACATTGGTATATTTTTCAACTTCAGGGATGGAGAATTCTAGAAAATCTGAATTATGAAGGTGTAAGCTGTATGGCTTAGGACATAATGGTGATGACAATTTTATTGAACGTAATTGAGATTCGGTGCTGTAAAAATTGGAATTTTGGTGAATATAAGGATGCACGTTGTAGATATGCTCAGTTGATGAATTATAGTTGAAATCAACAAATGAAGTCATTAATCCCGAGTATTCAACAGAATGAACAGATCCGTAACCAAGTTTGCCAATTTCATGAGCAATTCTCCCTAATCCAGATCCCGGGACGATGATGCATGTAGACGATTTCTCTTCTTCTGGGATTATACCTGACAATTGTTTATTAATATAGTTAAAAATGGGTTGTAATTCGTCACTTAACCGGTCTAATGAGCTCCAGTCACGTACGTAATGGGATAATGCCTCAATAACACGATAGTTAGTTGCAGAAGCGCCTTGAGTTCCTTCCTTAACCATGTCAAAGTCCTTGTAGGTAATTCCGTACTTCTGTATACAATGATCAGCCACATCGTTGATAAACTTCAGATTAGCCACAATTGCCGAGTTAACCTTGGATAGCTTATCCAAATAACCGACTTGTTCACACACCTTTTGTTGTCTCCAGGTCATTAGCTTAAACAACCGTTTCCTTCTGTCCACTTGTACTTTGGATGCCAGTTCGTAGTTCTTGAGTGATTGCATGGCAGTTAACAATTCAATCTTTTGAAACTCCAGTAAGGTTTGAAACACTCCATTAGCAGCTGTATCAGGGATGTATGGTTGGGCAGTGGTTGCAGTCTTTACTGTATTGACTAGGTTCTTGAATATTTCGGTACGTGAAACCATATTAGAGAATATGAATACTGATACAAGTAACGGGATTTGTGAGTTTTTGTAGATGGTTAGCAATAAATAGTATAAAATCAAACAAGTTATGGTTGTAATGAATACCAATTTCAAATCATCCGACGGCATAGCATGCACTGATAGGTAATAGAACTGACGTAAGAGTTGTTGTTGTAGTACTTTGTTTATATAGTGGTTAATGTCGTAATGTCGCGTTCTAAATTTTAACTTTTTCCTGCATCATGAGGTTTCAGATTTTCCCTACAGAAAACCCAAAGGAAACAGACAACCTTATACCAACTACCCCAGAGTAAGCAATGACATACGACTATTCTGATATAACACCAGTGAAAATCAATACTGAAGAGCCTCAGCTTTGCCAGATTCTTTATGATGAAGAATACAAGCAAGTAATGGGATTGCTTCTTGCCTTGATGCAACAAGAAGAGTATTCTGAACGAGCATTGGCCTTGACAGAAAAGGGAATTGACTTGTTGGCATCCCACTATACCACTTGGATATACCGTTTCAATATTCTCAAACATCTCAACAAGGACATGCTTGAAGAATTAGACTGGTGTGAACAAGTGGCTTTGGATAACGAAAAGAACTATCAGATTTGGAATTATCGTCAGTTGATAATTGGCAACTGTATTAAGTTTGATCCTCATAGAGAGTATCCTATCATGAAGGCAATGTTGGATTCCGATCCCAAGAACCATCATGTGTGGTCCTATCGGAAATGGTTGGTTGAAAAATTCGATTTATATCACGATGAAAAAGAATTAGAATTTATTGAAAAAGCCATAACTTCAGATTTGAGAAACAATAGTGCCTGGTCACATCGATTCTTTTTAAAATTCAGTAGGAAGCTCTTGACCGATGATGAAACTATTGAAAACGAAATTGACTATGTTAAAAGTGCCATTGCCAAATCCCCTCAAAACCCTTCAACTTGGAATTACTTGTTGGGAATTTTTGACAAGTTTGATAGGGACCTTCCTGAATTGGAAGGCTTCTGTTTACAGTTTGTTGATTTAAAGGATGACAGTGTGAAAAGTTCGTTTGCTTTAGAAACATTGGCCAAAATTTATAAATTGCAAAAAAAATACGATGATTCAATTAAGGTATATGACTTGTTAAAAGACAAGTATGACCCTATTAGAAGTAACTATTGGAAATATGAAGTTTCAAGGGTTGAATCTTTAAAAGCTTAGTTATGAGTTTACGTAAATATATATATATATATATATATATATATATATTGTTTGGTTATTGTCTTGATATAGATCTAGTCCTTGTAGTGCATTTAATGTGGGGGAATTGCCTCTATAGATTTTTTTTTTTTTACTCTGCCCCTGGTTAGAACACCAAGAAAAAATACAGTACAGTTTTTAGAAGAAATTCGGAAGATGTAAATTTTTTGCCTGTTTTTGCCCAATGACAAAAGAACTACCGTATAACTATTCAAAAAATAATAAAAAGAAATGGTCCCTAGCAGGATCGAACTGCTGATCTTGGCGTTATTAGCACCACGCCTTAACCAACTGGGCCAAGGGACCTATTATTGAAGTTTTGTGAAGCAAAATTGATTTTGCACTAAATTAAATATACCAGTAAATTAGATCACGTGATATGATGCTTTTAGTTTCCGTTAACGTTTCGATTTTCTTCCAAATGAGCATAATTACATCTAAAAGGATCACTAATACAAATTTTAAACATTTTGTGTATGTTTTTTTATTTTAATTTATTTGCTAGCTTAACACTCATTTGTTGTTGCTATAATCTAGATTTCTCAGTGTCAATTAATTTTGTAATTTTTTTGTCATATTTTTTTTGCAATTTTAGTTTTCCGTGGAATATTCAATTTTTTGCACCTTAATGTTTGGTATTTGCCATAAAGTTGTCCAGGTTTCTCACTAAACTATTCAGGTTTTGGCTGCAGAGTATACTGGTTGGATACTAATTTCAAAAATTTGAGCAAGGTAAATGTATGTTAACGGGGTCCATGTACCTATGATTGTCGGTTTATAAACCTAGGGTTTATATAAGTTGCGAAAAGTACGATTTTATAGACCGATGAACCAGTGATTGTAGGCTAATATCTACCCACGGGAATGGCCTTTTTCCTGTGTATCAACAACTACCGCAGAGTAGTTAGCACCTTACCCCTAATAATCACAAAACCACTTAAATTGTCACATGGATAATATATAATGAAATATATAGCTCATGCGTTTTAAACAGGATATCAAGTGACAATTATAGCAACCCTGTAAGCTATAGAATAAAGATAATTATGCATCGTGTACTTTGTTCAAAAATCGCATTCCGAGAAGACCTCGGTAAATGTATGGTTCTAGGATGACAATCCTATGAAATATATAGGCTGATGCAACTATGATGAATATTGTGGGCTCGTAATCCTATGAATTTGGTGAGTTGAGAAAGCTACGATTTTCACAGTCTTAAGACCGTAATATTGTAGCCTGAAAAACCTCTAGTTTTTGTAAACTAATATACCCCCGATGGTAGGCTAGTGAACCAATGATAGTAGGCTGTCACATCCACACACACATATATATATATATATAATAAAATCTGGGGAACCAACCAATGCTATAGGATGTGGTGCCAGTAATTATAGACTACAACGACATGATAAACCTATGATTGAAGGCTGGCAAATCTACAGCTTTAAGTCCACCTAGATACTCTAGGCTCTCTGTAATCACATTTCGATGGTCTCCTTATTGGTACGCTCTCTAGCCTTCCAATTTGGATTGTAAACGTGACAGTAAAGCAAAATGGTGGGGTGACATCGATATTACAAAGGCAAAATCGATTGCTTAATTCAGTAAGATTGAGAAGTGACCTAATAGAACTTGTTATGAAATTGGGTTAAATAAATGAAACAACATTGAGCCTGATATTGATTATAAAGCTTAAATTAGGGGTTATCTGATTGGATCTTAACTCAATTTCTATTTCTCAATTCTCTTGTAGCTTCTTATAATCGATACCTAGCTAGAATGAATTACAAAGAATTAAGGAAAACCCCCCCTTTTTTTTCTCTTTAGATAGACAATCTTGTAACTAGGTGGGATTGTAAATCACCAACTAAAACCCGTCTAAATTCTTCGGAAAAGCGAAAAACATCCCCACACGGCACAATAAATCCAACCAGTTACCGAGTTAGATTAAGCATAACGGGCTGATTTACCTAAATTTCGCAGCACTTACTTGAAATTTTCAAATGGAGCTGTTATTTATCATTCGATTTTTCATAAAGTGGAGAAATGGATAAGGCAGATATTCAATATTTTTTATGCAGTTTTTAACTTTTGCGCTATTGCTGCAACGTCTAAGCAGGTGAAAGTTTCATGGGTACTATCCTGATAAATCGAATTGAGTATGACATAATCGCTCTATACGAATCGCTTCCATGGATACGCATAGGCTATGCAAGTACATGCCGATTGAATGAGAAAAATATAGAAATAATAGAATAACTATTATGCATATGTAATGAGATGCCCGTTATTGGTCGCAAATCACAACTTTACTTTTATCATCTCGGCTTTAGATTTTTGATAGAATTCTCATTTGAAACACGTTAACTTTAGTTAGGGCATAGTTAATAGTCGTATACTTATCTAGTACGATCTTGTTACTACATTAGATGGTTACGAGCCAGTCGTGTGAGGGATAAATCAAGTGGCACAAAACAATTAGCTGTGGTGAGTAACACAATTTTCATTGTGCTAAAAAATATATATATATATATTTTTTTTTCATGTGCGTGTAGTTATTACGAAAATTAATTACCCTACACTGTGGTAAACCGTTTTATTTTATATGTCAGTGCTTACTCCACTACTGCTACCGAGCAAAAGAAAAGACAAGTATAAGAGAGTTTTCACATAAATGCATTATGTATTCAATTGTACTTGTTGTTTAAACGATCGTTGCAAGGAATCGAACCATTAGTGACTCTTTGTCCATTGGTCAAAATTTTGATCGTTCTGTAGGCTTTGGATATATTTTTTAGCTAGCACGATTTATAGGGGGGGACAGTCAAATTTATTGGTTGATATAATAAATATTAATTTATTGATAGCATAAATTCTTCTCCTTTTCCCAACGTGAGCCGTACTCAACAATGAGTTGCGTTCAAAGCCTGTATTATCCAGTTTTACTCCGCGTTTACGTAAGTTTCACATATCTGCTGATCATGTTAAGCTATAACTCAGAAATGATATTCCTCCACTAACCTAGTTTAAGACTAAAGTAGAATACAAAAACAGATTATTGCGTGAACACTGACTAAAAATTGTTGCGCAAATTCAAATATTTTTGAGTGGGTCAGCCTGTAGTAAGTCAAGAAAATTGGTAAGACAACCATAACCTGTAAAAGACAGAATATTTTTTATGCCTCTTTACGCCTATTTTAACGATATTTTATTTTTTCGTCCTTACTAATGTTGTGAACTGAAAAATTTTTACACTTTGGATCTAGGTATTCCAAAACCGATCTATTGTTTCACAAGCCATTTTCATAATCAGCAAATTACGATCTTCCAAATGCGGTAAATTGGTGATGACAAAAAAAAATGTCGAAGGTGGGCATCCGAACGGAATTTGCCCCCCTCCCTTCCTTTCGAATACGATATGAAAGTCCGCAAAGTTTGAAATTTATCACATTCTAATCTATATATCTTCACTCTGCATGAAATAGTTAATTTCAAATAACCTAATTTCACACATGTAGTCTTAATTTTAGTTGTAAAAATCGTACGAAAAAAAAGAGACACAAGATTTAAACAGTGGCACACCACCCCTCCAGTTGTTCATCATCTCACTAAAAATAAGAAAAAAAAAGAAAAGAAAAAAAAAAGGATTGTGAAAAAAAAAAAAAATAAATTTGTAAGAGAAATTTTGATCTAGTTAGATTTTTCCTACTGCAGTTAAAAAGGGTCAACCCTCGCACACTTAAAACATTTAACATCCGTTACACTAACTTAATTTCCCTTATTTTACCACACAGTGCAATCAACACATACACTGTATCCAAACTTACAACTAGCATCTCGATATTTTTACCCGCCCAATCTTAATTTTGCCTTGAAAAAAAAAAGGAGAAGGTCACATTGTTCTGATCTGAATTTTTACAACCAAATTTTTCAAATTCATAAACACCCACATTCCCTTGTTCAAGGATGAACGAATATGGCGGTCTAGGAATAGTGATCGAAGAAAACGAAGAGAAAACATACGCCCCTGATTTGAATTTAAAACGCCCGAATATACTATCTAATTCAAACTCTATGAATTCAATGATGACCCAATCTACATCAGTAGCATCATCTCCCATGATAATAGAAGAAAATGAACATACTGAAGACCAGCAAATACCCGTGGTTGAATACGCCGAACAACAAGATACCAATAGAAATGAATCCACCACAACAATCCTGCGAGCTTCTATAGAAACTGAATCTTTATTGCCACCACTTCCTGACGCAATCGAAGATTTGACCACGAGCGAAAAACCTCCAGCAAGTACCACCACCACCACAACCACATTTGAAGATAGCCATTCCACTCATAGCAATGACAGCATTTTGTCTAATAAAGATGCAGAATATAAGAAAACCGTCTATCTAACCAACAACAATCCTGCTGGTAATTTCTCCAATTATGCATTAGATTCCTTGAATCAAAATAGTTCATTACAACTCTTTCCAAGATTATCCAAATCAACCCTTGACGAATCATTAAGTTTAAACGGCAGTTTATCTGCTACAAATACAAATAAGTCATCCCCACAACTGACTAATGGAACGACAATCACTGCCAATGACAGTACCAATAGTAACAACAGCACCAGTTCCCATTCTCCATTAAAAAAATTAAGAAGTATAAAGAATGGAATTAGAAAATTATCCCTTTCTAATATGAATGGTAGTAGTAACAACAGTAGTATTGCTTCATCACCTTCAACACCAAAGATTCCAAACTTATCCTACACACAACCGGAGCCAATTCATATCCATACACATTCACATTCGCATTCCAATTCAACATCCTCCAACTCATCTTATTCTTCTAATTCAGTTAGAAGTAAAAGAAGTCGTGTTCCAAGTCAAAGTTCACCACCAATAATGTCACCTGTGATCACCCTTAGTGAAAATTTATCTTCAACTAAACGTACTTTAAACAACATGGAACAAAATTACTTTGATTCAAAATTTGATATAAATTCATTTGAAGAGATGGATAATGTTGAAGATTTAATCAATTATCTGATCTTCTTGACTCAGCAAAAGAAGTCCTTGGATGAAGTATATAAATTGACCAAACAAAGGTTGGTAGACAGTGGATGGTGTTCTGATCATGATTTACATAATTTGCAATTACAACAAGATGCTTCAAGGTGCCAGATTGATACTTATTTGTTAAAGATTGAAGAAAAATTGAATAGAGAACATGCTACTTCACTACTAGGTAACAATCCTACACCAGTTTCCGGTACAAGTACTCCTACAACAACAGCTCCAACATCTAGAAAACAAAGCACCATTCAAATACAAGCCATGCATAAAGAATTGCCAATCAGTCCAAGTTTGAAAGTTCTTGAAAGTAGATGTTTTTCATTTTCTGATGTTTAAAAAGTTGGTTTATGTCTTGATGATTTGATTAGATTTTTATTATTTGCTTTTTTGTTTTTTTTTTTTAGAAAATTATTTTACTATATAGAGTTTTTGGGGTTTATACTATTAAAGGTTATTTATTTAGGTCAATTCTTTAGTTAGATTAATAAGAATGGTTCTGTGATATAATGTGTTTTCTGGGGAAACCGTAAGGCAATACCAACGATGAGCTCATGTGATTTTGACTACTACCGGATGAAAGGGGTGTTCCCCACCATGGTTACGAACACATGACTATGAAACTTCAAACAGTCACTCACAAAAGTTTAAACTTAATAGATATACCGTATAACAGCTCGTTTTGGGAACGATGATGTATATCTTCACCCAAGTTTAACTTGACACTACAAATGCTTTACTGAAAAAAAAAAATTAAAATATTTCGAAAACGCAGAATCCAAGATAATGCCTTTTAATTGTCGCATACTTAGTATGAGGACGTTGTCGAAAGGTTTGTTCTAGCATTCTTTTCCCCTCCACTCATTCATTGATAAGTAAATGGTGCAGTGAATAGAAGGCATTCGTATCAAAGAAGAAAAGAATAGAAACATTTTAAAAAAAATTTTTTCACTAAAAACTTTAATTTATAATGAGGGAACATGGTAGCGTGACCATTACATCTTAATACAGCATGACTATTATTTAAACTGCCTCTCTTGCCAAGAGATAATCCTCTCACTAATAGAACATAAAAGAACATCAACTGGGTTAAGCACAGCAAACGTGAAGGCTGTTGCCTTTTGACTTCCAAAATAGAGTTACCCGGACGCACAACCAAACTGCCAGCCTAGGGCTATATATGATTACGCTTACAATCAACTTAAAGAATCAAATATATACATTAGTCCTATTTAACAGGAGATTCTTGTTTTTCATGTTCATCACTCATTTCGCTATCAGAAACTGATTGCTTCTTTCTTTCTTCCAAGGTAAGTTGCCAATTTAATTTACCTTCTCGTTTTTTGGCAGCATATACACCCCGTTTATGTCTTCTACTAGCCAAATGCAGATCATAAACATCTTTTCCTAACATTACATGAGGTTTACCTGATTTATCTTTACAAATGTCACAAGTATAATGTTTCCATTTCAAATCTGCATCCAAAACTTTTTGACTACTGGTTATATGTCCCTTCGATTTAGTAAACATATGCATTAAATGTTTTGGTGCTTGTGGGATTTCCACGTTTGGTGGTCCATGTTCGAGGAATTGCTTGGCTATTTCTATTCCTCTTTGTTGAACATTTTCATGCCACTGGGTTAAATCGGTAGCGTCAAGGATGTATAATTTCCCACCATATTTGTAATTAAACCTTGCTTCCTTTTCCAATTCAATTAAAAGCATATTTAAGATCCATTTGATTTGATATTTGGCATATTGTCTCGTTCGGATCTTCATTCTTTCCACCCCTTCTTTGAATAAGGAGTCGTCTGTCTTGCCTGAAGTCAACCAGGGTAAAAATTCTTTAAATCCAATGACTTGCCATACTCCAGATGTACATACTGGTTCAGGGGTTCGCGACTTGAAATAATCATACATTTCATTAATTTCGTCAACAGCACCTAATTCCATCATTTTGTCTACTCGGGTATCAAGTCTGGGATTAAGCACTTGTCTATCACAGTACACCCAGAAAAGCAATGTGTTGTACTTAAGTGAACTATCTTCCAATTCATCCAACTTTTGTTCTCGATATAAGTCAGAAGCTTTGTTTCCAGTAGTATACCAAATTTCCAATGCTCTTCGTAACTTCCGATCGTCTTGAGGATGGTACCTCGAAGCAATTAGCGGGTCAACCCGTTGCAACTCTTTAAAAAGTCTGTCTACCGGGCCATCCAAAATCTCCAATTGTTCTTGAGACAATTCATGCTCAGCTTCCACTTCACCTACAGTCTTGTTGTTGAAAAGTAACGTCTGCAAGTAGTAATGGGTCCCACCTATCACAATGGGGATTTTGCCCCGAGCATGGATGTCATCAATCGCAGCTATGGCAGTTTCCCGGAATGGATGCAAGTAGTATTTCTCGTTCCAATCTACATGATCCATTACATGATGTGGTATCCCTTCTCTTTCTTCCATAGGGTGCTTATTGGTGATTATGTCAAGTTTCTTGTACACTTGCATGGAATCAGCATTGATGATCTCCCCATTGATGGCTTTGGCTAAATCGATACTAAACTGCGATTTTCCCACACCAGTAGTTCCAACAATGCTAATGATTGGTTTCTTGGGCTTGGTCATTACAAGATTCTTAATGTACTTTGCGTAGGTTAATAGTCGCATATAACATTACACTATCAGTGTTTATTACTATATATAAATTTTTTTGGAGAAATGTCGCGAGATGAGATTAGCTGAACTTTATTCCCGATTGAGGGTTCCAAACTGCCTTGGTTGTTTTCGGTGATATTACATCAGCTGGAGCCGTAACAGGAGTGTGGTTGTGCTGCTGCTGTTCATCACGAATCTCAATTCGCTTTCTATATAAATAATCTTCGCATTCTTTAAGCACGACATTGGATTTGGTAATAAAGTCAGTATAAAATTTACTTCCTTCATTCAAATTACCAACGATTTCCAAATACATCGAATATGCAGTCTCCAATGATTGCAACGCCTCTTGTCTCTTTGATTGTGAACTGCTCTGGTGCAAGTTTGCCTCTTGGTGAAACCTATTATTTAGAACGTCCAACTCCTGTTCTAATCGTATTTGCAACTCCTTCAGAGATTCAACAAATTTAACATCCTCAGCAAACATCTGAATGTGTTGTTCATAAACTGGCTCAAAAGCAAGCTCTTTTAAATTTTCACTTTCATACAAGTTATAATTTGTCTTGTACTCGTCAATTAATCTTGGAAGAATGTTGTTATCTCTTGACTTTATCTCGATAGCTTCCAAAAACTCCGTTCGTTTCTTACGAACATTATCAATTTCAAAAAGAATCTTTCGCAAGTCTGATATAACCGCTATCAAGTCTTCATCCAATTTTGTATAGCTTGTGTTTGGTATGAATGAAATCAACCCGTCATATCCCTTAGTGTATATTTCCAAGTATGGCTTGACACCAAGAAACTTATTTAAAACTACATCATCCCCGGTTTTGGCTTGGACAAGGTATTGTTTCATTTTATCAATCTTAGCAAGTAATTCCTGTGGTGGTTGAGTCTTGTTACCTAGAAGTTCGTCATCAAGAGTAATTCTCTTCTCACATTCTTGGACAATATGCATACAGTCTTGTCGCAATCCCCCAATTTTAGACAAGGAATCTTCAATTGAGCTAGTCCCACCCATATTAGCAAACTCTCGAGAATGGTGTATAATTGAATCAGGTATATTTTCCGATTGTTGGACTGAGTCAATAGATGCCGGTAATCCTCGATCGGAAATGTATTTGGCAAACATCGTGTTCAATGCTTGAATTGGATCATAAAATCGTTCTCGGATGAAATCATCTTGTCTTTCCCTAAATGCTTGGGCAACATGTATGATTATATATGGAAGGAGGTCTTTAAGAAATGGATTTTCAATGGTTATATTTTGAGGTTGCCCCGGATTTACCATGGAAACACCAATCAATGGAGGTAAATCTTGTTCTCCCGGAACAACCTTGAGATAGATCAAGTCATTATCCCGTTCTGCACTTTTCAATACAGATTTAATAGTATCGTACAAACCTTGAAAGTCATCTAGAACCAATTGGCTCACATACCGTTTGTACTTGGCCCCACTATCCAAGGATTTACTGGCTAATCTCAAGTAAGCAACTTGTTCGCCATAATTGAACGAATCCTGAGCAATATTTGCCTTTCGAAAATACGCAGCTGCTTGAAAATGAAACTTCTTAACAGCCAAGTGGTTTATCCATTCTAATTTTATATAATCAGAAGAATTACCTAAACTCAAAGCTTGAGAATAATACTCTGATGTTTGAAATGATAGTTTGGAAATCACAGAATCCTTCATGGTAGAATTTCCCAATGCCTTCTGCCAGATCGTTTCTTGTGCTTGGGCCAACATCATATACGTCAAACATCCCATTGTGTCCTTGTGGAATTCCGGTGGGATATTCTTGGTTGACTCAGCTAAAGCGGATATAGATTTGAAACAACCTGCAGCCAATTGAAAATACGAGCATGCATTTTTTAAACCTGTATCGGTATGTCTCAGTTCTTTTAATCCAAATTGAGAGTACACACTGCCCAATTGGAAGAGTATACTCATTTCTTCAATGACCAAAGATCTTGATTTGAACGGGCCATAGGCTAAACTGCCCAACCACCCAAATTCAATGCAATCATCCGAGAATTTCTGTTTGATGATTTGAAGATACGCAAGGAACTTCAACAATGCCTGTTCATCCTGCTTGGTAACTTGTTCATTCTTGATGTTAGAAATGGTGTTGCGTAAATTAGCAATCAACGACAAATCAGATTGGAATGTGGACAGAGGTTGGAAATAATCACGATTGATGACATCACCCAATTCCTGACCTAGATCAATCGGAAGTGATTGTCTTAGCGGGATATAAAGTAAATTGGTGTTCATAGTATGGTGCCCTGAGTTCTTCCCCCTCCTTTTGGTGGCGGCCGCCAAACTTCCCCAACCTTACCAAAAAAAAAAAAAAATGGTACCACCAGAAAAATATGTTTTGCGTCTATAAAAATTTACACACAGTTATTTAATTGCCCAACCTTTTCACTGTCAATTCACGAACTTGCTCTTGAATGTCACTAGTGGATTGGCTTAACCGGTCAACTAGCCCTTGAAGTCTGGACGATTCAGCTTTAAAGATTATTTCCTCTTCTGAAAGTCGATCTTTTACAAAGTCATATTGTTCATCAGCTGCAATCAATTCCTTGGATGTCGCGCCGATAGAAGCTAATAACTGGTCTCGCTTAGCTTCGTATTCCGACGAGTAAAGCTCATCTATTGCTTTACTAGAAGCTTCTTTAAGCTCGTGTAATTTAACGACGATTTTATCGGCCACTTCTTTTGACTGTGGAAGAGTGTATCTGGTAGCACCGACATTCTTTTCAGCCTGATTGATATTGGCTAATTCTTGGTCTATTTCAGCATTAACCCTATCAAAGGATTCTTGATCCAAATCTTCCACTAAAACAGCCTGATAACTTGAATCTTGATATTTTCTATAATCTGATTTTACCAACTTGATGTATTCTTCGGAAATTAACTTGTCCAAGTCAGTTCCCGTAGACTCCAAGGTTAAACTATTAGGATCAGGAACTTCAAGGCCACGCTGTATAACCTGAGATCTACGTAATTTCGACTTTTCGTCATCTAATCGTCGTAAAAGTTCTAAATTTCTTAATCTTTCCCCTTGATCTTGACCATCATCACCGATATCAGCTGAATCAAGATACAATGTATCTTCTTCACTATTGAAACTAGGTATTACTGTTCCATGACGTACTTTTGCCGGTGGTAATGATGAGAATGCATTTTTAAGTAGTTTAGCTATTGAAGCTTTTGTTTTCCGATCTTCTTTTGAAGGTTTGGTCGGTACCGTTGTCACCTTAGATGATATCTGCTCACTAAATAGTACTGAGGTTGTACCTTCTGAAAGCGATTTCAACTCTCGTGCCTTTTCTAGTATTATTGAATCCATATCTTCCACTTGGCTTCCTCCACCAGGCGCCGGCAAATTCAACTTTCGCCTTTTCAATGGTTCATCCAAAAGTTCAGCAGGAGCTTCTATGCCCAACTTATGCTTCTTACCTTCCGTTTTAGAAGTCGTTTTCCTGTCTTTATTTCCCTCCATTTCAATACCTTGTCTAGACACTTGAATACTAAACTTTGATTTTTCATATTCATTTGTTTGAACTTCTTCAGATATGTCATATGGCCCGTGTGGCACGGCATGTTCATGAGGAATATCAGCATTATAATCAAACTCCATTCTCTTCTTTTTATTCTTGGACTTTAAACTAACATTAAACCCGGCAGCCTTTAATTCTCGTCGTTTCTGCAATAATGCAATTCGTTTACTTTCTTCCAACATTCGCTCACGAGCTTTCCTCTTGGCTTTCTTACCTTGAGTGTTTGCCAATCTTGCCTTGGCTTCTGCCAACATTTCTCGTTCTTCATCGCCTAAATCTTCTTCATCAGGTCGGGCCGGTTTACTTTCTGGGTTTATATTCAAATCACCGGCCTGGCCAACGGCTGGAGCTGACTCTATACTTGGGCCTGTCAATTTGAATTGCTCTTCGTCATCATCATCATGCGTAATTCCGGCGGCTTCATCTATTAATTTTTGATACCTTTCTACACAATGTGTAGCACTTCTACCACCTATTATCGAAGCAATGGTTCTCCATTGATTAGGTAACAACTTAGCTAGAGTCAACAACTTCTCATCTTGTTCAATTGTCCATTCAGTTTTGTCTATATGAGGATTTAACCATTCGTCCCACCTCGCTTTGGCCTGTTTGGCTGATTTTTTAGGTAGTAATGAAGCTACTCGGGCCCATTGGGTTAGACCATACTTGGATACTGCAGCTTTAAGGATTTCATCTTCAATATTGGTCCATACACCACCTTTAACATACACCGGTGCCATTATACAGATTAGACCAAATAGAGTTAGATTTTTTTCCTTCCCCCTCCAGTATGAGATTTAGATATATTACCTGATCAGGAAATAACAACGAACAAAGTGGAGATTAAGTGGTGAGCAAACCATCGCTAGAAAGAAAAAAAATCAGGGGAAGAAATTAAAGTGAGACATTTACCGCCGAACGTCAACCGAAAAATTAAAAAAAAAAAAACAAAACCACCCACGGTTGGTTTTAGCTCGTACAATACAACCATAAGCTTTCCCACCTTACACCACTATTTAGGGAAAAGACGAGGGGAGCGACTTTGTTGTTATTCCAATTTCACAGTTTTCCCATTACAGGAAAAAGTATTGGCTACCATAAATTCCATTTTGCTAGTTATATATATTTAGGTCAGACAAAACACCTCGTGTCGACAGGCAACACTTTTATTTTCACCATTTTATATTCTTATACCTTTTACTGCTACTACTAACCACTATACACAACAACAACAACACCAACCACAATAGCTATGCAAAACCTATTTCAACATAAGCATCAGAGATTGATCTTACAGTGTTATCCCGCGGGGAAAGCAGTGGACAAGAAAGCAAACTCGTCGGAATTAAGTTATTTACTATACTATGCCTCGTCTAGGCGAGTAAAGTTGGAAAAGGTAATTACTTTTCTCAAGGAAAGAACCGACAAAGACGCCTATAGAAACAGAGCAGGTAACTTACAAGTGACATTACAAATAGTCAAAGGCTTAATTGAGAAGTGCTCGGGTAATTTGAACGTTTTTGCCCAACAGGTATGTGATATCTTACAAACAGTTTTGGACACGCAAGATGTCGCCCTATGCAAGAATGCAATAAAAACGTTTGCCGTCTTGTGCGAAAAACTGGACGGTCCTTTATTCACCGGTGATAAGACATTCGTACTTAAATTTACGCAATTGTCTCAGACATTCATTTCATTCGGAACAAAAAAGACTGGGCCGAATCAATATGAATGGCAGATGATATCACTTATGGCAATTAACCACGTCTCAAAATGTTTGGGCCATAGCTCGGCCGTCAGTGGAAAGTTAATCTCCATGTCAATACCAATGTTAACTCAGGCAATCAAAAGTAATAACTCTCAAACTGGGATTCTAACAAGATTAAAGTTGAATGTGAATGATGAATCGGTTGAAGATAGAAGGCTATCACGAGTTGTGCTGGCCAAAACTCAGCAAGATATTGCTCGACAAATCGATGAAGATTTCGCTAATGACGCGTTAACTTTGGATGATATCACCGAACAAGCATACACCTGTATGGCGGCATTTTTCAATACCACTTCAACAAGTCAAATTTGGGAAGTAACCAAAGCCGTGGTACAAAACAATATTGATAGTCGAGTTGATTTAGAATGGGGGATTACCTTTTTAGAATTATGTGTTTCATGGACTCCAGTTCAGCTAAGATTCATCAGTTTATCCAGTTTACTTTCAACATTGACTCGGTTAACCAATGATGCCAGTAAGAGTGCCAACTACAATATTCGATATCAATATGCTCGACACTTGCTTGGATTGTTGTCTTCTACAAGAGTCAATATGATTGGTCTTTCCGTAGCCGATATTATCCAACAATTACTTACTTTACAAACTGACTTGTTCTTAAAGATCAACAAATTCACCCGAGAACAATGTAACACATTAACTGGAATATATTCGGATTGTATGTGTAACTTGGCTACCCATATTTATTATCATGATCAAGTCCCTGATTCGATTCAGGAAATCTTATCCAAAGTTGATGGTGTTTTGGCTGATTCATTTACCAATGAAAATCAATTGACAACATATACCGGCGAACAAGTATTTGATTTAATCATTCAATTGCTTGATAATATCACTAAGATTTTCCAAATATTGAAATCAAGCTCGAGTACAATCAGTCGTAATCATGTTACGTTGGAACATTGGGATATCAGTTTGGGAATTTTGGCTCCTCATCAAGAATTTCCCGAGAAGCATACAATTTTAACTGACGACCATATCAATACCATTCAATTAAAATTCTTGGAAGTATTTGATGATTTCTTAAATAATGAATTGGCAGTACAACAAAAATTTGATTCTACACATGAACAATCTAGTCCCAGAGATTCAGTGGAAAGTCTTAACAACAGTAATGATGAAGGAAATGATTATTTGACACCAAATATCAACCAATACATCTTTGAGCAACAAAACTTCATAAGTCATTTCTTGATGTATGTGGATAAATTTTTGGACAATAATGTTATGGGTGATAACTTAAAAGTCATCACCACTTTGGTAAAGGTCGTCAAGAACATGGTTAACATCCTCGGATTAAATCTATTAAGTAACTTCATTCCATTTTTCCATCATTGGCAATTGAATACAAAGAATGCCCTTGAAGTTGCCCATATTCAGAAATTTAAAGATACATTTGCATACATTGTGTTTTATTATATCGTGGAAAGTTTGGATGGTCAGTACAGTATCCTTGAGGATTATTGCAGAACTTCCAAATTGTTCCAACAATTATTTGAAGGGATTGAATACAGAAAGAAACATAAACTTTGGATTTACGGAATCGGTAGTATTCCTACTGAATTTGATAATGCCAATGGTAACAAAAATGGAGTTTCCACTGATGATATCATCATTTTCAGAATCAAGAAAAGTGATATTGAAGCATTCGCATGCGAGAGCAACTTTTTGATTCAATGGCTATACCCATTAAAGCCCCTCATTACAGAAATTGACAAGGCTTTAATTGGAACAGGAGAATCCAGAAACAATGATCTTGAATTTGCAATGCCAATATCTCCTTCATTACAACCTGAATATGACCAATCGTCACCAAGAATTGCCTCTGTCTCGCCAACTAGTGCATCATTCAATTCCGAGAAGGGGTTGTATACCGGGTTAGGGCTTGGAACAGCTGGTGATATAACATCAATCCATAATGAGATTTACCAAAATAGCCAAAGATCTCATCAAAAACGTACAGACCATAATTCGTTCTTGGCCCCTGTCAATGGAAATGGATTCGGAGGACTGGCAGGTGGAGATTTTTCATCCCTTTATACATCCGACAGTAAAGGTTTTGTACGGGTGTCCGATTTAAGAGAGGTGATATCTTCAAACACCAGTTTAAGGAGACCAAGTTTCCAATTGAACGATCATGCTACTAAACATGCTAGTCCAGGATCAGTTTTAACTAGGAACATAATGACTACGCACGTGGATTCTATACTAGATGAATTGGACAGTGAAGATGATTCTGCAGTTGTTGTTTAGAGACAATTGATTTGAATTGATAGAGGTTAATTTTCAGACCATGCATTTGTTATAATTAACAGTATATATTTATGTAAATAAAATTTAACAACACAAGAAACTCTATCACGCTGTAATTTTTATCTCATTTGGTGACAGTAGATATGGATTATATCATTTGATTTATGTTTTGCCATGACACAAAGTTTATCAGTTGCTTGAACTTAGAATTATATAGTCAATGATTTCGTTACACCAATTACAATAGTTAATAGATAAAATGTCTAGAGAAATTATTTTCATCTAATGAATAAACAATAATAGCACTAACCATAAAGATAATAAACATCGTGAATTGGCATAATTATATAAATATTGACAAAGATTAATAAACCATAGGAATAAATATAACAAAGTATCGAAAGGCTTCCACTATGACAACTCCTAAGCAAGCAAGTTAGTCAAAGAATATAAAAATACTATCAATGTCGAGATCGTGGAAATCGAAGCGGCTGCCGTGGGAACAGAAATAGCTTGTGGAGGAGCAACCAGTGGCAGTTGGAACGCAATGCTGACAGTGTTTCCAGGACTTCCATCATTATCGCCAGATTGTCCGCCTGTATCGGGTCCATGACCTTGGCCTCCTTGACCTTGGCCCAGACCACCTTGACCTTGGCCATCAGTACCTCCTTGTCCTTGGCCATCGGTACCTCCTTGTCCTTGGCCCAGACCACCTTGACCTTGGCCCAGACCTCCTTGTCCTTGACCTTGACCTCCTTGTCCTTGTCCTTGACCTTGACCTTGGCCATCGGTACCTCCTTGTCCTTGACCATTAGTACCTCCTTGTCCTTGGCCACCTTGTCCTTGGCCACCTTGACCTTGGCCATCAGTACCTCCTTGTCCTTGACCTTGTCCTTGGCCACCTTGACCTTGGCCCAGACCACCTTGACCTTGACCACCTTGTCCTGGAACTTGACCTTGACCATCAGTACCTCCTTGTCCTTGACCTTGACCTTGGCCATCAGTACCTCCTTGTCCTTGACCTTGGCCACGTTGACCTTGGCCATCGGTACCTCCTTGACCTTGGCCACGTTGACCTTGGCCATCTGTGCCACCTTGACCTTGGCCTCCTTGACCTTGACCTTGGCCACCTTGACCTCCTTGTCCTTGACCCAGACCTCCTTGACCTTGGCCATCAGTACCTCCTTGACCATCAGTACCCCCTTGACCTTGACCTTGACCTTGGCCATCAGTACCTCCTTGACCTTGACCTTGACCTCCTTGTCCTGGAACTTGAACTTGGCCATCTGTGCCACCTTGACCTTGACCTTGGCCACCGGTACCTCCTTGACCTTGGCTATCAGTACCTCCTTGTCCTTGACCTTGACCTTGACCTTGACCATCAGTACCTCCTTGACCTTGACCATCAGTACCACCTTGACCTTGGCCACCTTGACCTTGAGGACCAGGAGGACCTTGAGGACCAGGAGGACCTTGAGGACCAGGAGGACCTTGAGGACCAGGAGGACCTTGAGGACCAGGAGGACCTTGAGGACCAGGAGGACCTTGAGGACCAGGAGGACCTTGAGGACCAGGAGGACCTTGAGGACCTGGAGGACCTTGAGGACCAGTAGCTCCACCAGGACCAGTAGGACTAGCAGGACCGGTAGCTCCACCAGGACCTGTAGGACCTTGAGGACCAGGAGGACCAGGAGGACCAGGAGGACCTTGAGGACCTGGAGGACCTTGAGGACCAGTAGCTCCACCAGGACCAGTAGGACTAGCAGGACCGGCAGGACCAGTAGGACCAGTAGGACCGGTTGGACCACCAGGACCAGTAGCTCCACCAGGACCAGTAGGACTAGCAGGACCGGTAGCTCCACCAGGACCTGTAGGACCTTGAGGACCGGTAGGACCGGTAGGGCCAGTGGGACCAGTAGGACCAGTAGGACCAGTGGGACCAGTGGGACCAGTTTCAGTTCCAGTAGGACCAGTGGGACCAGTGGGACCAGTTTCAGTTCCAGTAGGACCAGTGGGACCAGTGGGACCAGTTTCAGTTCCACCAGGACCAGTAGGACCAGTGGGACCAGTTTCAGTTCCAGCAGGACTAGTTTCAGTACCAGCAGGGCCAGTTTCAGTTCCAGTAGGACCGGTAGGACCAGTCTCAGTTCCAGCAGTTCCAGAAGGACCGGTAGGACCAGTTTCAGTTCCAGTAGGACCGGTAGGACCAGTTTCAGTTGCAGCAGGACCGGTAGGACCAGTTTCAGTTCCACCAGGACCGGTGGGACCAGTTTCAGTTCCAGCAGGACCAGTGGGACCAGTTTCAGTTCCAGTAGGACCGGTAGGACCAGTTTCAGTTGCAGCAGGACCGGTGGGACCAGTTTCAGTTCCAGCAGGACCAATGGGTCCAGTTTCAGTTCCAGCAGGGCCAGTTTCAGTTCCAGCAGGATGTTCTGATGTCAAAATATCAGTATCTGTACGGGTTAAAGGGTGGTATTCAATTACAGTAACAGTTACTTCATCCGTAGCAGACTCGGTTGGTAAGGTCGTGTATGAGGTAGTCGTCCCATCATAGGTGGAAGTGAGGGTGATAGTAGTAACTGGAATTGCCACAACAATTGTAATTGTTTCATCACTGGATTGATGAGGCAAGGTAGTGATACTAGTAGTCCGGCCTGAATAAGTTGAAGTAATAGCTACGACTTCTTTTCCTTCAGCATCAGCATTATCATTTCTATACGGAGTCCAAGTGAGCTCTGTTCCTTTATTAACCTCACTAGACAGATTAGCACAGGTAAATGTATTAATGTACTTGAGAGACAATTGAACATTTTTTTGAACTTTAACTAACATGTCAATAAATGGTCTATATCCCGCGGGAATGTTTTGATACTCAACAACAAAACTTGTTGAGGTGCACTCAGTTGTGTAGTCAAATGAGTTAGAAGCGCTACGAGGATGATACCAGGGATTGAAGGAGTTAGAAATTCTGGCATGGATTGAATTGCAATCAATTAGACCTGTACCCCGAAGAATCTCCATACCTATTTTTCCAGATTCGTATCCGTCTGGGCAGTTACCACCTAATAGATACGGTTGCATCTTATTCAATGTTGGAATAATACGATTAGAATATACCAAATCGTCAGGATCAGTATATGTATAACCACCTTCAAAAGTAGCTTGAGTGCTAAGTTCCTTATCACCTTCAGTAAAGATAATAGTATTGAGCCCATCAAAAAATTTAGTAGCGCATTTCAAGTCAGTGTTTATAGCAGAAGTTCCAGGATTAAAAGTAAAGGGGAATCTAAGAGTACCATAAGCCTCGGTTAATGGAGTTACTGTATCCAACAAAGTACATTTCAATTCCGAAAACGCAACAACAATATCACCTGGATGGAAAGTACAAATAGCGAAGATCTTATCATCAGTTCCGACCTCAATCATTGTCTCATGAGTGGTAAACTTGAATACACAAGGCATGTGTAAAGTAAAAGTATCACCAGGCTCCATGGTCGTCCCATTAATGGTCCAACTGAATGTACCAATCCAATTAGGTGTAGCTGGGGAAATAATAGGGTAATTCCCACCCTTCTCCCATACTAAAGAATCAAACGAAGTAAAAAAACCAGTATTATCTTTCGACGAAACGATTGTCAGAAAAAAAATCAACAATAGTAGTGACAAAATCATCTTTGGCTGGTTATTTGACCAGGTAGGTGCATCGAACAAGAAGAGATTCATCTCCTTTTATAGTACTTCAGAAACATGGGCCCATTAAAAGGTGGTTCCCATGTCCAAATGCAACAATTTGCTGCAAGTATTTTAGAAATATCCTAGGGCTTCTTTGCAACCAAATTAGATAAAAAGCTAGCAATAACATGGTTCAGGTTCTGCATAACCACCTACTTTTTCCAAGTGTACCATTACTGAAAAGTATTCCAAATTCCCCACAACTTAAGTCGCATGCATGTATATCTAAACTAACCATTATGAAATTAGAAAGTAACGCCATCTTCCTATTTTCTTCATTCTTCAAACTTAAACTTATTTTGACATACAAAATATCTATAAAAATGACCCAGGAGCAAACCGAGAGGTTCTCATTTTGTTTCGGAGTCCTTTTTATCAAAATCTTATTAAATTTCACTTACAACTGGGTTGGCCCTTTACTGGAAATGCATACAATTTAATTATTTTAAAATCATTACAGAGCCAATTGCATATTACATATAGGACAAACCAAACTCATTTGGGGATAGAAAAATTAGGTGTTTCTAACGAACGTGCCCGGTTTGAATTCTTGGTTAGGAAAAGCAAGGGGAACAAATACCGTTTGTTGGACCACTTCTGGAGTTGAGTTTCACAATTAGTTGCGTTTCAGTTAGTTTTATGAGCTTTGTTTCTGACAATTATCTATATGTTTTTCATTCTGGCTTAATAAATTAGCAGTTGGGATGAGCTGATTACACCAAAAGTATAACCAATTGGGATTTAACTTCAATAATTATTTTGAACGCGTTTTTTTTTCTTCGTGGTTTGTGTTGTCACCATGGCTGCCATTCTTTCATACACAAAAACTCTACAGTTATACAAGATGCCATAGAAACAGTTTGCTTAGTAAAAAAAAAAGAAAATTAATTACTTGATTTCTTTTATTTATGGTCTTTTTTGAATTATTTTAGTTTATTTCGCTATATCAATATTGCTTTGCTATGATAAACTAGCTAGGGACACAGGGATAGGAGAGGTACAAAGAAATATCGCAATTAAACAAATTCTGTTCCGTGCCCAAAAGAAGAATTATGAGTTTCATTTTCTGTTCAAGAGTTTGTCGAACAGTGGTACGATTTTCCATTTTTCAACACCTTTTGGGTTATGAGTTCGTACGATTAAATATGTCATAGTATGACATGTGTCAACGTATAGACTTCAAACTTTGTTAATCCGTAAAGTGTTCAAATATATGTTAAAAGTCCGCAATATGCAAATACTGATAGGTCAAGAAAAGTCCAGGCAGGTTCTTCAACCATTTGCAGCAATGCGATATTACCTATTGGTAGTAACTTAGTTTACGTTGAATAAACGAGAGGGATATAGCACATATTTTTAGCAGATAATTTAGTGGAACCAGGGGACCCAACCTATAAATGAAGTAATCGGTGCTCTTAATATGAATGGCTTCAATTATGAAACGTCCAAAAACAGATAGGTTTGAAGCCGCAAGGCCAAAGCAGTTTCGTAACCAAAAGTGTCCTTTTATAGTTAGTATTGGTGGAATTTTCAAAGGTATGGACATAATCATATGAAATTTCAACTAAAGCCACTTCAGAAAAAACCACATGTATTAATTGGCCAAAAGCAACCAAAGCTGACAACGATGCTAAGTCATGAGAATACAGTTCAACCAAACTTTGAATGCACGCTTTGTAGATTCTTCTTACAGGCATAATGTTTGTAAGTATGGAGTGCTTACAGGTCATTCCTAGAACTGGTTATACTTGGTTTCAAATCAAATCCTGATATTGTGCATTTGTTATAATCAACAGTATATACTACTATACAATGTAAAACGGAAACCAATTGCTCATAATAAATATGAAATACAAAATCCCACCATATATTTGAATTGAAAAAAAAACCAAAAAAAAAACCTCAAAAAATGTACATCCTAAAGTTATAATACTTTAAACAAACATGTGTTTGCTCTTTTCCTGTTTTATCTTACAATTGACACGAATACATAAGGAATTTTGCCTATTCTTCGTCGTCATCGTCATCTTCTAAAGCAGCAAATGCATTGAATGCTTTAACAGGCTTATCAGCAATAATTTCTCTGTGGTCAACTGGCTTGGAAGAACCCAAGTTCTTATTGTTAGGTCTTGCTTTAATTGTTTCTCTAAATTTGTTTCTTTCTTCAACACCTTCTTCAGCACCAAAAGATTTCTTTGGCTTGGATAAAGTTTCCCATCCATCTTGGTCAACTTCACTCTTTTTTCTCAAGTTTGGCTTGCTACCACCGGTTCTGGAAGCCCTTCTTCTGTTCATGTGGTGGTATGATCTTTCATGACCATGCTCATCGATATAAGTATCACCATTACTCCACTTCAAGGCTTTATGTTTTTCATATTCGGCAGCTGCATGTTCCTTAACTTGGTCAATCATTTGATTAAAAGCTTCTAAGATTTGAGGCAGAGGGACATAAGCCTCCTCTCTTGCTTCCAATAATTGTTCTTCAGTGTATTTGACCATGGTGTTGTTACTACTTCTTCCAAATAGCTCTCGCTTGAGTCTTCTTCTCACTAGTATGATTTTTTTTGTCTCCTCGCTCGAGAAGAAAATGTAAAATTTTTTTTTCTTCGCCAAATGTTTTGAACTGCGCACACGACTACGTTTTATCAAGCATCAAATATTACTTAACCAGCTCAAGGGTAGTAACTTGGTGTGTGTGTGTGTGTGTTAGTCAATCTATAAGATCAGTAAAAAAATACCCAAATGGCGATAGAATAGCTGATGAAAGTTTGATATATATGTCATACTATAGCTATTATAAATTGTACCGTTGCTTTCTAAAAAGTGATAAATATTTATTTGGGGCAATTTGATCATCTGTTTCTTGTTGAGGAGCTGAAGCAAATCTTCTTGTCTGATCATTTTGGACAACCTGAAAATATTCCTTGGGGGTCTTATGGATATTGTATTGTTCAAATTGCACCCCTTTTCTTTCTTTATCAGAACTTTCGAACATTGAACCAGATAAGAATGAGTTGAGGGAAGCCAGATTCTCTATACTGTAGTGGTGTTGTAAAATGGACTTATGGGAGCTGAAAAATAACACAAAGTAAATTAGAAGTACTATCAATTCAAAAATCAAAATGGTAAGCACATAATATCCCAGTCTAAATTTGGTTCTCCCAACTATCATTAAGATGATAAATCCAATATTACAGGTATTGAAAAGGAACAAGACAATTAGATTCAAGTAATGGTATATCGTTCTCTTTTTACAAAAGATGAGGGAATATAATAAGAAGGTGAATATCGAACAGACGAAAGATGAAAAAACCCCTATCCAAGTTATGAACATGCTTGAAGTCACCCGATAAACAAAGTACGTATTTGAAGGCACATCCTCATATAAGGAATTTAATACAGCAGTTAAGAAAACTTTTAACATCCTAATTCTGCCCTTATAATTCCATACATCATAACCAAGTTGAGGAAATTCTTTAATAAGACTAGTTTCAACCTTAAGGAGTTCCGAAATATCAATCGAAAAATTCCCTTGTAATTTGTTTTCACTGAATCGGACTCTGACTAAATTTGTAGTCCATTGGATTACAGGCTTAGTAACAATTGTTGGTTGGTTTTGAATGTAGCCATGGTCCTTTTGTGCATACCTTCTTGGAATTATGTTTTCTAAGTTCAATACGGTGATTCTATTCAGTAGTCCTGGATTTTTCACTAGACCTAAATCAATATCTGGCAACTCTATTGACAAATTTTGAATTTGATAGTTTATATAGTTGAAAATCAGCAAGAAAAGGAAAAATACGAGTACGTAGGAGATATTTCCTGCTGAAGCTTCCCAATTTGAATTCCACAACCAGTTAATACTTGATCCAATCGAACTTACTATATTTTTGGAGCTTTTATGTGATTTTGTCATTTTGTAACTGGCAACGTTCAAGTGATTGCAAAAAAAAAAGAGAGTACAAAAATGAGTCAGGGACTATGTAGTGCAATATAACAGATAAATTCAAGAAGTTACTTTTTTTTGGAAAAGTCTCTATGCCACATTAAAAGGTATAAATGACTAACTATTGAACCAGAATTTGAGGGAAACATCTATACAGCTGTATATAGTTTTTATTTGTACTTCAATGGGGAAACAGTGCTACTATATATCTTGCCAAAAGAATTTAAACACTATATGCAGGTCGCCATCGAATTCTAGCTGCCAATTCTTTTTTTTTTTTTCACTTAGTCTTATCAAAAATAGCTAAGGTTTAAGGATATTGTTATTATTATATCATCAACCATTAGTATTAGACATGCCTTTAGCTCATAATTTAAATAAGGTAACAAAGAACTTGTCCAAATCCACTGGGCAAATGCATATAAAAGGACGAAAGTTCAAGCAGTTAAACCGAGCAACCTTGAGAGATAAAAAGATCAATGAAAGGAAACTCAAGACTTTGCAACAGAAGGAAAACGAATTAGCCATAGTATTTTTCTTACAAAAGTTGATTAATGATGACGATGACTTCAAAGTCCAAGAAACCTTTTCCTTGGAAGAAATCAAAGAATTTATTGAATTGTTCATTGGTAGATTTGATGATGAATTGGAAGAATTACGAGCCGCCAGAAGACCAGGAAGACCAGCAACTTCAAGACAACAAATATTAGAAGAAAAAGTCAAGCATGATAGACAAGTGTATGCTACTGGTGTCAAAGTACCAGATTTAGCCGATAAAGAAACAGTACAAAGATTGCGATTATGGAATGGAACCACTGGGGGAGCTACTATTATGAAATTCGTACATGTTTCTAAAGATATGACTGAATTTGCAACTGCTGAAGTTGAAATGAAATAGATAAGTGCCTACAGTATCTACATTAGATAAAAAACAACAACAAATAATATAGATCTTTCGAGAACTTGTATAAAATGCAAACTATCAGCAGCTTTTAGCTAAAATGTCCAGACTTAGACTTATTTGCTGCTCCAAAGTAAACCACGCCACCACGAAGATTCGGTGTTTGACTCAGATTCCAGATTTGAATCAACAACAACGTCTTTAAACTCTTCCTTTCCAAAGACCAGTGTAGAAACGCGAGTCGAAGGAGTATCTTGTGGGATTGTGACTGTAAATGGAGTTGGTGGATTGCTTGCAACCATAATATCACCCTTGTCCTTTATCTCTTCTTCTTTCACGACGGTTGGGTCCTCCAACAAGAAATTAACCCCAACCAAACTGACCAAAACAAATCCAGTAACTGCAAAAAGACTCTTGACTTTATCATATAGAGTTCCACGTCTATTTCTACGCGATCTAGCCATGACAAAGTACTTCTTGGTTCCATCAAATTTACTCCCTACTATCTTCCAGTTCTTTTTCTGTAATTTCTTGATACTCCTGATTGGCTTAACGAGTTCTTCCTCGCGGAATTTGTTCAAAGCTTCAAAAATATTCTCCTTGGGTAAATAACCATCAATAAATTCCTTCTCAGTAGGGATAGCTTCCCCATTCATGTTAATCAAAATGAAACTGTAGTCATCGTTTTTGATATTGTTGAAATCAATATTTTCATGAGAGAAGGCTTTACTCCATTCGAAAGCTTCACTTTCACGTTTTCTACTTTCATCTTCCTTCTTTATTTGCTTTAAGAACGATTCCAAATCACGAGTATCGATTATTTCATCATCATATTGTCTAGAAGAAGCGAGCCTTTGAGAATCTTCAGAATGAATACGTCCTTTGATTTTAAACGGAGCTTTCATTTGTTCAAGTTCATCTTCGGTAGTAACAATATTCTTTTTAGGTGCTGTATTGGAATGATCTTCGTGTAATGCAGTATGAACTCCTTGCTTGACAGAATCCACCATAGTAGCATCCCTAACAAACTTGAAATCAGCTCCAGTTTCTTGTTTGTTTAAAATCTTTAACAAATTCTCACTATCATGATACTTCGCACGAGGTACAACTGGCTTCTTGAAGTCATTAAGGTCAAACTTGGTATCAATAGGTTGAAATGTCGCTTGGGTCTTATCATATTCCAAAGTTTCAATTAAGTCTGTATAAATTCCTTCAATTTCCGTTGGTGTTATTGTCATTCTTTTTTCGGGGTGGACCTTAATAAAGTCAAATAAACGATACAAGAAAGTAGGATAATGTTGAATCTTATAATTATTCTCTCCTAATTCATCAATAACAGTAACTTTGTATAAATATTCGGGTGAATTTTTATCCAAACCATTTATATATTCCTCACAAAAATCGTGGAACATTTCCAAGCTCATATTGTCGTAATCTTGTATTGGATCCAATAAAGACAGGACAATATCATACGAATTATTCCGGAGATAAGCAACATGCTGACCAATAATTGAAGGTTGGGCTTCACGAATCGATTTCTTACTAGGTTTAGCCGATTCAAATTCCATAAATTTAAATGCACTCGAAATAACAGCATCTAATGCACCAGCATGTCCATTATTATGTTTAAATAATCTTGCCAAGTTAATATAGAGTTTTCTCCAAATAATTCTCTTTTCAAGGTCAAGATCTTCGTCATTAGCCATGGATTCAATTTTGCTCAAAATTGCATTTGTGGATGTATTTTCAAACTTGGACACTTCAAGTGCAACTTTCAACTGACACAATTCAACAAAGTATTCTTCCAAGAAGAAATCGTCGGGGATCTGTTTATATTCACGAGATTTATTAGCTAGTGATGATTCAAGGTTTCCAAACACATCATGGTTTAACAACACCGAATTAAGGATTTCCAAACAGTTTGATGAATTACCTCTACAAAACTTACTCAACCTGTACTCAAGATTGAGTAAATTGTAGTAATCAACATTACCAGGTAATACTTGAGACTCGTTTACGACGTCTTGAATCAATTGTGAAAATTTCTTCATAAATAAATCCTTATTCAGGAAAGATCCAAGTTCTGACTTCAAGTACTTGATTTCTTCAATATACAGTTCTAATGACATTGTATCGGGGATTTGCTTGTACACATCCTGTTTCTTATAATCTTCAAGCAAATCATCCAAAACATATAAATCCCGAGCATAATACTCTTTTGAAGCGATCAAGACCTGAGATAAATGCTTCATTTTTTCGAGATCAACATCCTCATCGAATTGCCCTAATCTAATCAGCACAACTGCGTTCTTGAATGCCTTTTCATCAACATCTTTGAAATTCTTTCCCAAGCTAGACCTGAATGATTTAAGGTATTCAGAGTATTTCCATAATTGTTCATAATTAGGAATACGATAGTACGAGGGACAACCAATAGCTTTACAATACGCACTTGCAACTTTGGCACTAGTGAAAAACCTGCCAACATACTTGCTATCTACTCCTAGAGCTTCAAGACCTGGTAAGCGTTCTTTAATCTCTTTCCATTTGATTTCGTTCAAGTTCCTAAGTTGATCAAGTGGGATAGCTTTCAGAACCAAAGCACTAAACAAATAATTATCTTGTAATTGATTAGAAACAGAACACATTTTAAACCAAGAATAGTCACTGAAATATTCCAATGCTTGTGGATCTTTGATAATTGCAATAGTACAACCTTGCAAGAGTTGTTCAGCACTTTGTTTCAATCCCGGTGGCTTCGTTGAATCATTTGCAATGGCAGAAATAGTAGGGGCAATCTCGTAAAAGTCTGTAGATTTATCAATCAAGCCAACAGAAGCAAGTAAGTGCCATTTTCCAGCAAGTGCTGAGACAGCTTCTTTAGTTCTCAGCTTATCCAATGCAACAAGATGCTCTCTATAGGTTGCATACAGTGGATTTTGAATAATGCTGACAATTTCAGTAATATTCAAATTAACATTAGTTAAAATATTAATTAACTGTTGATAACGCAGCAATGTCACTTTGTTTCGGAAATAGACCGAATCGTGAAATTCATGAGCAAGATGTCTTTTCAGGTTAGTGATATCTTCCAAATATTTGATTAATTCATAAACCGAGCTTGCTTCTTCAAGATGATACTTCTTTATCAATGACAAAATTTCTTGATCAAACCATATGAGGCCACTTTGCAAAAAGTTAACTCCTGCTCTATATGTTCCGGTATCCACGATATAATTCTCTAAGATAATGGTAAAGTTGGGGTTCAGGGTAGCTTGCAAGAGTCGCGTCAAATAACCACACATGTTGTCGTACTTGTTGATATTATCTTTTCTGATTTCTGGAATAGCACCATTATCATAATAGTGCTTGAAGTTAGTAAGAACATATAATAATTCTTGATTAGTCAAATGCCAAGGACTGCGATCACTGTTGTTTTGAAGAATTGATAAATATTTCCGTAAAGTCATTAATTCGTTATAATAGTGATCGAGTTTCTTTACCGACAACGCCTCTTTAGCATCCCCAGTATCAATTACATACTCTTCCGTACGGAACATGGGAGCAATCACAGGTTGTTGTTTCAGTAATTCTTCATTTGCTTCTCTGATAGCTGTTCTCACCAACTGCTTGCTGATTCGGAATTGTTCTTGCAAGGCCACATCTTCAGGAATTAGTGATGCTTTCTTTGCTAGTTTCTTCTTGGAAGTTTTCTTAAGGGTGATCAAATCAATTTCAAATTCAGAATCATCATTGGAATACTTCATAGAACTGGCAAATTTCCTAATTGACAATTGAGGGGTAGTGATAAATTGATCAGAAATCTTGACACCATAACTATTGGTATATAGGGAAATGCCTCTGCCATAAATGGCCACGGACCCAAGGGCGATTCTTGCAACCGCCACAGGAGTAGCGCTCGTGTGAGTAAAAATCACTCTGGACCTAGCTATGGTGCGTCTCAGAAGCATTGAGGGTAGTATGAATGATTTTAGTCAAATACAGGTAAAGATCGATTTAAAAAAAAGGGCAGCTAAAAATTTCTAATCAATATTAGTTATGAAAAAGGTGAAACATTTGGGATCATCCGTTTAGGGAGTCAAAATTTGTGTGAGGGGATTTTTAGTTGATAGCATGGGGGGTTTGACACAACATCCATACTTACATACTAGATTAGATATCCGGATCTGGAAGCAAACGCAACCAAATTAGAATCTTGATAAGAGATTATACACATGTATCGGAAAAAGCATCTTACCGTGTATTAGATGATCTAGATCAACAGGGTATATCTAATGATTTGTATTGCTATAACCTAGATTATCCAATAGTGAACATAAGCGTGATGCGAGGTCCGATCTTCGGCCGAGCAATCAAGGGGGGGGAGAAAAGCCCTATGGGTAGACGAGGCATTTTGTTACCTACATAATTTGTTACACAAATATCTATCAAAACACCTGACTATAATTAATTATTATGTAAGTAGTTGACCAGCAACTTTACTGTCTTAGTTCGCTGTGTAGTGTTGCAAATATGGATCATCTTGCGCAACCTTAAATGACAGGGTTTCGAGCTCAGAAGCATTGTCTAATCTCAATTTTAAGTATTTATCAAGTATAGTGGCATCAGAAAACATAGTTATAAAATCTTGCTTCTGCAAATGTGCCAACATATAATGAATACCGTCTGCATAATGTAAACTCATTAAATCAAAACAATCGCCTAGTTTCTCAGGAAGATTTGCAATACCAGCATCAGCGATATATTTCTCCAATGGTACTCCGATATGCAATAAAGAACTAAACACGTAATTTCTCATTGAATCTTTGGAAACTACATGGATATCAGGATGATGAACTTGTAGACCTTGGTTATATTCTCGACTTGAAACAACATATGACCCCCATTCACTCAATACCTCATTTGCAGCATGACGTATAACCAGAGATTGACTCGAATCATGAGCTAATGAATATAACTTGGGTGCCAGTTTATAAAAGTCGTTGATATCGGGAATGAGGTCCATAAAAAGGAGTAAATTAACGAAATGAGTGTTGGAATGTCCTACATCATACCATGTATGACCAGATTGACAGTCTAAGAAGTGAATATATTTGTCAAGATATGGGTGCTGCAAAATGTGTCGAAGGACAATGGTATTAAATCTATTGTGCTTATCCAATATTTCGATGAACCTGACTAATTGTACGTTTGCAACTGAGTTCTTGAACCAAGTTGAATCAACTGTGTGATGGCTATGAAGAAACTGCTGAATCTTTTTAAGTTCAGTTTCCAACTTTTGTGCCAACTCTTCAAACGTTTGAATGTCATTAAAACTATCATATTTTATATAATAGTATTTGACAATATCAATAACATAATCTAACTTATCTTCAAAAAGGCTGATTATTTGTTCACTAAATTCAATTTCCAGGGTTATAAGGGCCATATTTCTAGCTATATTGGGATCATCGTCTAATAATTTCAATAATCGTTTGCACATATTACGATAATAACGCATGTTGTTTGGAGGAATTATCCCATCATTCATGCATTCCTGATGAAATAATTTCAAATAATGTTTCAAATCTGTGGCCAGATATTTGGACAAGTAGTAATCTTTATCCTTTGACTTGATAAATTCTTGAAAAGCTGCGATTTCTGGATAATAGTCAAAATAGAAATGGAAATAATCTCTGTGAGCTCCTAGGTAATCCATAAAATAAAAGGGCTTTTCGTAAACGTGATAAGGATGCTGTGCTTTAATTAATGCGGGAACCACTGGCCGTTCATGATCGCTTTCTTGATCACCAAGAAATTTTGGATTAAACACAGGACGATTAGATTCGATACTTGTTCTTGATGGGAATAACTTTAGGCTATTGCATTTGGTTAAATTAACTTGGAATACTGGGTTGTCTTTCCACAGTTTAGTAGATGTAACTTGTCTAATGGGATAAACTAACTTTTCTTCTACTGTAGCCACAGCAAATCTTTTTGTAATAAGAGTTAGCACTCTTGGGTGGATTCCTCGACGGGAACTTGTTCTGATTTCGTTAGATAGCATGATAAACAATGTGTATACTACGGAATAGCAAGAATAGGAAGAATGTCTGTAGTTTAAAAGAATAAGGTTGATAAGTTTCTTGGGAGTTGTTAAATCTAAAGTCCTTTTTTTTTTTTTTGCTACAACAGTTTCTGTGGGGCAAATAGTGTGGGGGATGCGGGCACCACCACAAGCGATCACTCCGAAAAATAAATCTTCACGGTGGTGGTGGTAGTGGTGGTGGTTGTAACTGTATGTTAACTTATAATTGGGAGAATTATGCAATAGCGTCTATATATGCCAAACTCCGATACAGACCTCCATGATCAAACTGACTTGATGATATTAGCACATCTATGCGAAATTAAATATACAAGCATTTCCGTTGAGTTGTCCCCTTCAGTTTTCGACGTACGGTTATGTTGCGCTCCTATTACTGAAAAGAGAAAAGGTTTGTTCCTATGGGAGCAAGGACGAGCAACAGAACTAAGAAATAAGAAAATCCCGCTATGATGATGTAGTGTGGGGTAAAAGTACCAAATTAAGAAAAAAAAAATCGTAAGATTAAGTTATGGGGGAAATTTTTCTTGGATAGGATGGTGCTTACTTAGCGTTACACGTTACTTTAGGAGACACTGTAGTCAGTATCAGTATACGGATAATCCATTCTTTTAAAAGGGGGAGACTCCTTACTTTGACTCAAATTAAGAATCCAGTCATAGTCTAAAGTTCCGGAACAACAATATGTACAACCATGTTTCACATGAGAATATATCGTATGGTGTTTGTTTTGCATACTTCAGGAACAAGAAATATCTTATTAGCTCATCTAAAGGTATCTTGGAATACACCGTGTAGTCAAGCAAGATGTTAGGAAAGACCCCGGAACAACGACTTAGAAGTTTGGTTTTGAATTTTATATGCAGCAAGGATTAAATGGTGGTGTTGCATAGTTAGGCAGAGATGAAAGGGTTAGCTCGCATATTTTAAAGTTGTTGTATAATGAGTGTAAAAATTGGTTTAGAGCAATTAAAGGCTATCTGATTTAAATAGTCGATTGAACATGACCCGAGGAGATTTGGCTCAAGATCCATTCAGATCTGTGGTGGCGGTGTACTGTTCGTAAGAAAGATTTAACTAGAATTCGGTTGTTGTGTCCTCAACTAGGAAAAATAAGAGTCTCCCTTACAACAAAACAAACTCCGAAAAATTATCTTGAAACATCTACAATTATAACCGAGTTAACATTCTAAAAGAAATAGTAGCAATGAATACATACAATGGACGTCACTACTGATTAGCCGTGGCTATTTCCTCTAAGAAATGATTACACGTGAGAAGCCTAAAGGGTTTGATTCATAGTTCTCTCTTGTAAATGACATAACAAACCAACCAGTGTTGTTAAGTTAATCTCGAGGAAATAATCAGGATCTCTTTTTTGTAGATTCCTATAATAAATAAAAAAGAAATGTTCTGGTTAATTAGCTTCCTGTGCTGGTGACTGGAAGAAATAAGGTTCAGTCACACTGGTTCGAAATAACCGTGACGTCAATCTCAGGTGCGGCGTTCTAATTAATTACCAACTGCCGTTTGTGAAATTGTAAACACGGTATCGCGTAGATTCGGGTTGACAAGATAGATAGGGCACCACGTAAACCCTTCCGAAAGCAGTAGGGCTGCCTTAAAAAATTAAAAATCTCATGACCCTAATAAAAAAAAAAATTTTTTTGTACTTGCCGCCCCCCCATACTTAATTTGTTATGCCTTAATCCATAACTAACTTCCACATGGATTATTGTTGTCCTTTCAGAACACAAAATGGTTAAGGGTTATGCTATACTTAGTGCGTGTTGCTGTCTCGAAAAATCACAAAACCCAAAAGTGCATCCTCGTTTTCCTAAAATTAGCTATAATTATTATTTATGGAAATTCATCTTCTGGAAAGTTTCCTAACTAGGCTTATTGGACTAAAAATATTATTAGAAGATTATCATATGTTCCTGCCGCAGAAAACAACCCTACCAGCAGTAAACAATAGTAAACACACTATCCCCAGTCAGGAGAAAAAACTAAAGACTTAAAATAAAAAAAAGAAATTTTTGAAACTAGAGTTAGTGTTTTTATTTTTGTTCTATGGGTTGTAAGCGTGGGATGAGAGAGGGGGCATAAGTGGGACAGAGGGGGAATTGGGACAAAAAAAAATTCCAGTCCTTGGCAAGCACTACCGTACAACCCTGCGGATATTGAAAAAAAAAAACATCGTTCGTAGAAACACAAAAACAAAAAATAACTTGTTTATTAACTATGTAACGGTTTGCAAACATGCATCGAAATTCATTCATAAATTTCTTTTTTTTATTATTTTTTCTTTCTTTTTACACGGTTAGCAATCAATTTTTTTTAATTGCTAGGGCTTTTTAAATATAACCGAATACGGTTTTCAAAATTTCAAAGTTTATATAAACAATTCATTTGAAAACAACTCCTTTTTTTAATAAAGACAATAGCGGTGGCAACGAAGAAAAGGACCTGTGTTTTACTTTACTACAACAAAGCACACATCACAAAAAGCCACCACATCCTTCATTTTGAGAGAAAACGTTTTTTTCTCTTTAGCGAAAATAATTTAAAAGAAAAAAAAAAAAGAAAACCACCACATTTTTTTTCTTATTTATCCACAGCCTAATAACAAATATAAACATATATCTCTAACCGAGATCAGGTAGACATAGACTTACATCCTACTATAGAACAACATCAACCCAGCCTACTATCCCCCTTGTTCAACACATTACATGCATTCAGATAGAGTAACAAACCAATGGAGATGGCTAATACTTTAATGAGATCATCTTCAATGTCAAATGGGACAACCCAAACATCGAGAACGTCCTCATCCACAATTATGGCTGATACCAGTTCGTCGAAATCATCAATAACAACCTGTACCCCAGTGCCAACCAAACCATACAACAATATCAACAGCTACCCAGTCTCAGTGGTACCCACCCCTTCTACAACACCAGTACAGGCTTGTCCTCCACTTGACGAATTGGTCAATGATTGTTTTCTTGACTCAATAGGTCAATTGGAAGATCCAGTTAAAGTAGCATTTGTCAAGAAATTTAATGATTACTTGATCAAACAACACTGTCAAGAAAACCTTCATTTCCTAATCGATATCTTCAATTATGAACTTTATTACAATAAGATCTTCCCTGATTCAAACACATACAATGCTGATAAGGAAAGGTTGAATAGTGCCCCCAATGCCAGTTTATTAGGCTACATCACCAGCAACACTTCATCCGTTGATTCTTTACTTAAAGTTAAACGAGACTCAATATCCACCACCATTTCCAAAAGATATTCAATTACCTCCACTGACGACTTGGATCCTCAAGAAATGTTTGTATCTACCATCGATGATTTGGATGCTAATGAATACGCCCAATTCAATGTAAATATATGGGAAGAATTTGGACAACGTCAAATCGAAGACGAAGATGATGAAGACAGTAGTCAGTATGTCGGAGATGATGCTACATTCACCGAAGACGAAGAAGTCGAGGCATTGAATAGTAGATGGCACTATATCATGCATACTTATATCAAACACGAATCAATTCAACAAATCAACATTTCCCAAAAATTATTTAAAGAAATCGTGGAAGAATCTTCCCACTCCGGTGTTCATAACCCATTAACATTAATCAAAGCAAGAAACGAAACCCTTCGTATGCTTAAGGAAAATGGCTACTTATCATTTGTAAGTCATTGTAAAAGAGAACGTGCTAGTAGTAACCAACCAAGTCCAACCGTTAGCACTTTACCTAATTCACCAAGTTCATTGAGTTTAGAAGGATCTCCTGGAAACACCATTGCAAAGCCAAAGTCTATTCCAAGAGCAACTTCACCATTACAATCTAGCATCAATAACAGCAACAGCAGTTTATCACATAGTTCATCATTAATTTCCAAACTTTCCAGCTTGCCCAAGAGAAACCGGGGACCTCTCTTTTCATCCGCATCTTCCGATGAGTATCAAGCACCAACTCCATCATCAATCAACAACATATTATCTCATTTGAAACTCAGTGAAACCACCACTACCAACAATAACAGTGTTGCTAGTACCAGCTCCAGAAATGTTGATAGTGCCTCTAGTAGTAAACGTCAATCTAGAAGTACCACCCCCAAAATTTCATCATCAAATGGTACCAACTCACCATCATCAGGCAAGGAAGATTCTTCTAGTTTGAGCTTCAAATTTTGGTCAAGAAGGAAATGATCGGTGATGATTTAATATTTATTGTATTATATTTATAGAGATTTATAGAGCTTCAATATACTAGTAATTACAGGATTAATCAAATATTATTTTGTAATCAGCATGGAAATAAAAACACTATTCCACATTTCACGTACTTTAACATGATGAAAAATTGGCACTTTTTTTTGTAGTTAGAGTGGCCCATTCTCTAAATGAAATAGTTCAATTAATGGACGACTAGCAAATAGCCACCACTACTATAATAAAGTTACTATTTGAGATGAAAAGAAAAAGAGAAAAGGTTTCACAAAGCTCAGTGGCGTTTAAGCCGTGTTCAGAGCAAATAAAATGATATTCTATGGCGATAAAGTGAGAACATGTGTTACTAATCCCAGAGGTTTAAGAGAAGAGGTCTTGGGTAATATTAGTTCCTGTCTGGTTTTAGTGTAAGAAACTTCGATTCTTGATATCTTGTTGCCAGGAAAAGAACAACAGAATTACATAATATCTGAGAAATGCTTTTGTACTTATTCTCTAAATACTAATACACATTAATGAACAAAGAAGAAATCCAATCTTCTAGCACCTTCGTCGTTGGTTGTATGACGATAAGTTACTTGCTCTTCCTCAGACATGGCATTCCAAATCTTAGCCTTGCTCTTATTTCTCCAAATGTAGTACAATTTAGTTAATAACAAAACACCAATGGTACCAATAGTGATGAAGAAAATTTGCATATTACCACGATGATACAATGGCAAATCATCTTGTCTATAAATGTTATTTCCGACAACCCCACCCAATTGGACAAACATATTATAAACTGCAGATGCAATAGATCTGGTTCTAACCGAGTTGGAGTTTCTGGAAACCCATGCGACACAAATAGCATGGATATAAGGTTGTCCCAAGTATAAAGTGTTCAAAGTCCATGTTGGCCAAACTTTGACACCGGCACCAGGCCACCATCTAATTATGGCAATCAATGGAAGACAATAAAGTGGAGCAAGAGTACATACTAATGATCTTTCATTAACAAATTCAGAAAGCCAAGTAATTGACAATAAAAAGATGATATGGATAACTTGGTTAGGGATATTAAGTAAATTAGTGTTGAAAGTGTCAAATCCCAAACGTCTATTAATCAACCCAAAATAAGCCCCAAATGTACCCAGTCCAATATAAGCAATAACACCGATAGCATATATTGGCCAAAGATCAAAATCAATAAGGGATTTGAACAACATCTTTGGTGTTAAGCCTTGACGATTGTGCATGGTACCTTTAGATGGATCATCTCTAAGAATACGATTAACGACAATTTTAACCTCACGATCAGAAAACCAACCCTTGGGATGCATCCAATTCTTTGTTTGGACTGCTGAAGGAACCATCATGTAGAATGAAGAAATACCAATAAGTAAGGTAACAATACCTTCAATTAAGAATAACCATCTCCAACCAGCCCAGCCAGCAACCCCTCTCATTCTTAAAATACCAAAAGCCAAAAGAGAAGTGAAAATACCAACAAATGACAAAGTGGTCCAGAACCAAGATAACCTCACTGGTAACTCCTTACTGTTGAAGAAATAACTCAACCACAACACCAAATCAGCAATGAATCCACCTTCTAAAGCTCCAATTATAGCTCTGGTAATGTAGAAAGAAGTTTTACCTCTAAGAGCAGCCTGAGACATAGCAACAATACTCCAAACACAAATTTGGAAAGGGATGAAAATATCTGGACCTAAGGCCTTAGAAATTAATTGGGATGGGACTTCAGCAAGAAGAAAACATACTGTGAAAATAGTATTACCAGTGTTATAATCATTAGTAGTTAAACCTAAATCGTCTAACATATTATCCGTGACGGCTTGACCCAAGTTACCTCTGTCTATTTGTAATCCAACAAACATAAGGCATGCAGCGGCGGCAACTCTAAAGTTAAGCTTTCTAATAAGCTTCTTTTCTTCTTCCTCAGTCCATTCGAAATGAGGATCAAATGCTGAATAACTTTCATATTTGGAGTCAATATACACCTGACGGTAGTATTCTTCAACTTTTGGATCTAAGAATGGGTTTTTAGCAAGTTGGTTCTTCTCAGAATCTCCAGAAGAACTGGAATCAATAGCAGTAATATTTACAAATTCATCCTTCTTATCAGCAACAGGGGGGATTTTTTCCAAGGAGTTGATTGATCGAGCCATTGTGGATAGTTGGTTAATGAAAGTAAAATTTTTCAAACCATGATTCAAGGGGGGGGGGTATTTATAATATTCGATCTCGTATAGGTTAATTCAATACTAAATTACAACTGATTTATTGCAACAATTGAAAAATTAAAAGAGTACAGTGGTGGTATAAAAGTTGTGGTGGATTCATTAGTAATGAAAGATTTAATTGTGGCTGCAAATAACAAAATTTAAAGAAAAACAATCATGATAAAAAGTGCGGCTGCAAAATCAACAATGGAAACAATAAAGTCAGGCTCCTGGACGTTTAGGTGGCATTTTGAAGTGTGGTGAATACGAAAGAACGATCTGATTCAATTGCATCACAATAAGGGTGACTCCCATCATTACCGGTTGAAATTACACCACAAGTTTATACCCACCCCCCTGTTTGATTAATGTTCAATTAAGCTCTCATAAGCTTTATATTGGAAAATGCCAAGAAAATCTAAATGCCACAAAAATTTCTCTTTATTCCCCATGACTTTGACAGGTAATATGGAAATTCTTGGCATTATATCCGTTATTACCGATAATATCAGAATATGAAACTAAAACTTGTTCATTATAAAAAAGCGGATTAATTTACTTGGATAAGGAATCCACAGAAGTGTAATCAAGTTACAATGAGTGGAAATAGGAATATAATTATTTGCTGACAATTATCCATGCCGTTAACGGTGGAATTTTTTTTATTGTGCTACCCCCACTTTTTTGTCGACATAAATTCGGAAGTTGTGGACCTGAGGCTTGTTGTGAAAATTAGATCGCGCAATAGTTGCATTCTTAATAGCTCCCTAATTTGGATTACTGTGATGCTGCACGATTCAACCTGACACAACCTTTGGGCGGGAATTTCAACCGAAGGCTTTTTTGTGTCTATCCACTGATGTAAGTAAAACGTGCTGAAAGGTTTGTCTGACTGGGGAACGTAACCAAAATGTTGTTCGTTATAACCTTTTCTTTGATTGCGGATGCAACTTGGGCTATACCTAATCCGACTCTTACCTAACAGATTGCATACTGAAATCAAGTCACTTGCATGAGTATGAATTAGCAATAGAGAAAAATTTAGAAGTATTGACAGCGACTAGGATAAAAACAAGAATGTTACAGTGCACAACAACCTACTCCAGCTTTCAATTCCAAAGAATAATTATAATCTTTAATTTACATTTCTGCAAACGGAATACCTTCTTAGTACCCTTATATTTAAATAAAGTATTATAATAAAGTATGCCAACTATTACTGTTTTCGTTTGAAATTCTAAATTGTAACATTGCGCTGGCTGCAAGCACATTATGTGTTTCATTTTTTCGTAATATTTAGTAATAGAAAAAAAAAAAAAAATAACTCATACTTTTTTTTGCGAGTCATCCCTTATCAACCCCAGAAACAATAAGGAGATGGAATTTTAGCAGGGAGGAGGGAGGGACTATTCAAGCATACCAAAATTTATAATACGCCACAGCATTTACAGAATTGTTTTATTTTTTTTTTAAGTTTCGGATAAATAAGATTCATCAGACATTAACATCATTCGGATACGAGTTGCCATAGGACATTATTCCATTGTCGTTTGTTCCTTCCTGCATTTCATTTCTTGTATATCCTTTGAGTGAGATACACAAATACCATATATAAACAAGTTGCATTATACACATTCGCCTGTATCATTTTAGCCGACGTATCTTCATTGTTGTTTAATGGGTACTCCTGATCCTTCTGAAGAGTTGGCATCGTCAAATGCGATGGTTAAACCTGAAGCTTCTACCCCTAGAAACAGAACCCCAGATTTAACCACCTCAATCGAGAATGGTTCTTCATTATCTACTTCATCCACAAATAAAACTGGACTACAGACTCCTGAAACATCACCCAGGTTTCAAGTTCCAGGGGATGTGCTTAAGAATCTCACTCCATCAAGAAGCATGAAGTCACCTGAGAAGCAACAGCAAGCTATTAAAAAACGACAAGCTCATTTAGATTCTATAAGACACAGATTGAAACGTAAATCACTTGAATTATCTAACCGTTTGCAAATTTTGCAATTTAAAAGGCAGGAAGAAACCCGTAGAAGGATCAACCGGATAAATAAAGATTTGCATGAAAAGAAACAACGTAGACTGAAGTATCTTGATTTAATTCGTGAACGGGCTGGTAAATTTTATTTGCGTAATGTTTCCATTTTATTTAAACCTACAATCACTCCAATTAAGAAGTATAAACAGGATGTAGTGGAAGCACCAATACTTGTAGATACTGGTTTTATTACTGATATCCAAAGAAAGTGCCGGTTGATTTTGTTTCGCAAGTACATTGCAACCTTGGAAGAATCAAAATTTTTAGACGAATTTGAACTGTATTCATTTAATAAAATAGTGGAAATATTGAATACTAATTCTACTATTAAAACTAGTATGAATTTCATTTTGAAATATTTGAATGTCCCTCGATTATTTGGAGCTCAATATAAATCCTTTTTTTATTGTTTTATATTAGTTGGGGATTTTAATGATTGTATGGAATTTGAAAAACATCCCGGTTTCAATGCAAATAATAGTTTGTATGAATCAGAATTGTATTTTTATAATTCTATCTGGTTATTGGTTTATAAATTTACTAAATTGTTGATTAATGAATTTAAATTGGTGGTACGAAATCGAAAATTACATGATAATTTCATATCCCTTTGGTATGATTATAACTTTATATTTAAGATTTTTAAGTGGAATCATTATAGAAACATTTGTGATATTTTATCTGATTCTTTAGCAATAGTTGACCAGCAAATCACTGTTAGTGAAAGTAACGAAGGAAAGCTTCAATTGATGCAACAGAAACTGAAGTTAGCTCAAGAATTGTCATTGTTGAATAGTTATAATATTGAAGAATTGGCCAAGTTTAATGAAACGGTTGAAGTCGTTCAATTTAAGAAGTCATTTAGTAATATCGTAGCTGAATTTTATGCAAAACCGACCCATCATGTACTTATTCAAAATAAAACCCGAGTTATTCAATTTAGTACTTTTAAGTTTTATGTGCCAACATGTGAAATTTTGAAAACCAGTGAGTGGAGAAAATTCTGGTTTGATAAGTTTAGAAGGCAAGAAGATAATCGAGAGTTTCCTGAAACAATACGAAGTGGTTATATTAAGAATTTAATTGAGAGAAATGTGGATGAGTTTATTCATGTTGATGATATAGTATCTCGGAAAGTGACGGATGATGTTGAATTTCGTTTACCACAGATTTATAACGATTTACGAGAGTATTATATCGAATTTATGAAGGCCAAAAACGATATAGACCTTGACTATATCGATTTAGATACAAATGACAATTACTATTTAAAGCTAATGGAAGAGCTCATACGGCACTATGATTATGATAATAGTATACTTCTTGACTTGACTGCAAAAATCTATCAGAATGGTATTATTTCGAAACGAGTGATACAGGAACTTGAAACTTATGTGTGTAATTTATGGATCAACAAGAGTAAGTTTACCGAATTCGCCAAGGTTCAGCAATTTGAAAATATATACACATTGATTAACACGGTTAATTTTTCCAAGTTAAGATTTAACATTTTTACATCTAGTCCGAATTTATTATTCCAAAACTTTTACCAGATGATTTTAAAGTATAATCAACCAATGCTTGACTTGAGTGAAGATACTCAACGAAGGATTTTACATTCTGCATTCAAGAATTCAGTATCGCGTGTTTTGATCAGTGCAGATAAGGAAAATTCCCGACAATTCTTTACTCGTTTGTTTTATAAAATTATTGTGTATGAAGATAATTTGCAGCCTGATGAATTAAATGGATTATTTTGTGAAAATTTTACAAAATTCCATACCCGAATATTACAGTTAATTGACGCAACCGTTTTCAGAATATTATACTCAAACTATATATATCCCAGTGACAGAAGCAGAGCCAGATTAACCAAAGTAGAGGTGCAAACGCTTGTAACAAGATTACAAAACACTAAAGATGTTGCTAGTGTTTTACAAGCTGCAAATATTGCAGATTTCGGATTTTTCAAATATTATACGAAGTCACACGAGACGTTCAAAACTTTATTGCAAGGTAAAGTTTTCAACATGTTACAACTGGGGAAATCGAAAGAAGCATATATAATTATCGAGGGGAACTTCCCAGACTTTAATGGCGAAGTGTTAGAGTTGGCTAATGACGTTTGGAAAATGACTTTTTTTGTTTATAAATTATATAATCCAATTCTCAATTGGATTTATATAGACTTGGGAATGTCTTAAGGTTAGGATTTACTTTGAGAAGTCGTGCAAATAGAGACACTTTCTTTGGGAAGAACTTAAACAAAGTAATTGAGTTATCTTTCATTGATAAATTAGTCACGTGGAATTTATATAATTAGGACAATAGCAGGCACCTGCATACAAGACGCATTTTTTATTTACTGATTTGGAACCGCGCTTAATTTCTTTTATTACTCTAATTGGTTGACTCATTCAAAAGAAAAGAGATAAAGAAAAAGAAAAAATTTTCAGTAAAAATTTCAATTTCATTCACCACTTTCTTTTACAGTTAGCTTAGTCTTAGTAGTTGATACATCATGTTAAGAAGAGTTAGTGAAAGATCTATCAAGAGATTGTCTTCTGCTAGATTAGTAGCACCTTCAGTGTGTGCTACCCCTATTTTCGTCAAGGCATCCACACCATTTGTTCAATCCGCCAGATCTATCTCTAGTTCTCCTATTTCATATTCCACCAAAGCTACCGTGATTCAATTATTGAACAATATTGGTTCGAAGCGTGAAGTTGAACAATATCTTAAGTATTTCACCTCGGTTTCCCAGCAACAATTCGCCGTCATTAAGGTTGGTGGTGCCATTATTACTCAACAATTGAACGAATTAGCGTCCTGTTTAGCATTTTTATACCATGTGGGATTATATCCTATTGTCCTCCACGGAACTGGTCCCCAAATCAACGAACTTTTGGAAAATGAAGGGGTTGAACCAGAATATATCGATGGGATTAGAATCACCAACCCAAAGACCATGGAAGTTGTCCGTAAATGTTTCCTTGAACAAAACTTAAGACTTGTCACCGCCTTGGAAAAAATCGGGGTTCACGCCAGACCCATCACTACTGGTGTATTTGGTGCTGATTATTTGGACAAGGATAAATATCAATTGGTTGGTAAAATTACTTCCGTGGACAAATCTTCGGTTGAAGCTGCCATTAACGCTGGTTACTTACCAATTTTAACCTCCTTGGCTGAAACTCCATCGGGTCAATTATTAAATGTCAATGCTGATGTTGCTGCAGGTGAATTAGCTAGAGAATTCGAACCTTTGAAGATTGTTTACTTGAATGAAAAAGGGGGTATTATAAACGGTAACACTGGTGAAAAAGTCAGTGTTATTAACTTGGATGAAGAATATGAAGATTTATTAAAAGAATCTTGGGTTAAATATGGTACCAAGTTGAAAATCAAGGAGATTCACGATTTATTACAACATTTGCCAAGATCTTCCTCCGTTGCCATCATTGACGTTGATGATTTGCAAAAGGAATTATTCACTGATTCTGGTGCTGGTACTTTAATTAGAAGAGGTTATAAATTAATCAACCGTAACTCTTTGCAAGAATTCGGCAACCCTGATCTTTTAAGAGCTGCATTATTGAGGGATCCTGAAATCAAATCTGGAAAGTTCTCCGTTGCTTCATACTTAAAACATTTGGAAACTGTCAATTTTAAAAGCTATGGTGATGAACCATTAGAAGTATTGGCCATCGTCTTGGAAAACAACAATGTTCCTAAATTAGATAAATTTTTGTCTTCCAAGACCGGTTGGTTAAACAATGTCACTGATAATATTTTCAACGCTATTAAAAAAGATTTCAAATCTTTATGTTGGATAGTCAATGAAAATGATTCAAACTTGGCATGGTACTTCTCCAAAGCTGATGGTTCATTTACCAAGAAGGGTGAAATCTTATTTTGGTATGGATTAAACACCGAAGAAGTTAGTGAATTAATTAAGCAATTTGACAGCTCTACTATTGGATCTTCCTTGTCTTCTGCCAAGGAATCTGGTGTTTTCAACTCTTCTCAGCAAAAGAGAGGTTTCCACACTGCCAGAAGATTTTTATCTACTAATCCACCATTGCGCGAAGGTACCAACACTGAAAAGCGTAAGGTCGCCTTGATTGGTGCCAGGGGTTATACTGGTCAAAATTTGATTAAATTAATTGATAACCATCCATATTTGGAAATTTCTCATGTTTCTTCTCGTGAATTACAAGGTCAAAAATTACAAGGCTACAACAAGGGTAACATTATTTATTCAAATTTACAAGTTGAAGATATTAAGAAGTTAGAAGAAAATGGAGATGTCGATGTTTGGGTCATGGCTTTACCTAATGGTGTTTGTAAACCATTTGTTGATGCAATTGATCAAGTTAAAAATGGTCATTCAAAAATCATTGATTTATCAGCTGATTATAGATTTGATACTACTGGTAAATGGGTATACGGTTTACCTGAATTAAATGATCGTAACGTTATTTCTCAAGCCAAGAAAATCTCCAATCCAGGATGTTACGCTACTGCTGCTCAACTTGCGATTGCTCCTTTAAAGAAGTACATTAATGGTACTCCAAGTTTATTTGGTGTTTCTGGTTATTCTGGAGCTGGTACTAAACCATCCCCTAAGAACGATGTTAAGTTATTAAACAACAACTTGATTCCTTATTCATTAACTGACCACGTCCATGAGCGTGAAATCAGTAGTCAATTAGGCTTCAAAGTGGCATTTATGCCTCATGTTGCTCAATGGTTCCAAGGTATCTCCCATACCATAAACATTCCAATCAACAAAGGATGTTTATCATCCCGTGAAATCAGAAATATTTACCAAGAATTTTACGGCAATGAAGATTTAATAACTATCAGCGGTGAAGCTCCATTAGTTAAAGATATTAGTGGCAAACACGGGGTTGTTTTGGGTGGATTCGCCGTTAACTCTAATGAAGATAGAGTCGTTATTGTTGCTACCATTGACAATTTATTAAAGGGGGCTGCTACTCAATGTTTACAAAATATTAATTTATCACAAGGTTATGGGGAATATGAAGGTATACCAATTGATGTAGTCATCAGGGGTTAAACCGCATACTTTGTTAAAACGTTACTTTATAGAAAGTGAAACAAAAAAAACTATTCATATATTGTTTGTAAAAGTGTAGAAATAGGCAATAGGTAGCATCAAAATATTCGCAAGGAGTAGTTAAGGAGTTAGCCAGGGTGCTTTGTTTTTAACATCTCCCCTTACTGGAAAGAATATTAAAATATACCTATTCTGCAATCTTATTGTCCATGTTATTTTTTGGAGACGTTTTCTTGTTATTAGGTTTTGTGTTATATGAGTAACAAGTAAATATTTGACTGAGGCTTCACGACACTAGCTGGTGATTTATGTAAGCTTTCTAGATTGATCTTTGTGATATAAGCAAGAAGAGACAGGGATAATGTTCTCATTCCTAATAGAATTGAATGAAAAAGGAAATTTGATCGTTCGTATCTGTACTGTATTTATTATCGTAACTTGAAAATTGCAACCCTGCTGCAATTGTTTGATTCAAGTTTTACAATTTCTATTTTTAGAAATGTAGTGTTTGGGAAATAATCATAATCATGGAAGTGCAAGACCGTTAAACCATAAAGTGGACATTTCAGGTAACTAAAACTAGAGATTTAACTTCTATACTCTCAGACAACGGACAGTTGTTCAAATTACTGCAAAAGAATAAACTCACAGAAAACGTTTACTTTGTTAAATTTATTCTGAGTGGAAGTCCCACAAAATTGAATTACGGTTATGAAAAGCACATAAACACTGCTTAGCAAGACCAAGAGAACAATCGCAGATTAAAAGTAGTAGATGCTTTGCAAAATTTTAATTCTCTATTTCTGTAATAAAAGTTTTATTATAAGAGTTTGTTTTTGTCAACGTTAGTAAAACCTTCCAAAACCTTCACCTTATTGTGAGCTTAGTGTGATTAGTGTCTACAATTCTTTTTGCGAGAGAAATTTAATGATCTTTAAGTTATTAAATGCCACGAGCAGCTTTCGTATTAGGAGAATATATATTGTCATTGTTACTGTTGATCTCTTTCATAGACCATTGGCTGTAGTTTTACTGCTCTTCAATACTCCATCAAGGTAAAATAGGCGAGGTGGAATATTGGGGCCGAAATTGTATATTATGGGAGTACTATATTAGGAAGTGCAGTTTATAATTCTTGGGTGTGACAACCATGTTTTTATTATTCAATTTTATACAATCACAAAATAGGAGACACCCATTGAAATAAAATCAAGGCGGGTTATTGGTAACGAATTTAAGGTTCTCTAGGAGTTCCGAGTTTAAGCTTTATGATATGTTGACTCCTGTAGGACATGTTTGTTTACTGTTCTATTTTTAACCTTTCCATGTTCAGCTTAAACATAAACTAATTTTTCCTAGTTTTACCTTTATAGGAAACACATTGCCCCATGTTGTCTTGCCTCAACGTAAAGCGGAGTAGCTAAGGGAATGTTTGATGAAGCTAATTTAACTTTTGTGTTATAAAAATGTGACGTGTCTCGGTGTAAAACAAAGTATCAAGTTGATATTTTTTCTCTAGTCGTATTTTCTGATTGTCTTGAAGCAAAGAAAAAAAAATATACGAATGACAATCTACAATTCAGATCTTCGCTTAATGATATCTACAAGATGTTTATGCTATTGGTAAATGCCAGTTTATAGTTTGAGTCAGCACGTTTATCCAATAAACTCTTGATTATTTCCTTATTATAGTCTGAAGAAAGAATACCATGACAAAGAAATAGAGTATGTCTCAAGATCTTTTCGTCAAATTAGTTTTGTGTCAAGATTCTTGAATAGTGTCCCCAATGTTTCACTCGTAAATTCATCATGCAGGGGGATTCTTAGAACGGAAAGAGGCTATCCAATTTTGGCAACTTTGGCTATTATCTGTTGCAGCAATTCATTTGACGAAGAATTGATTATGAAAGTAGTATGGTAGTGAGGATTGACGAAGACCTGTAGCAATTGACGAATGCAAGCTCCTTTCTTTGACCAAATGTCAATTATAAATAGAGCGAGAAAATCACCCGATTGACTGCCCTTGATTATATCCATCAAGACTACAATTTGCAGCAAATCATAAAATAAAATGCAGTGCTTATATTTGGTCTATTTATTGTTGCTCCTGTTTGCTGAAGGTACATACTTCGACTTCCCCGAGCTCGGCGGATTCCCTGAGTTCGGCGGATTCCCCGAACATCCCAAGCCAGAAGTTCCAGAAATTCCAAAAATTCCAAAAATTCCAGACCTTCCAAAAATTCCTGACCTTCCAAAAATTCCTGACCTTCCAAAAATTCCAGAACTTCCAAAACCTCCAGCACCTCCAGCACCTCCAGCACCTCCATCTCCTCCAGAACCTCCAGCACCTCCAGCACCTCCATCTCCTCCATCTCCTCCACCAGAACAATGTGTTTGCACTTCATTCATTCCTAAATGTAAGGCCAGTTTTGGAAAGCATGCCTTCTTAAAAGGATTCCCATTAGTTGAAGAATTCAAATTCAAAGAAGCTAAAATGATCACAGAAACCTCCTGGGAAGTTACAGTTGAATTTTCTATTAAGAAAAAGTTTGGATTCTCGGATTGTAAGATCATCAAGCTCATTGACCACAAGGGAGGTGAAATTTCCAAGATCTTTGACAAAATTCATGGTATTAAAAAGATGATAGGTAGTGAATTTAAGTTCTCCGTCAAAATCGTTATAGATGTTACTAGTCATGGTGATTTTGTTTGTTCAAATCCATTCCTGTTTGAATATCTTTGGAAGGGTATTATTTCCAAGTATCACCTGGGTTGTGGATGGTTTAGTGATTGTCCTCAAATGTGCTGGAAGAAATGTCCACCTCTTCCACCACCTGAGAATCCACCTCCTTGTAAGACTTGCAGTCCTCCACCACCTGAAGCCAGTACTCCTTCACCAGAAACTACTGTTCCACCACCACCACCACCACCAGAACCCACTCAACCTCCTCCTGAGAACCCTCCACCTGAAAACCCTCCACCTGTTTGTCCAACACCACCTCCACCTCCACCTTGTAAAAGATAATCTTCCAAGGGATCTCCTGACTGTTCTCCATCCAATTGCAGATTGGAAATAAAAGTCTGGTCTTAACTTTAGTACTTCTTTTGAACAAAATATTCATCCAGAATCAAATCCTGCGATGTATAAATTTTGTTTCCTATATTCTTGTTTTTCTTTATAGTTTAAATATATGAAACTAGATGCTTTTGTATTAATTTTCGTAGACAATTACCATAGATTAACATAAATCAATTCACACGAACAAAATTAATTGATACTTAAGATACCCTAAAAGAGGAAACAGAACTGAGGCCTATATTAAGATGTATACGAGAAAACCCTAGGAGTCTTCTTATCTGGAGTAGTACTCCAGAACATATCAACACCACCGAAATTACTAGTTAGAACGTATTAAGAAGGTCAAAGTCTGCTTATAGTACATTAGCCAGGTAACTGATATCACCAATAATCTTTAAACCCGTCAAGGAAACCATTAAACCTGCTTTGTTTTTGGTGGCTCAGACCGGCCATAGTTGTACCTTGTAGTTGTATTTATAGAACTAAGAACTTTTCTACATCAGATCTTAAATATGCCAATATACATTTGATTTACAAAAGCTATTTCCAAGATAATATAAGTTTCGTCTAGAGACTAAACCATCTTTGGACGTGATGTTCGTGTCTCTTAGATTAGATATATAGTTCCATACTACGGATTGGTAGCACCCAAGAAATTGTCGTGGACAAATCAATTTCGGGAGAAAATAATAGACCACATAAAAGGTAGCCAACAATCAAAACGGTTAGAGAGAAAGCACAAAGATATACAGGGGTTTTATTTGGTTCATCAGGATAAGGAATGTTAGTATCACCAAATAACTTTGGAGTTGTTGAGCCAGGGTTATATCGATGTTCTAAATTGGAGAATGATAATTTGCCATTTTTATCGACATTAAATCTTAAATCAATCATTATATTAGATGCTGAAAAACCGTCAAGATCGATAAATAATTTCATAGAACATAACAAAATTGAGCTCTTCAATCTTGGTGGATTGAAGATTAGTGATAGAACCAGAAATAAGACCGATGATGAGGAAGAAGAGGAGGAGGAAGATTTGACTGGAACTGAAGGCACTACAGAACGGAATGTACGTCGACATAGTAGAACTCGTAGTACACCAGGAGAACATCGTGGCTCAATTACCGAAAAGCAGCTGACAAAAAACAATACAATAGATATTATAAGTTTAGGGAGTAAACGGAACAAAACTGAGCAGTGGATGGTTATCGAGAAGAATGTGATAATCCAAGCATTTGAGTTGATATTGAATAATCACAAGTATCCCATGTTGGTAGTTGATTCTACATCCACCTTAATCGGGATATTAAGAAAGATACAAAAATGGAATTTTAATTCAATATTGAATGAATATAGAATCTATATGGGAAGTTCAAATAAAAACAACTATTTTGCTGAAACTTTCCTCGAGTTGATACAAATTGAATTAGTGTCGTATGAAGTCAGCAATTTCAATTCCATGAAACAACAACAACAGCAACAGCAGCAACTACCGCAACATAAGTATCTGAAATCAAAGGACATGTACCAACCTCAGCCTCGACATTCAATTGATTTGGAAACAGATTTATCACCTACAAACCATATGAAAAGTCCATATCTCATGCCTACTTCTCGTCGAGATTCATTAAAACCACCATCAATGCATAGAGTTTCTATAGATGAAGATATTTCTGATGATGCCAGTGTTGATGATATGGACGACTTGGACGATGATTTGCTTTCAGCTTCGCCGCAAATTCCCGAGAATTTACTTAAATTTGTGGAGGAAAGAAAACAAGACAAGCAGATGCAACCTACGGATCTGGATGATTTGGTGATAACACCAGGAACATCACCCCAGCCAGGATTAGGAAGATCCAGTAGGAACAACAGTTTCAGTAATGACTTATTACGAGGAAATGGCGTTGATAGAAGACGATCAGTTGATGTTAAGTTGGTTAGAAATGTCAAGTTTAGAAGTCCCATGCAACAACAACAACAACAACAACAACCGCCACCTCCTCCTATTCCACTCCAAACAAGATCGTCGTATGAAGGTCCATCGTCATGGTCTAAACGCAAGGATCTGAGTAGAACTTATTCACCATTTGACATTGAAGAAGTTAAACGACAATATGATTTCAAATACTACAAGAATTTAAACAAATACCCAATTGTTTATGAAAATGTTGGTGTATTGAAATTGAAACTTCCAAAAACTCACAAATTACCTGATTGGTTTGTAAAAGGAAGGAACTATTGGGAAAGAAATTATAAATTACTAAATAGCGAATAAGATATACCTCTAGTGCTGTGGTCTACCCCAACCAGGTTTTGTTCCTGACGTAGAATTCTGTGAACCAGGAGCTTGAGGCACTGTGTTCATACTCACTGAGCTTTGAAGCATTCTCTCTCTTAACCTTGAACCAGTAGGTGAAACATAACTGTTACTTCTAGCCGGCTGCGGTTTGTTCTGTTGGTATTGGTGTTGTGCTGGTAAACTATACGTAGATCCGGGCAAGGATTGTTGACGAGATTTGTTGTACATGTCTTGTAACCTACTCGACGATCTGTAAGATGTTGTCTCGTTTGGACTAGGTGTTCTCTCGGTATAGAGATGCTGGTGTTGCTGGTGTTGTTGCTGCTGCTGTTGTTGCTGGCTGTAACTATTATTATATGAATTATTGTGACGAATTGGTTGAAATTGAGATTGAGGTTGCGGTTGACTATGGGGATGAAATTGGCCCTGTGCATGTCCCTGTGGATGGCCCTGTGATTGCGAGTTTCTTGGTTGAGCTGAAACCTTCACTCCCAACCATTCGGGATAGGGTAATCCCTTAGAATCGTAGTATTTAACTAATGAATTATGAATTAAAGTAGAGTCATCAGAAGAACCGTCTTTCTCTGTGTGTCCACTTGTCAACGACAAATTTGAAAACTTTGTGCTATAGTTTTCCTTAATCTTTGAGAAGAAACCAACATTAGCTTGTTGCATAGTGTGAGATTTGATATATTTATAAACAGTCGTTGACCGGTTTAAGTTGCGGTTCAAGTGAATTAAGGGTTCGGAGAATTCACTTTCGGGTGATCATGTGACGTGAATCAGATGACATATATCACGTGCACAACAATGTAAAAAAATATCTCACCATCGGAATTTTTTTCACTAAATAAAAAGTTTACAACCAATTTATCCCCTTGGTACTCTTTAGATCATAGCAATCATGTCGTTGTCTATAATGATCTCGTTGAGACAACTTTCTCGGTCATTCGCAACCAGCGCTAGACCTGTCGCTACGTGTTCCCTTAGATCACGTGGATTACATACAAGCACAGTTCATTTTAATGAAACCCCTTCTACCACAATTGATCCAAGTACAATTCCTAAAACTCCTGCTGATCTCGAAGGCAAGGTCAGCGCTAGTATAATCGAATCATTGAAGCGTAACAATTTCAATACATTAACTCCAATTCAACAACTTTCTTTGCTTCCCCTTTTAAAAACTGAAAAGGGTATGGTTTGTCGTGCTAAAACCGGTACAGGTAAGACCCTTACGTTTATCATCCCAACTCTTGAAAGCGCCATCGCCAGAAAGACCCCTGGTGTTGACACTTTGGTGGTAGCACCTACCCGTGATTTAGCCCAACAAATTTTCGAAGAATATCTCAAAGTTATTTCCAAGTTACCTGCTAAAGTCCGCAAACCTCGTGTGGCTTTAATCACTGGTGGTAGATCGGGAAGAATTAATTTGAGAGACCCTGAAGCTATTGTTATTGCCACCCCAGGTAGATTGGCCGCTGATCTAGACAACCGTTCTGCTGCTGAATTATTTGACTCTCTTTCGTTCAGAGTTTATGACGAAGCCGATAGACTTTTAGACATTGGATTTGAACCTACTTTAGATAGTATTCATGACAGTATTATGAGAGTTCGTGCTAACCCTGATAAGCCGTTGAAGTCATTATTATTCAGTGCTACCATTGATGACTGTATGACCAACTTTGCTGTCAAGCACATTAACCCAAAGTATGATTATATTAACACCGTTGCTGACGATGAACCAAATGTTCACGAAAACATTCATCAGATCTTGGTTGAATGTGAAGATGCCATTGATAAATACCAGACCGCCATTTCATACATTGCCGATGCCGTGCAAGAAGAACATTTCCGTGGTATTGTTTTTCTTCCAACCAAGACTTCTGTTGATTGGCTTGAAGATTACTTGAAACAAATCAGTCAAGCTGGTATTGCTTCTGAGCGTAGATTGTTTGGCCATAAGGGAGAAGCGCAACTTCTCAAGATTCATGGTGGAATGACTGTCAGCCGTCGTGAAAATGCCCTTCGTATGTTCAAAAACTGTCCAAAGGGTTTGTTAATTGCCACTGATGTTGTTGCTAGAGGTATCGATGTTAAAGAAGTTACTCATGTTTTCCAATTTGGTGTTTCTGACGACCCTCTTGATTATGTTCATAAAGTTGGTAGAACCGGTAGAGCGGGTAAGACCGGTAAGGCCGTTACCTTTTTAACGACGAGTGAAAGACCCTATACCAACACTTTAGCCAGAAGGGCCCAAGTCAGCTTTAAGGAAATGATTAAATCCAGCGAAATTCACCAATACGATATCTACAAAGTTCAAGCTGACTATGAAGAAACCAAGGAATTTATGTTACCTAATTTCTCTTTCTTGATCCAAACCTGTGATAAATACAGATTAAATTTAAATAAATTAGTTGAAGAAAATATGGAATTCTTCCGCCGTGTTACTGGTGAAGCCGATGCAAAAATTAGATTATCTGGATTTATGAAGGGTTCATTAAAGAGAGTCAGTCGTGATATCTCCGATGAATATTTCGTTGGTGGTGGTGGCGGTAGTGCTGGTGGGTACCGTGATGGTGGATATTCCAGAGGCGGTGGTTACAACAGCGGAAGACAAGGAAGTTACGGAAATTACACCCGCAGTGACAGAGGTGGTTACAATAACAGAGGTGGCGACAGAGGATATAACAATAGAGGAGGATACAACAGAGGTGACAGAGGATCTGGTAATAGAGGAGGTTATAAAAAGGGATATGAAAGATCTTCAAGGAACCGTGATGACTTTGATGACCTCTTTGGTTAGACATAACCATAAGAATAGGCTTTTATGTTTCCTACCCCAGTAGCTTATTATTGGACCTTTTGTACATAATTATACACTTTACATGTAAATAGAATAAATTTAGGATCATGCCTTTTTGTATTTGTTTCGTTTAGTAGGTGTGAATTTCTTGAATGGGGTTGATCTAGGAGTACTGACTTTCCCTTCAGTTTCATCGTCTTGTTGAACATCAATATAAGTATCTCTGGTAAGGATAACATACACTAAAAGGCAAATAATAATGATACTATTGAACACAGTCACTCTTTTCTGGAAGGTTAATTCTGAAGTTAAAGTAGAAACTTTCTTATTTGAGTCTTGCAATAGATGGTGGTAAGATTGTAACTGGGTTTCATACAAATTCCCATACTGATCGTGAAGAGAATTGAATGCTTCTTTAAATGATGTCAACTGATTAATTAATGTGACATTTACTGAACTGATAAGGGCATTGAAATTTGCCGTTTGTCGTTTTTCTAAATTTGAAAATGCAGTAGATAATAACTTCAGTTGTTCTTCAATATAGAGCAATGACAAAGTTGCGTTTGATTCCAATAACGACAATCGTTTCATAATGTTTTTATAGATTGATTCTTGTGTGGTGGGGATTGCAGTTGATGTAATTGGTTCTGATTGAGGTAAGCAATAGTCTTGAGTTTGGTTTATGTCTTTCAAAAATGCATTTAATTTCAAATGGGGCATAATTATGGGACATTCATTACCTGTTTGATTAAGCATGAGAATATTGGTCATTTGAGGTTCCTCTTTGGAGAACAACTCAGGCTTCTCTTTTTCTTGTTGCTGTTCCTGTTCCTTTTGCTCCTGCTGTTGCTGTTGTTCAGTATCTTCTTTAAATTCCTCCATCATAGTCTTCCCATGAACACGAACCACAGAAATAGGACAATAAAATTCACTACCATAATGGCTGAGTATTTCCAAACGTAAATACCTGGCCCAAATCAAGGGATTCTCAATCTTGAAACTTTGAACATCACGAATATTTTTGGCAGTGAATTCACCCAATACTTTCCAATTCAGGGTGGGGAACCTATCACTTACTGATATTCTAATCTCTTTAAACATGGATGAGAAAAACTCGAAATTACCAATGACAACCAGATCAACAAGAATATCTTGACATAATTCAATCACCACAAACTTATTAGGAATTGAACATTGGTTGAGAAGGTATGAATCCTTGTTTTCTTTCAAGATAGCTGAAGGTGATTTAGCATTTGCGTTGGTTTTAACTATTGTTGCGGCACAATCTACTGATGCATAATTGAACTTATCTTTGTATACCTTACCTTCGGTTTCTTTGATTGGTTTCGCCAGGGCATCTTCTTCAATTGTTGTTCCATTAGGTGAATTAGATGCGGTTGATGTGTTATTGAGACTTTGAGTAGAGCAAGTGTTATTTGCTGAGATACACTTGGATGATGATATGCTGGATGCAGTAGATATTGAAGAAGAAGAAGAGGAAGAAGAAGATAGTATCCTCAGAATTGAAGAGGCCAGGGTATGATTGTTCTTCTCTATGATTTTCTGTTTCTTCCACTCTTCAAATGATAAGAAATGAACATTGTCTATTATGGTATTGTTCTCCACTGGCAGGGGAAGTAATTCCGCGTGTGATATTGACTGGTTTGTTCTAGGCTGCTGAAGTAAACTAGTTGGTTCTAATACAGGTGTGGTTGCACTCGTCAAAATATGTAGACTTGTAGATGATTCCTTGGGTAGTTTTGCTGACGGCAAGGAAAGCTTAGTAAAACTAATTGCTGTTTCAAACACAGGGATGTCCAATTTAATAGGAGATATTTGTTGACGATTGGAGTTATTTGATGCTGTGATTGATTTTGAGTTAGAGTTGAATTTTAAACGGGAACTTGGCTCGTCTGTAGCAGTTGTATTTAAGTTCGTATTTTTTGGCTGTATAGTATCAGTTAAACTTTTCACCATATTGGTTAATGCTAGTTTTGACAGGGTTGGGATCTTCGAAGATATGGTAGTCAATCCAGTAGTGGTTGTAGACAGCGTTACATTCTCGCCCCTGACATGTAAAATACTTAATACAATCCATATAATGAACCTTAGTTGATATATCATACTTCTTCTTCCCTGTAGTTTTCCCCCAAATTACAAATCATGGGATTCAATCAACACAGTTTCCTGATTTGGATTAAACTCCGTGGAAAACTTAAGGTTTTTTTTTGTTCGTGTATATGCGCTACCAGTTTCCAACGATCATTTTCAAAAGTTTGGAAATATTGCATATCACAACCAGTGTTTGAAGGATATACAGAGAGCAATTGACTTGAAATAGTCATTTCAAGGTTGTTAAACTTTTTTTGTTTCATGTATTGTTGAGTCTTTTTTAGGGAGTGGTATTACACACATGAACTATGAGGTGAGGGGGGGGGATGTTTCAAATATCAGCAAATAGGTAAACATTGCCTTGCCAACTATGCACCAATTAGGTATATTGTTTAATTAATCCTATTTTGGTCTCAATTAACATTGTTTAAGGAATGTGGGAAGGGATATAAAAAATCGTTGTTTACAATTCAAAATCTCTTTGTTTTATTCATAAAATAATAGAAACACAAAATAAAAAAAAATGTAATTAAATGGCAAAAGCCCCGATGCATTAATTACTACTTGGAGTTGAATTAGGAAATAATTCCTCCATTGAACAACATTACAAACCCGAACAAACCCTTTGATGTTAAAACTCAAAAATTCAAACTTTTCAAGTGTTCAAATACAGTAAACACTGGTGTCAGAGAAGACCAGATTGCTACTGAGAATTTGTGCTTCCACTCCTTGTGACAATTCAGAGTGCTTATTCTACAAAGTTTAAATCTGAACTAAAACGAGATGCTAGTACAATGGTGGCTTTCCCCGCAAGGGCTGAACCATTCATATCGCTTAAAAAGCCTCTACCTAATGTACGAGGTAATCTCTATATATCCAATGTTATGCCACACCGTACTTGACGTAACAGTAGAATTATCGATATGTAAACACACATGCAGCCCGTACCTATGGTTATGAGAACTTCTCAAACTCTATAACTGGTCACATACCAAAGTTTTTTCTACTTGGTCACTGCATTAATGCATATGGTGCTATTTCTGAAATTTGTTATCATGTCAGCCTCGAGGCATTACCCCACCAGAAACGGCACTCGATCTTCTCTTCGTTTGAGTGTCCCTAAGGCGGCACATTACTGGTCGGTTTTCAAATATTATTTAATGGCTGGTTGTTAGGTCGAATTTTCCCACAGGTACCTTGCATTAGACAGCGTCGAATGTCAAGAAAAACTGGAAACTACAAGTTAGAGTAACCTTTACCGTGATTGCCGGGGATTGCTTTTACACTGGAAAAAAAAAACAAAATCATGCAACTTTGGTAAGAGAAACAGAACAAAAAATTCTAAAAATAACCTGGAAATGTGACCATGTGCGAAGATTGCAACATCACGTCATTAAAAAATATTATCATTGTCTCAAATATACGTAAACAAGCGCAAAGATCAATAACAATGCAAGAAAATATTATCTCTACACCCATAACAAATTTCAAAAGTGTAAATAACCTTGCCCAAAACGGAAGCAGATTCTAAATTTGGTACATGGATAATAAAAATACAGTCCGTCGAAGTTGAATCTCCCGGCATATTCATAAATTTCCCCCCAACTATTTAAAGAGGTCAAAAAGTGTGTAAGTTTTACTAAGGTGTTCTACTTTTTCTTCTTCTTTCCTTCTCTACTATCTATTCTCTCCAGATTTTAACTTATATTTTATAAACATTCGCTATGAAGGTCACTACTTTAGCCACTGGTTTACTTTTCGCCGCTGCCAATGCTCTCGCTGCCATTGTTCCAGTTACTTTATCTGTCAAGTCTGACGATACTGCTGTCAACGGTATGGGTTTGACTTCTACCCACGAAGGTGCTGGTATCAACTATATCTTCTTAGATACTCAATCCCAGGAATTGTTATATGACGAAGAAAACAAGCAATTGTTCATACTGCTCGGCGGTAGCGGCCCAGAACTTAGACAATCATTTTTAGTCTCTGGTAACGTTGCTCAATTATCTGTTGCTGGTGCCGCCACTGTTACTTTTGATGACAATGGTCTTCTTAAAGCCGAAGGCGTTGACCCATTCTATGCTGCCAAGAACATCAACGACCCATACAACTATTCTAATGTTAGATTTGCCCTCGTTTCTTATCCAGATGGTCAAGCTCCAGATGGAGCTATTGCCGTTCAAGTTGTTGGTAAATTCACTAGTGCTCCATCCGGTAATGACACCACTACCACCACCACTTCTGCTCAACCAACTTCCACTCCTGTTCCAACCCCAACCCCAGTTCCTGGTGCTGCTGCTCAATTTGGTGTTGGATTAGCTGCTGTTGGTGCTGCTGCTGGTCTTTTACTTTAAGTAGACTACCCTCTATCTTTTAATTCCCTTCTTTATGTATAGGTACATAATATGCCCATTATGAGAAAAAAAACTTACGTGAATAAATAATAAATTAATTATCAAAATTAAATGCAAATACTAATAATAAATTAACAATATTAAACTATATAAACTCAAAAAACCTAAAAGACCGAAATATAAAAATTAAACAAAAGAACTAAAAAGCCAAAATTATGCTGCAAAAAATTGAGGTCAACTAAGATCTTCTTGGAATCTGGATACGGAGTTATTATTTGACCCACCTTGATCAGAAAATACATTGTGATTACCATAATAGCCAGGTCTACGAGGTGGTTCTCCTGGCAAGACAAAATCTTCATCGTCGTCATAATCGAAATCAATATCTGAATCATTAGTATTTTCATTCTCGGTATTATAATTCGAACTGGTGTTTCCTGGATCTTCAATTGGTGATTGTAAATGGGTTAAGTGTGATAATGCACCTGTACCATGTGGTGTAGGAGGTGCTCTTCTTTCTTGAAAATCAAAGTCGTGCGAATTTGCTCGTGGGTGGCCATATGAATTCATTCTTGAATTAATACCACTATTATCATTACCACCACGACCACCTCCAAGTGACGAGGACCTTGTACTCATTTGAATGGTAGAATTTCGAGCATTGGAAGTATTACCACCACTACCTTTGAATATCGAATCTAAATTATTAGCATTACTAACCCCACGATAGGTGAAATCGGTCGATTCATCATCTCCGAGATCAAAATCACGTCTTTGGTTATTATTATTAACTGTGCTTCCATATGGTTGAGAAGTGTCTCTTTCTTTCTTCAATCTTGCCGCAGCAACTGCCCCTCCAAGTCCAAGACCAGCACCGGCAGCTGCACTATGCTGCAATAAGTTAGATTCCGAATCTCCATGCGCACCACCACTACCAAATTTACCACCAAACATATCAGTTAACCAAGAAAATCTCGATTTTTCCACAGCAGAGTCATGGTAAATTTGATGCTTATCATCAATAGTGGTACCATCATCGTCATCTTCATGTGCTGCTCCATTGAAATCTGGATTTTGATTGCTCAATTGTCCACGCTTACGCTTCTTGAGGAAAAGGAATAACACTACTAATGCACCAATAACAATTGTGCCACCAATGGATCCAACTAAACCACCAATTAACTTGGAATTTCTTTCTGCAGTAGATTGGGTATCTTCAATGGCATTGGCAGAAGTGGGAACGGTAATGACTGTAGTAATTGTAGTATCAGGGTGTTTAATGACAGAAGTAAACGATGTGGTAAACGATGTCATACTGTGAGAAGTACTGGAAGGTGTTGTGGTTGAACTGGTGAGTAATAAACTTGACAGTGATTTTGTAGATGATGATTTTGCAACCAGGGACGATGAAGAACTGGATGAAGAAGACGATGATGAAGATGAAGAAGAAGATGAAGATGATTCTGATGATGTCTCGGAACTTTCTGAGGCTTCTGAACTGGATGGTTCTTCAGTACTACTAACTTCCGAAGAACTAGGTTCCAAGGATGAACTGGCCTCAAAATCTGTAATTGACGAAGATTCTATTTCTGATGATGAACTGGGCTCTGCTGATGAACTTTCTGCTTCTGTGGAAGATGGTTCGAATGAAGAACTTTCATGTTCTGTTGAAGATGGCTCGAATGAAGAACTTTCATGTTCTGTTGAAGAAATCTCTGATGATGACGAAATTTCTGATGATGATGAAATCTCTGATGATGATGAAATTTCTGATGATGATGAAATCTCGGATGAGGACGTCACTGAGGACGAGGATATCTCTGATGATGATGAGGAAGACATACTCGACGAAGACTCTAAACTAGATGATATCTCTGACGAAGAGCTAATTTCTGAAGAGCTTACTTCACTCGACAGACTAATATCACTTGATGTCTCGCTAGCGAATGTTTCACTGGAACTTTCCATAGACGAAAATGATTCAGTTTCTGATGTAGTTTCTATCTCGCTACTACTGCTTGAATGGTCTGCAGAGGAGCTAGTATCTATGGTTTCCGATGACAATGTTTCTGATTCAATAGTTGGATCTGAACTGGAAGTCCACGGTATTGACGAAGAAATATCGGAAGACTCAGAAAATTCGGTCGTACTGGAAGATGACTCTATATGACTTGAACTGTCAGATGTGGTAGATTTTGAATCTGACAGAGAATCGGTTGGATCTAATGAAGTTGTGTGCGGTGTTTCAAAGGAGAAAGTAGACGAAATATTATTACCAAAGGCGTCAGTTTCTCGTTCTATTAGCTTAATGTAGCTGGGGGTAAGGATAGGTTGCTCTATCCTTGTGGTTGGTGAAAAGAAATTATTTATATATTGGGGAACCATCATCCTTTTTTTTTCCTGTGTGTAATGGGTCTATTGTTTAACATGTGTGTTTCGCACAAAGGTGGTGAAATTCTTTCGTAAAGAATTGGTTTTGTGTAACTTGGGAAAAATAGAAATTCCTTTTTTTTGCAAATAAATCTGTGAAAAAAAAAAAATAAAAATAAAACTTCCGTTGATGTCACACTTGTTTCTTATGAAGAATGATGTCAACAGTAGTTAAACTTTTGTGATACGGTAAAATATATGTATGATGAGGTATATCAATGGTGGTGCATAATTAAGCACAGGTACAGTAAACTGCTATCAAATTCCTCTCTCTATTGTTTCAACAAGGGTCAACGAGGTATTTTTGTTTTTGTTTATGCTTCTAAATTAAGTACGCAAATAATAAAGCCCAATTTACCAGAACAAACAATCAATTTAATTTATGTGGCAAACAAAAAGAATAATTTTTTAGTGTCTGCCCCCTTATTTTTTCCGTTGAAATGCAGGTTATATTAGCTGCACTTTTTATTCCGTAATCTAATCTATGCTTTGTCCGGATTGAAACAGGGAATAATTTAATGTGGTAAATATCGACAATGACAAGGAAGTCGGGGGGTAAGGAGGTTGATTGTAGCGTCAAAGAATGTGGTCGTATTTCTAAAGATTAATTCCAGGATCCTGTCCCTTGTTTAAAACTTTGATCTGGAGATAAGAAAACTTGCGTGTGAAAGCTTAATGCTGCAAATGCAAGATCTATTACGTGACTGCGGGAAGGGGGAGATTCTGATACAGTTGATTTGACTTTGACTTATTATCTGTAGAGTATGAGATAATTAACCCTTGTACTAGTAGAATAATCAGTGGATCCAAAGGGTCGAATTTAAGGAACTAGATCAAAAAAAAAAAAGAAAAATAAAAAAAAAAAATCAAAACGAGATCACAATTTCGAAGAGGAAGTTATAAGAGCGACTCGAGTCAGTATATATAGTTCGAGATCACGGAACAAGATCACAAACTTGTTGATATCACATCTACCCCTGCTTAATTTCCCCATGCAGAAAAAGTAACGTTGCTAAGTTGCAAATAACTATTACACCCCATGAATTTAGGTAGTTTAATTCAAGTTTTCTGTACAGTTTTTCATTAATGAATCAGGGCAAGGAATATTTTTTATGCTAATTAATTACTGAAAAAAAAAAAATATTTGAGGTTGTACCCTACCCTCTTCGACTAATGTGAACATGTTTTGATTTACTATTTATAACCTTCGAAAGTTAATGCAGAGAGCATTAAATATGATTACAGTAAGATGTAGGAGGCAGTGCCCGAACTATGCATTGCCTTGTTTAGCAAATCACGAGCTTTTTCTAGACGGTCTCACTTTCACAACACAAACTTTCTAAGGGGCTATATTTTTTTCCGCCAAGCCCAAAATTTAACACCTGCCACAGAACAAAAATTTGAACAAACCCAAGGGATGGGTTAGTTACTCCTAGCAACACAACACACATTCTATGTGTCAAGGAGATGAAATTCTCAATTTATTATGTGTATTGCATCGATTTCCATTGAGATCTGCCCCTTGTACTAGAACAATAGTGTCTTTTTTTTTTCAAAGCCGCCATCTGCAAGTTTGAAAGGCTGCCCCTAAACCACTTGCATTATCTGGCTCTTTTTTCCTTGTTACTGACAAACAATTTCTATTTTTCCCACGTAAGATTACGGTGTGTCAAATGGCATACATAGACAATTGCACTACGCCGCCTTATTATTAAAAATAACAGTCATCAGTTTCGAGAATCCGTAATTGAGAGGTAAAACAAAGAATTATTTTTTGATGAAAATTTTTTATGGGTGCAATTTTTTTTTTAATGTTCTCCACATTGAGTAAACTAATTACGTAACAAAAGAAAAGGGATAATCCGTAGTTGACTACTAGTCAAAGTTACGAGAAAGTTGTTGTTTTAGATTTGGTTTCCTTGTTTGAGTAGACTTATTCACCCCCTAGTTTTCCTAAACCCATGTGGCTTAAGAAGTTTCTTCTAACCACGGATAACTGCAACATCATTCCGATATGACAACAACAATAGAGAGAGGGGGGGGGGGGTGGATGGAAAGATTCTCGCAAAGTATTACAACCTGCTCAGTGTTGGGTATTTATGCGGAAGTATTTTCTTGCCCCTTAGATTAAGGTTTTAGTAGTCATGTGGATTGGTATATATGATCTGCAGCAGCTAACATGTAAATTTTACCTTAAAAATATCCATTTTATTACATACATTTGTTGCAGTGTGTACAGCCTCCATCACCAGCAATTGTATTTAACCGGCCTTGGATACAGTTCCTCTTCCACTCTAGACTTAGTATCACTTTGCATACAAACATTAAGATAAATTCATAATTAAACTTTATTAAATTAGCTATATGCATATATAAAACATGCATTAAGAATTAGGAATACATACATCCTCGTTTCTCTAATTAATATTAACTCCCCTCATTAAATAAAAGTAAACAAATTAGCAAATAAGTCATACAAGCAAAAAAACAAAAAAAACAATTAAAATAAAACAAAACGAAGAACATCAGAGGGATCAGGAGAAAGGGAGACAGTATTAAGACCCTCTAAACTTGTTGCTCTTCTTTCTTGTGCTTGCTTTTTAACCAATCTTTAAATGCAAACAATGACATTATCCATGCCATAAACAAAGTAACAAATCCCAAAGAAAGGTTCAAAGTGAACATTTCAGTCAATCCATAATATTCAAAGGATAAAACTACGGGATCGGTACTTTCCATAAATATAACACCTCCACAAAGTAAACAGAATGCAACCATCAATTCGGTAATTGGTCTTCCTGCACGAGTCAAATCATGAGGAAGCTTTGACGACAAAAGCATCAATAAATACGTGAGGAATCTAAAGGCACAACCAAGAACAAACAAGTTCCCCCATTGCGCGTGTATTGCGGTGGATAAAGCACTAGCTTGTTGATGGGCTGACATAAGAATACCAGTCCAGTAAATAGTGACAACTGGGAATGGGTTTGGTGAGTATCCTGGACTAGCCTTGGTGATAACACTAAGATCTTGGGCTGGGTCTGCCTTTAACAAGTTCTCCTTGGCTTGGTGAAATCTCCAATCCTGTAATTTGTTTTCACAAATAACCCCACATAATCCACATCCAATGTAAATGAATGCAATTGAAGCATGTTGCAAATCCTTGGGTGACCATTCCCCGCCAGAATTGGCCAAATGTTCCAAAAAGATATTGGTGGATCCATAAAACAAAATCAACGAACATTCCATCATTTCCATAGTCCAAAGTCCTTGGTTTTGGAAAGAGAACCATCTGCTACGATTAGCACGGTCAACGAATTTATGATTCCATGCCCACCCTTTGTTCAAGAAACCACCAGAATATCTGGCCAAGGTCAAGATACCATAAGCAAAAAACACCCCACCTTTAATGAAATGGGCCAACAAGTTAAACACAGTGTTCCCCTTTCCATAAACCAAGAATGTGGCAATCCCAGTTGGGACAGTGATTATAAAGTAAAAGAAATGACCCCAGTTAAGGAAATTGAACCCAATAACAGAAACCTTGTGAAACTTAGTTTGAGCAATCCAAATTCTTAATTTCATTAATTTACCAAAGAAATTATTGCTATTGTTACCAATTCTCTTTTCAATGTGATGTACTGAATCTTCTTCATCGTGTGTAAGAGAACTTCTCAGCTCATCATCAGAATGCAAAGTGTAATAGTCAGAACCAGCAGTATTAGGATCAATTGACCTAATCAAGGCAAAAACTAATTGTAAAATGGTAGTGACAAACAAAATTACCATCATCTTAGAATATGCGTTACCAGGATACAAATTAGGAATTGAATTAATGAAAATGGAATAATTCAACAAAGCAAACCCGATAAATCCAGAATGAACTATCAAAGTTGTCATGTACGATTTCTGCATATTCAAGTTGTTAAAAATAAGAGCAATTGGGTAAATAAACACAATGGTGGTTAAGGCAAATCCAATGTGAAGATACAAGGCAGGACGATGTTTGGTTGGAACATTGAAGTAAGTAGTTGTATTGTAGTTTTCCCAAAACAATCTTTCTTCGGGAAGCAAATCCATTTCTAAGATAGGAACTCCGTGCATATGGTGTTCAACGTGAGGAATTGGACTAATAGTACTGTTGGCAGATTTGGTTGCAACTTCAGTTTTGGTGGCACTTGGATGTCCATGTTCTCTGGCATCATGGTCATGGTCCATTTCCATAGCCATGGATATACCGGCAAACAAGTATAACAATGTTATGAGCTTCATATTGTATTTAATGGTGTGTGGGTTGTATTAAGGATGGCGCGTTATCTAAGGTTATTGGTTGCCTTTTTTATTTTTTGAAAAGGAACTTGTGACTATAAACTGTCAGGGAGAAAACTAGGCGGAGTAAAAAGTATCCAAATGTAGCAATTAAAAAGTATATTAGGAAATCTGAATGACCGGCTTTATCAATTGATATAACGGGATTTGATTCGGATTAAGGAAAAGACTGGGAATGCGGTTGGCCCGATGACTCTGTCTTTCGGAGATAAATTTTTTTTGGTTAGGTAGTGGCTCGGCCGAAAAACAATAGGGCCGATGAAATTATAATTGAAATTGACCTGGCACAGTAAATTGCAGGAATATAAAAATTAACTAGCGAAAGGGGATGAAACGCAAGGACTTTAGAGATACTACCACACTTGATAGGTACTGGGGACTTATTGCTGTATTTATAAGGTCATATTAAGAAAAAAAAAACTGAACTTAAACGGCAATTACCAATTGCATCACTGTTTTTTGTGTTAACAATAGAAAAAAATATGCGATATTTTTAAATCCTCCCTTAGCTTTCTTGTAAATAAGGTTAAAAAGAACAATAAAACTTCCATTTTTGTCCTTGCTGCTGATTCATTTTAAAGAACTGTATTACTAATACCGAGGCAGGCTTATAAACTAGCATGGAGACATACGAACTTGCTAGCAATGCCAGGGGAACAAATCGTAGTTTCATGTTAGAGTTTCTCCTGTAAGACCTTCTATCTCTAAAACAAATCCCGGCAAAATCCGAATCGAGGGGAATAGGATATCTCGGCTCTAATTATGCGCTTTTCTATAAGCTTCCATAAAATATCCCGTTATTAGTCTTACTACAATTCCTTTGTTTATCCCCATAATTGATTTATAATGTATGCTATTTTTTTTAAATGCCGGTCTCACGTGCTCGGAACCATCGGATTAAACGTCATATTTGAAGCATTAGTGACTCATGCTTAATCAGTGATTCTTAAACTTGTAAAGGTTGCTTTATCATTCAGGTTTTTAAGGCAAAAGTTTCACGTTGATTGTTATAAGTGCTAGCATGATTCTTTTTTAGAGACGGAATCAAACTAAACTAGGAAAAGGAATTCTTAACTAAGATGCCGATTTGTGTAATCCCGTTACTTCCACCCGATCCGGACAATAACGCTTAGTAATTATTACTCACCGATGTTGAAAGGCAAAATAATTACTTGCAGTTACATGCGCTAATTCACTCGAACAACTCTAAAATGGCATTTATGGTTCGATATGATTTTACATTCAGGGATTTATAGGTGGTATTCGATCGGTTGGACTTGCTCTGGGGTTTTAAATGGATCACAGTAGCAAATTTTAGTCCATGGTTGAAACGGTTGGCTAATTCCCATGACAACCTAAAACAAAAATGAACTCATATCAACTGCTTTTGAGCAACTACAATATTTCAAACCCCATTGAGTAGTCTTCCCAGTTAATTTACCAGAAATGGTAGAAATATTATCCCTGTAAGCAATCTTTCTCAATTTTAAATCCGATCTTCATTGCATATAAAATAAAATAATACAAAAGAGGAAAAAATCGGCATCTCACATTAAAGTAAAAATATCACAAAAAATAACATCAGCCGTGTATTGAAATTAAGTAGGTGAAATACCCCCCTAAACCAATCCCCTTGGTTCAATTGGCAACGTTTAGAACCAATTGCTTATATCCAGCAAGGTAGTATTCTTCTATATGAGAACTGTCGGGATACTTCGGGTATGCACTTAAAAGCATTACCTAACTACCGTGAGCCATTGTCATCCCTGAGACGATATTACCACTTCCCTTGTTCTACGATGTAAGAAAACGTAATGAAGAATTGACAATGAGATAAAAACAGTCCGGAAGCTCATACCGAAACTGGGGGGTTGCAATAACAATGGACCGCCCCACCTTTTACCTACCGTAGGGGACTAATAACAAGCCTAATTGTAATAAAACTGTGGGTGGGCGACCTTCTACATTTACATTGGAAAAAAATAACCCTCGACTCTCCGCTCATCGCTTTCCTATATACTCCGCCCGTTTCTTCTGTTGTCATTTTATTCGAACTATAATTCAATTTAAGGTCTATATTCATTGTATTTTGTTAAGTTACAAATCACAAATTTCAAAGCATATGAATCACTATATATATAAAACAGTTTTACAACGCATTCTTCCTGGTTAAATAATCAAATCTCGAATAAGTATATCCAATAAATGGCAAATCTTCCTTAAGATTCTTTTTCCCAGTCTTGGCGTCCATTTCCCGTTGTTGCATGGCTTTACTCAATGCTGGGTTTTCAGGAACATTCTCCAATTCATCGGTAGGGAAGAATCTAGTGTCGGTAATTGATCTTAATTTAGGAATGAATGGCGCATCCACCCGTCTAATCGTTTCCCAATCAACACCACGGAAGAACGGATGTTGCTTGATTTCTTCAGCCCCTCCGTATCGTCCAAGTCTATTTTCAGATGATGTCAATAATCTTCGAATAAGATCTTCGGCTTCGGGAGATAAATGAATATCTTCTGGTATTTGCAAGGTTTCCTGCCAGTTCAAGATCTTACGATATGTCTCATGAGGAGTTTCAGAACAAAATGGTGGCCATCCAACAAGACATTCAAACATAATTGCCCCAAGCGACCACCAATCACATTCTTGTCCATACCCTTGATGTATGAAAATCTCAGGAGCAATATAATCGGGAGTACCCACGGTCGAATATGCCATCAATCTTCGTGATTTTCTCCATGTTTGCATTTGTTGTCTATTTGACATGGTCAAATGGATGGCATCAACCATAACTGAATTACGTGCTCCATTGGCAGTTTGAGGTTGTAAATGTTGAGTGTTTGGTGTTTCCTTTTCCAATAATTTCTTGTAATAGTTGGAATCATGGGTCTTGTGGAACCCAGTAGATAACCCGAAATCACTTAATTTAATATGTCCTCTAATATCAATTAAGATATTGTCAGGTTTAATATCACGATGGATAAATCCTAATTTATGAACAGCTTCAATAGCCAAGACACATTCAGCCATATAGAATCGAGTGATATCTTCAGTAAAGATTTGCCATCTAATCAACATGGTCATTAAATCACCACCAGGTAAGAACTCCATAATCAAGTATAAATACTGAGAATCTTGAAATGAATAATATAAAGAAACAACCCAAGGAGAATCACTTCCTGCCAATACATCTCTTTCAGCCTTGACATGGGCTAATTGGTCCTTTTTATACATTTCTGACTTTAATAATGTCTTCATAGCATAAATCTTCCCGGTATCTTTCTTTTGCACTAATCTAACTTCACCAAAGGCACCTTTACCAATAACTTTCACGGTGTTGAAATCTTCCAATGCTAATTTAGTTCTTCTCAATCTCAAGAATTGAGATTCCTTCTTACCCAAGTTTTGCAATTGACGGTTCTTTCTTTCTTCCGAAGATCCACTTTCTTCATTCAACAACTTGTGTTCTAAGTCTAATCTTCTTTGGTTTCTTTCAATGGCATGGTTGACAGACATGGTATAGTAGTTTTCCAAAGTTAATTTGATGGAGGCAGCCTTCTCTTGTGAGTTCTTGGTGAGCAAGTTCGGCTGTCTGACAATATTGACTGTGTTCTTAGCAGCAGGAGTAGGTGCAGCTTGAGGCTGTGTAATACCGGAAGGAATAGTACTATTGGTTATAACTGGAGAACCCACGTTTTGATTTGAATGATGGGATACCAAAGAATTGGTGGCTGAATTGCTACTAATTTCAGAAAGATTAGTATGACTGTTGTTGTTCAACTGAGTGAATGCTGAAGTTGGAGGTCTGAAATTCAAGGAATCTATCGAGGTGAATTTCCCGTTTTCGAATGAGTCATTATTGGTATTGGTGAACGGGCTAGCATTGTCGAATCCCAAGTTGAATCGGGGTGATGTGGAAGATAATGGCACTGTTGGCTCCTGTTGTCGTCTAACCGGAGAATTCTGATCTTGCACTGTCGGAGGCTGATCTAGTATTTGTGAAGTGTCTTCATCCATATAGCTATCGTCGTATTGTGCATATTGTTGAGATATTTGTTGTTGTTGTTGTTGTTGTTGTTGTTGGTATACGATGTTGGGTTGTTGTGCGTACTGGTTCATTTGCGGGTATGCCTGTTGTTGTGTGAACTGGGGATATTGTTGTTGTTGAGCATTCTGGTGGTATTGCTGTTGATATTGTTGTTGCTGTTGCTGTTGTTGTTGCTGCTGTTGTTGCTGTTGTTGTTGTTGTTGAAGGTGTTGGTAGTAAAGTTGTTGTTTCTGAGCTTCAGTGAGCTCGTCAAAATTCATGATTGTTTTCTAACGTGGTCACTACCTCTTCCAAAAAGCCTATTCGGTAATATTACCTAAATTCCGTAGGGGATATAGTAATGTGTATGGATATTGTTTGATGGTTGTCCAAGTAATGAGATCCCACAGAAAAATCACCACAGTACTCTACGACTTATTTGTTAACAAAAATTTCTACATGCAGCCAAAAAAAAAAAAAATAAACATGACAAGAAGTTTCAGAAATCAAAACAAGTCGTCTCGTTTGTGCTAAGTTTGTACGTTTCTTATTGGATAGATCTTGTGTCGACAAGATCGGGATTTCATAGAAAATGATAGAGAGATATAGTCACTGATACTACTAAGTAATTAATAATGATGTGGGAAGTTAACCGTGGGCTAGCGAGATTCGCACCTGCTACGTAGTCCACTTTTTTTTTGGCCTAGGCTGAAATTGATTCGGAATTATAGCGGTATTATCAGGCGCGATTGTCCCGAACTAGTCGAGTTACTCTACATGTCAAAATCTCAATAAAGGTATGTATTCCTTAATACACGAATAAAGTACAAGTGAAATAGTCAAACACCACACAAATCATTAAATTAAATGTATATTCTTTGTCATGAAGGGGTTTTTCTTATTTATAAATTTTATAATAATATGTAAACCAACAACACTACTAGAATTGTAAAGCTTGACCCTTTTGCTTCTTGTCACCACCCAATTCGAAGTGCTTACATCTCTTCAAAGATAATTGAGCCTTAGTCTTACAGACGACACATTCTAATCTCAAGACAACCTTCTTGGTAGTCTTAGCCTTCTTGTGGAAAACTGGCTTGGTTTGACCACCGAAACCGGATTGTTTACGGTCATATCTTCTCTTACCTTGAGCGAATAAAGAGGCTTTACCGGCCTTGTATTGAGTAACCTTGTGTTGAGTGTGCTTACGACATTCCTTACCCTTACAGTAGGTCTTTCTAGTCTTTGGAACGTTAACTAAAGTTACAAGTTAGTATATGGAGTTCATTAATTGATTTTGGAGTTGGTGGTGATATGTTTCCATGTAATTCATAAGTTCATCTCTACTTTCGGGAAAACCTCTAAAACTATTTCACTTGGGATATTATCATTCACGTAGTTGTCATATTCATGGTGTGCTCGATATATATATCACATTATATAAACATTTCCCATCTCCTGTCTGTCTTTGGTTATGTTTGAACATACCCATCGTGTCTTATTTACTAAAGTTAAGGTGGAAAGAGAAGTACTAAAATTTAGTAGTATTGAAAATTTCCTCTTTTTTTTTCTAGACTCTTGGTTGCGACGTTAAGGTGTGAAAAAAATTGTGCACTAGAAAAAACTAAATTGTATTGATGTATTGATGTTTATATTATGCACTCTTGATTCTTTGTCACGTGTAATAATTTTATTAGGGCTATAACCCTGGGTTGGCTCTTTGTTCGCGCCTTCTGGCTATGAATCCAAATTTGGAATATCCAGCAAGAAACAGCCAATTCCGTAAATAGCAAGACATTATAAATTAACCTTTGTGTAATAGTAATAAATAATAAATATGATTCTACTGAACTAATATCATAAGGGTATACTTTTATTATAGTTACATAAAGATACAAAAACTTTTATACAAAAAGACTGGTACAATCATATTTTAGTCACCGTAGTGTAAATAGTAGAAGTCAGGGTGATTGGTGGTTCATCGGTTTCTGTGTCGTAATGGTAGTAATAATCGACATAACAGACACCATCGGTTGTTTCGGTGGTAATGCTGTCGATTATCCATGATGATGGGAAGGTAGAAGGTGCAGGAGTTGTAGTTGGGGTATGGGTAGTTGGAGTGGCAGTGATACTGGGTGATTTAGTTGAAGAAGGAGCGGTGGAAGTTGGATGACTTGTAGAGGGGTCAGCTGTAGGGGTATTAATATCGGAAGAACTTGTACTTGGATCAACGGTAGGATCACTAGAAGTCGTAGTAGTATCATTATCAGAGGAGCTTGTAGTTGGATAGATAGTAGGATCATTGGAAGTAGAAGGATCATTGGAAGTAGTAGGATCATTGGAAGTAGTAGGATCATTGGAAGTAGTAGGATCATTGGAAGTAGTAGGATCATTGGAAGTAGTAGGATCATTGGAGGTACTAGGAGTATCATCATCAGAAGAACTTGTGGTAGGGTCAGCTAATGTGGATTCAGGGGTGCCACTGGTAGAACTAGTAGTTGGAGTAGTGGTTTTATCATTATCACTAGAGTCAGTACTAGTAGATTCAGTGCTAGTAGTTGGTCCATCTGCTTTAGTTGTAACAGCTTCAGCTGATGTAGCTGGAGGGTCAACAGTAGCAGTCTCAACTTCTTTCACCACTACCTTGTCATCGCCTTTCTTCTTCGTATGGGCCTTAGGCGAAACACTGACAGTTTCCACCTTCTGTACTTGAGTTGGTATGCTTTGACCCGGATAAAGCGTAACGGTGACGGTACCGGTGATTTTCGTGGTAGTCACGGTTTCCATGTGAACTATAGTGTTAGTAAATGTTGACTGCGATCTTGTCGTGGTAGTATAGTCGGTGTAGACGTTCGTTATTGTTGTTAAAACTTCATCTCTTTTTTTGACAACAGGGAATGCGTGAGAGATTACAAGGAGTGTGGGTAATAAGAATGCTGAGAACTTCATGGTTGGAGGAGGTGAGGTTTCAATGGTATCCTCTTTTTGGAAGAAGGAGCAAAGTCAGATTTCTTATATAGAAATTTGAAACGAACGCAAACATGAAACGCAAATTTGATGATAAGATGGAAGGCTGGTTGTTGTTACATTTCCAGAAGATGACTCCATAGTTTATTTACTCGTCTCGGGGAAGTTGCAGTGGACAGGTAGTAATTTTTTAGCGACCAGTTTAAAACAATTCTGAAAATGGCTGGTTGGCTGCGAAAAAAAGGGAAGGTCGCGATTGTATCATATTTCCGGAACAATATTGATCGAATGGTTTTCCCATCACAAAAAGTAAGGATTGACGAGAGTGGTTGTTCTGTGCTTGACGAGAGTGTTACAATGACTAGAGTGTAACTGGGGTGCAGTAAGTAGATGCAAGATAGAAGTTGTGTTTCTGGTTGATCATAAATGAGGAAAGTGATAAGCTCGTGTAAGTTTACGATATCTCGAATTAACGAGATTGGCCAGATGGTCACTTCGTAAGTGGCCGCCTCTATTTTAATCAACTTGTGGCTTAGTTAATTGTATCAGTTGCTGTGTATTTCATGTCAAGCTGGAACTTGAACAGATTTGTCCAAGTTTTTGCCGAGAAATCTCAAAAAGTATCATCAAAATTTCAAGCCATCACTATTGGAAAGAGATCAGCAGCGAGACTTATACCCAAGAAATAACCATATAAAATCATGCAACCAATAAAGTAACATGTCTGATCTCTCTTAGATACAAGAATAGATCAAAGTGTAAACCAGTACTAACTACGGTGGTAACATTTCCGCAATTCCGGTTGCGGCTCATGCAAATCTCCGAAAATAACAATTTCCCTCATTTTTTTTTGTTCTCAAACTCACACAATTTTGTTGTGACTTTGTCCACCCTCGTCATTCCCACCGGATTATTCAACGACAATTTTACTTTCGGAGATCTAAACCGGATAATCCAAAACGCAAACAATGAGTTTTTACAACAGCAACCAATCGCTTGTATATAGTGCCTACCGGTCAGATCACTTGCAGCCACAGACTGAAGCCAATGCCAGTTCTGAGTCCACCAACGCCAATGCCGCCGCCGCCGTGGTTGCTGCTGCTGCCGCCCAGCATCAACACACACAACATCAACCCCGCCAACAGCAGGACTCAGCCTCACCGGAACAACAACCACAGGTGCAGCAGCAACAGCAGCAGCAGCAACAACAACAGCCAAGTGAGATGCCAGTGAAGAGGCCGCGTCAGAACAAACCCGGGCAGAAGTTCGGGGCTAAGAAGAAGTCGTGGGTGTGGGTGTGGTTTGTTCAGGATTCTACGGATTCCAATATCGCAGCTTGTGACTACTGTGGGAAGATTATCGTTAGATTGGCCAGTGATAAAGGCAGTCCCAAGAAGTTGAGTGAGCATTTGAAGGTTCATAAATTGGATAGACATAGTATTAACTATTCAAGAAGTGTGCCAATGGATGGATTTGGTGTTACTTATAATCACAATGGACAAGTTGTGAGCTATCCTGAAAATTACGAACCATCCGTGCTGCATCGTCCAGGAGACGCCCACCACCTCCAACACCAACAGATGGCACAAGTGCAACACCAGGATGCGATCATGGAGCCATCTACAAAGAAGCAAAAGACAAGCGACCCTGATTTAGCAAGCAATCCATTTGAATTGGGTGCTTCATCAAGATACTTGTGTGCAGATTTTGACAATAGCCCTTATTCAACAATGAAGTTCCATAAGCATTTATTAAAGTTTCTCACCGATAATAAGCTTCCAATCAGTGTTATCAAGTCGCAGTCATTCCAACAAATAGTGTATGATCTCCGCTCCAATTCAATTGAAGATTTATTGGAATTGACTGGGTTGTATAATTCCTTGATCGAAGTAAGTGGATATGGACCTCGCGAGGGTAATAACGAGAGTGAAAATCCAATTAATGCATTGACTAATGTCGTTGCTAGAGCATCAAAGTAAATGTATATATAATTACTACATGATTCAATTCTTTGTATCTATAATGTAAATTCTGGTAAATCCCCAGCTATCCCATCAATGCTAACATGTCTTGTAACACTCGTGTACAATGTGGGCGTGCTTGAGTTGTCATAATTCGGAGGACTGAATGTCCTTATATCTTCATAAGTTGGTGGCACTTCATCATCCCAGGCGATACCCAACCCTGATCGTTCAGTTATTGGGAGTTTGAATTGCATGCGGAGAACACGGGCGGCACCGGTGGGTATCGATGCGCTGGCTGTAGGTGCAGCTGGTGTAGGTGTGGTGGCAGCAGCTGATGCAGAACGCAGTCTTGATGAACTGCTGGCAGTAGCAGGTGCACTTATGCTTGGAGTCAATGGAATTCTTGATATTGTAGCTCCTCTTGTTCTTGCTGTTGAGAGGGGGATTTCTTTCGGAACAGTGACTACTTCTTCCGCAACCACGACTTCGACAACGAATGTATGATTGACATGAACGCCTAGTGTAGGGTCATCAATGTCACAGGATATGTTTGCATTCATTAATGACTCATGGGGATCGTCATTGTTGTCATTACTGGATATAGATGTAACTGTGCTTGGTATACCACTAGTTATCAGGGATATGTTTATGAATGCACCAAGCTCAATCTGACCGCGGCCGGTAAAATCTGATTTCCAGCCCAGTTTGATGTTACCACTAGCTACCGTACGGGTTTCTTCTATGTATAAGTGTTTTTGTTGGTCGAGTTCAACGACAGCAGGTGATTGTTCTGGGCTTAATTCAGCAGTGGTAGGTGCAGTGGAACTATTATTGACGAAATCTTCCACGAAACTTTGATGAGCGTTGGTTACTGGGATAGGTGTTTCTTCAACTTCTGGTTCTGGTGGTTCAACTGGTGTACTATTGTCATTATCGGTGTGGCTATGACTGTGACTGTGACTATGCTGGTGATGGTGATGATGACTGCGGGGTTGGCGAGTAGGACATGTCAGTAATGACATGCTGGTGTGCACACCCGGTTGCCTCGTTGATTTCTCACCATTGATCTTTCCATACAAGTGAACAACATCCGGTAACTTTGCCGCATGAACATCACAAGTTCGTGCTTTGACTTTGGTGTGTTCGTCAATTCTCCATGTCAACTTCCTCATTCTCCATCGGCGTTTCTTAGAGACTAAGTTATCCAACTTGATCTCGATCGGGAATGTAGACTTAGGATGGATAACATTGGGAAGGGTGACTGATGCCTGGACGTCAGTTGGTGGGAATATGCGTAGTGAGTTTCGTTCCGGACCTTTCAAGATCAGTCGAGATATGGGGATGGGCATTGATAGTTCGATAGAGTTGTTTTTGGACTTAGCTATTGCGATAAGCTCATACTTGATGTATGTGGTTAATCCTGTCGGCGATCCTAATTTGGATGTTGGAGGTAGTGATCCTGGGAGTAAATGCGAGAAGGGGTATTGATGGTTCCCCTTGGAGAAGGTAGTTCTGGATGTGAGGACATCCCATCTGGCTAATTCATGAGTAGAAATATTCAAGGAATTGCATTGTTTGCATATGATACCGGGAACAGTGAATGGTTTGGCATATTGCATGGTCTGTACTAATGAAAGAGTGACAGATTCAAGTTTTACCGGTTTGGAAGTGTTGACGGTGAGTATTCCTGATATTATTGAGCCAGTTGATACTGTTGGATTACCATAGAGGACTATCGGTGGTGATTCCAAGTTGATGCTGATGTTATAGTTGGAAGGCTTAGGAGGTTTCGTTTCGGTGGATGGTATCGGTGATAGTTGCCTAGACCGTATTGATTTTGGCAGTGGTGGTGATTGATTTCGCGAGCTTTCACCATGCAAGTTCAACACTAGTGAAAGGAGTGACATGGTGGAGTGTTGGTGATATCGTTAGATAAGAAACGGTATTCGCTAAATGGAACCGAATCTCCGATCGGTGTGGTTTTAAATGAAACGAAGGCAACCAAGTTGAAGAGGGGGAGGGGGAGCGATCTCAAGGTGTGGCTCAGCTCAAAATTGCTAGACGTTGATCACTCCACTGTAGATGTCTATTTGTCCAAGACAAGCTACTTTGATGTTAAAACAGAGTTGAATAGAGGAGTTATCCCTGGTTAACAATGTAACTAATATTGGTTGTAAGAAATTTTGGTTGTAAAACACAATTTGCGCCGCACAGAAATAAAAAAAACCGACCTACCAAAACATCCACCCCCCAACGAAGCTTCAAATAAACAGCCATGAAGCAACACTTGATAATAGATAACGGGGCATACTCAATCAAAGCCGGGTATTCTAATAGATCCGCTCCACTCAAAGTTCAAAACTCCATCACAAAGACCCGTGATGGTTTGCTTCACATTGGTAACTCCTACCTCAGCCACACAAATAATTATGTCGGACTTATCCAAAAACGACCTCATGATCAAGGACATTTAACTTCTTGGGAGACAGAGAAACCGGTGTGGGATTATACCTTTGACCAACTCCTGCAAGATGAGATTGATTTCAGCAAGACTAAACTTACATTAACTGAACTGCCGTTCCAATTGCCTCAATTGAGTATGAACACTGACCAAATCGTGTTTGAAGAGTACGGATTTGATGAGTATTACCGATGCATCCCGGCAAGTTTGGTTCCTTGGAGTTTAGACATGGATAAGGTGAATGGCGATTTCACGTTAGTTATTGATTCCGGGTTTAGTGCTACTTGGATAGTGCCGGTTATATACCAATCAGTTTATTGGCAAGGTGTGAGAAAGTTGCCTATTGGTGGGAAATTACTAAATGGCTTACTCCGGGAGATTATTAGTTTTAGACACTATGACATAAGTGACGATCCCATACTTGTAAATACCATCAAGGAATCAACATTCTTTTTAGCCACCGATTTCAACCAAACACTCAAGAACAAACAAAAGTACAGTTGTGATTTTATACTACCAGATTTCAAGACTACAACTACAGGATATATGAGAACTAAAGAAATGACATTACCACCAGATACCCAAGTGCTCAAGCTTACTGACGAACGATTTTCCATTCCTGAATCATATTTCCACCCGGAAATAGTATTTGACAATACACCACTAGTACAATCCTCACCATTCAAAAACATAACTGACTTGATAGTCGAACTGATCATGGCATGCCCGGAAATAACAAGACCTTTATTATCGGCAAATATTGTGCTTGTTGGTGGATCCACCAACATACCTAATTTTAAAACAAGACTAGAGCTGGAGTTGCGAAGAGAATTGTTCCAAGACTGGCAAGTCCGAGTCAGTGAGTCAGACATACCCGAGGAAGCAAGTTGGAGAGGCGGAGTTGAGTTGGCAGGAGAAGCAGACGTATGGAAAGAAATCGCGGTTAAAAAGAAGGAATATTTCGAGCATGGGGCCAACTGGTGTCAAAAGAGATTTGGATTTGAGAGTTAAAACTTATAGGTAATTATTTATTAATCTACAACTCTATTAAATGATTAAAGGTCAAATATCGACTCAACAACAACCATCCATATCTAAACCATACCATTTGACTGAAATGGCCATAGCACATGGCAGCATAACTAACACTCAACATGTTCAAATCAGAATAAATCTTGATGGAGCTTGAAGGTGCTGCAGTAAAGAAGCTTACATTGATATTAAAGTTAACCACCTTGCTAATAAAACTGGACAAGTGATCCACAAATAGTTCAACGTCAGTCAATAAAGTAAAACTATACTTTTCCCAAAAGTTCACACTCTTGAGAACAAGCAATCTAGTAGACGTGGCGTTTCCGTTTCTCTTGAAATAGCTTTTAGTACCATGGTACAATGCAATGTGGTTAGCATGACTAGACACACCACCTTCGTCGAATGTAATCAACACAGTCGGTTTTCCTTCAACTGGCTTCACATTCTCTTTCAAGCTTTGTCGTATATCCAGTAATGCCCACGTTTCATTCATACCGTCGGGGTAATTCAACACCGTGACATCTTGAACACCCAATATTCTCGCGCTGTCATACAACTCATTCCTTCTAATTCTGCCCATGGATTCATCCACAGCATCACCACGGGAGAAACACACCAACTTCACTGAGTTGTTGTACTTCAGCTTGGAGATCTCCACTACCGATGGCGAAAAGAACATGACTTCATCGTCGGGGTGGGCTATTATGAAATACACCAGGCTGTTGGCTATGGGCAATGGTGTAGGCAGAGTTATGGAATTGTAGGGATACTGCGATCGCCTAAACTTGTTGGTTCGTACTTGGTTATTGGAGTATTTCATGGTAGTTTGTGGGAGGATGGTGGTGAGGACAAGCCATATTATGAAAGATAGCGCAAAGAAGCGGAATATCGCCCTGGGTATAGTGAATATCATAGTAATATAGTTGGGTGTATTGTAAAGAACAAGAAATCTAGAAAATACGATTAAAAAATGCCAATGAATTGTTGACACATGGTAGAGATGATCATTAAACTGTGTGTCCCTCACCCCTCCTTTGCTTGCTTGCTCGCCTCGCTCGTGCCGGCCTCCACGGAATTTGCCAACAAAAAAAAAGATGCCCAAATTTCACAAAACTCCGAAATGTTGGGGGGTTTGAGAACTGGACCTTTTCCTAATCAGGAGTTATGCGGCGGTCATTTACCAAAATATTGCCCACAGCTGACCGCCAAATATATCGCCCTTTGACCTAATGCTACAACTGTGTATGTGTTGAAGTGTGTTTGCAGTAATATCTAGTAGCTTACCCGAGTGATTGTATTGTAGTAGGACTGAGGAACCTACTACTGCAGGTTGACTAACCTGCATATCTTGTCAAATTGTTGAACTCGTGGCTTTAAAAAGCAACAGCTGTAGGCTCATGCCGATATGGTTGTAAGCTCAGAAATCCATAATACCTTTCAAGTTACGGATGAGTTTCTCTGGTGTAGTTTTCTACAAAAAAATCAAATCAGGCTACAAAGACAATATATTGTTCTGCAAACGCTACTTCTTTCTAATAAAAGTGTATCCGGTATTCCACACCAAATCAACCGTAGTGGTTTCTCTATCCCATCCAGTAACCTCCTCCAATTCACTCAAGAACCGGTCAAGGAAGGTAGTATCGCCAGTAGCCTCAACATAGTTGTGCAATCCACTATAAGTACCTAAATAGTCAACGTACCCTTGCAACTTCAACCCAGTCTTCTTTAAATCAAGATCAACCTGCTCATCCGCGTATGGCTTTTCAGCACTAGGAATAAATGTGTTGATGGTTATATCGTCATACAACCCCGGAATGTGGTCATTCACAGTGGTACAGAAATGCTTGAGGATGTCGCGTCCAGGTTGTTCCCAATGAGGACCCATGAGCTTTGGGTCGTCATAGGCGTATTTCAAGTACGTATCATGAGCCTTCTTGATCACATCAGCCTTGTCACTCCCAGAACCGGAAAAGTTAACAATTATGGGGTCGATATAGTAGAAGTACGCCAAGACACCACCGGGCCTCAACAATTTCGCAGCATTGGCAAAGAACGCGTCGTAATCCTGAAACCAATGGATACATTGCGCGGCTGTGATCAAATCCACTTGTCCTACGTGTTCATCCTTGGCGACAAACTCCTCCACGGCCCCAGTGATGAACCGGATCGAGCTATCTGCGTATCCCAACTCCTTCACCCGAGAGGATTTCAACGAATTGGCGGTATCGATCATGGAGGGAGACAAATCAATTCCAATCACATTCTTGGAGATGTTGAGCAAGGGGTACGTGGCTACTCCTGTCCCACAGCCGAGATCAATCGTGGTCTGCAATGGTAATGGTCTGGCCACATACTTGCTAAGAATCGAGTAGAAACTGGGTGGGTATTGAGGGCGGAAAGTGTTGTAATGTAACGTTTTGAAGTTTGATTTCGAGAATGTGGACATGGTTGCTTGAGAGTATGCCTGACGAGGGAGATCTGGGAGAGCTACTGGCTGTCTATTTATAGTGGAGATGTTGTGGTATACACGGCTCAACGTGCTTGTTTAGTGGAATTTCGGGTGGGGTTAAAACGAGGGAACGGAAGTTCGGCTCCGAAAATACGGATTGCGAAAGATGAGTAATTGCAAAAATCGATCCATTGTCTTTGGTGAAATGAGAGGTCACGCATACGCAATTGCTTCCATGGGTACTATCTATGTTTCACAAATGGCCTCTTCGGTGCCTGGCTCGGCCATTATCCTTAAATCCTATTTCCGCCGACTCTACAACTATCATCATTTCAGAGAAGTGGACGGGAGATACAGTAGTAAAATCAATTGAAGTACATAATAATACATAGTATATAGATCACCCAGTAAACTTATCATCCAGCATTACCAGATCAGTCATGTCCAAGAAAGGAACCAACCCCAAGGACCCATCCGCAGCAAACTCACCTACAACCAGCAGGCTCAAGTTAACCTTGTATGGATCAAACTGGAGTATGCTTTCCAAATTGTCCAAATCGGTATCGAGAATATCGCTGAAATTCGACATGTCCAAATTGGAATAATGCACTGGCTGCACAGGAAGTGGCTGACTAGGGAGGGTGGCGTGAACCAGTTGTTGTTGTTGTTGTTGTTGCTGCTGCTGCTGTTGTTGTGGGATTTGTTGCAGATAAGACACACCACTATTGCCATTGCGGAAATTTCGTGGGTCTCGCTCCACTGCGGTTTTGGTGATAGGTAATTGATGAGGCAGGATCTTGCGACGAGTTGACTTGCTCATGTTTAAGATACTCAATAATGCAAGCTCGAGTAATCGGAAGGAGTTCTTGTGAAGTCCACCAGGGACATCGATTCTCAGCTCAATACTCATGTTTTGGATGGTGTCAAGAAGCAATTGTTTCAGTTTGTTGAAAAGAGGCCCACCCTTGATATAATCAAGTGTACCCTTGGCCACAAGTAATGCAAACAATGATTGTTCACGCGTGATGTTAATTGGGATAGGTAAGATTGTAGATTGAATGTTGTTGGAAATACACTTTAATACCTCCAAGATCTGAATGGTAGATTGCTGGATAAGACTTACACTAGACACAACCGCGGTGTTGGGACCTAGCCCGTCATGTCCATCTGCCATTTCACTCTGCTTGGCAAGTTGTTCCTTTTGAGAAAGCCCAACATCGTGGTGGTTTCCATACTTTGAGATAATCGGAAGATAAATCAAGATCTTGGCATGGTAGTAAAGGAAAATCAACGTGAGTTGTTGCTTGTTGTAGTTCTGCCACAAACTGTTCTCGTCAATATAATGATTCTGACCATCTTTCAAAGACAATCCGTTAATATCCATTTCAAACTTAAGGTCCGCAGGAAGATCACGTCTCCAACAATCCAAAGTCCGATCACGAGTGACTGCCTTTCGCTGAATATCGCCAGTTTCAAATCTGGAATAAATCGAATCAAGTATGGTAGCAAGTACTTTACAATAAAGCATCACACTCAACGAAAATCTCAGCACTTTACCAACAATAGACAAAGCTGTATTGTTGACAATAAGAATATTGACATTGTCGTCGTCGTCATCATCACCATTCTTACCTGCAAACGGCATGGCACACTCAATCTCATAATCCTTGAGAAGTCTCGGGATACCAAGATTAAGCGAGGAATACACATCAAGACAATAAATACACCAAAACAAGATTCTCCTCTCGGCTTGCATGAAATTACGTACTCCGGCACGTTCACTGGTGCTGGTGATACTACTCACCATTCCAAGCACAGCGGCAGGGCATCTGTGTAGACGCAATTGTTGAGCCATGGAGATCACTCTTCCTCTTAATTCGTAACAGGTGGCAATATCACCGGTGGCTAAACAATACTGGAGCGCTAATGCCAAGATTTGAAGTGATTGAATGGAGCAATGTTGGGTGACTATACAATTTGGTTTGATGAATTCGTGAATGAGTTGATCATAGTCGTTCAACCTGTCCTGGGAAGATTTGCTCGAGAACATACTTAAACTGAGGATTAAAATCATTATGGCACCAAATTTTTCAAGCAGGTCATACAGAGACGACTCATTGTCATGGGCGGCAGGGTAATATCCTTGTTCGAGAACAGATGTGAGTTTAAGATAATTCTTGAGAAAATTGTTCTTGTCGATTATCGGAAGGGCATTCCCCCATTCTTGGAAATAGATGGTGATAAGACGATCCATGTCTATACGTTGAGGCAAGTTGATTAAATCTCGGACAAATACAGTAGCTTCTTGTTCAGGGAGTTTTGGTTGGGATCGATTCATAATCATCCCGAGTAGTTGTGACAGTTCTTGAGTCAGGCGATGATCCAGTTTCTCCTTCAATGATGCGAGGGTGTTTGCTGCGAGGATAGCTGGTTTAGAATCATATCCGTATGCTTGACATATTCTTGCTAACAATGTAGGGACACATAATGTCTCTTCTGTACTTCTCGGTATAGACATGGCTACCAACGAAGTTAACATTTGTTGCTTGTTTGTCTCTTGCTCCAACTTTTGTTGTTGTTGTTGAAACACTTTATTCTTTTCCATTTGAGCAATGGCGGTAGCTGCTGCGAATGCCCCTGGAGCTGGGGTAATTTCTCGATTCATAGAATTAGAAGCAGCAAAATGTCGGGATTTCCTATGGTGGTGATGATGATGATGGTGGTGGTGGTGGTGGTGGTGGTGGTACCCGTATTCGTCAGCACTCAACATCCCATCACTGCTGTCGTCATCGTCACTATCACTTAAATTTATTGAACCTGCAATAGATACTGGTCTATCGATATTATCATACAACGAGCCAGCCACGGACACTGGTTTTTCATGCAAAGCATGGGGATTTGAACAACCACATGGACAACTGCCGTCATGCAAGTGCGAATGAATATTCTCTCCGTTCAATAAACTTAAATTGCTAGCAGTGACTTTGGTGCTATCCTCCTGATGTCGATCAATCTTGATATCAGGAATAGTAGTTTCAGAGTTTCCCTTTTCTTCCAACCAAGTCAATCGTTCCAATTGTTCATCCCGCAAATCAACCAAGCCAACCAACTTTTTATTCTCGGCCTCCAACTGTCGCACTCTCTCCTCGAGGGTCTCGGTATACCCCTTGGGGAATGCCTTACGCAGGAGCTTATCCGACACGATACACTCGAGTCCGACAGCACGACAGGTCAGACATGGGTTCTGGCCATCACATTTGGTCTTTTTTGCTCGACATCGATCGCATGCCTGGGCCACTCTCTCTACCTTTGACCCGGGTGCTTTTATAGTTTTCGCTTTATGGCTGTTTGAGCCAGTGATAGTCTCTAGTTTGAGTGACATGGTTAAAGCATGCAAGCTTACAGAAGAAACCTGAGTCATAATTAATTTTCTTTTTTTTTTTTTATGGTCTTACAATCAAATAGGCTTTGATAGGAAGATCTCCGCGGATATAAGATCAGACAATCAGCCGGTGATACGACCAAGTGGTGACACAATTAAGCGGCGATACGATCAAGCGGTGATATAACTATGGCAAAGAAAAGAGTAGTAGAGACAGTTGCAGCAGTCAAGCGGATTAAGACCGAACCCGTAGATACAAAACCTCGGTATGTGAAATATCTCGATATTGAACACCCCAACGTGTTTGCCAAGGCTGACCCAGCTGATGCCTCGGTTGGACCACCAAACTGGGTCGATCTCTACAACAGAGTAGTCGCTATGCGTGCCAAGTTCATGGCGCCAGTAGACACCCAGGGATGTGAACGCATGCCAGAAACCATCTCGCCCGGTGTGTCCCAGCTGAACTCGAAGGTGTACCGGTTCCAATTATTGATATCGCTCATGTTGTCCTCGCAAACCAAGGACGAAGTCAACTTTGATGCCATGACAAAACTACACAAAGCCATGCTTGAAAAGGGGTACAAAGATGGCCTCTGCATCGAAGCAGTACTAGCAACTTCCGAATCCGACATTGATAAACTCATCGCCAAAGTAGGATTCCATAACCGGAAAGCAGGCTATATAAAACGATCATGTCAAATGCTTATAGATTCGCATAATGGCGACATACCTACAACCATCGAAGAGATTACCGCACTCCCTGGTGTAGGACCAAAAATGGGATACTTGCTTCTACAAGCTGGTTGGGGGATCAATTCCGGTATTGGAGTAGATGTGCATCTCCACAGGCTAGCTCAGATGTGGGGATGGGTAAGTAAGAAAGCAACCACTCCAGAAAAGGCCAGATTGGAATTGGAAGATTGGTTACCAAGGCAATATTGGAAGGATGTTAACCCGCTAATGGTTGGATTTGGCCAAGTGGTTTGTGGGAGTAGAGCAAAAAACTGTGACGTTTGTAGTTTAAACACTATGTGTGCTGGTAAGGACAGAAAGTTAGCAGGGAAAGAAGTTTCCAAGGAGAGATTGGAGAAGTTGAAAGCTCAAAGAGCAGATCTAAGTGTGTTGGTAGAGGAGGTCAACGTTAAACAAGAGATCAAACAAGAATCTTTACTTGTATAATTAGCTACTTTATAGACAATGCAAATTAAAAACAAAAAGGAGCATATCAAGCTAGTTCTTAATCTATTTATTGTTCGATACTTTAAATGTACTTCCCTTCTTTACAAAGAGAATAAAATATACTCAGTTCATTCTTCAACAAATTGGCAGGAGTGTCAAACTCAGCAACAACCCCCTTGTCCAACACCAATATCTTATCACTGTCCATAATAGTGTCAATTCTATGAGCAATAGTCAAGATTGTCTTATCGACAAACTCACTTCTAATTGTCTCTTGAATAATCTTATCCGTTTGGAAGTCAACAGCAGCAGTAGCTTCATCAAGAACCAATATCTTGCTGGTATCATTCAACAAAGCTCTTGCCAAACACAACAACTGCTTTTGACCACTGGATAAGTTACTACCACCTTCTTCAATCATAGCATCAAGACCAACTTTTCGAACAAGCTCTTCCTCCTTCTTTTTCTTTTTCTTCTCTTCCTCGCTAGGTTCAGTAACCATACTCTCCACATGTTGTTTCAAATGGGCCAACTCTAATACACGCCAGAGTTTATCATCAGTATATTCACCAAATGGATCCAAGTTCTCACGAACACTTGCACGGAAAGTATGTGCTTCTTGAGGAATAATCGTCAAGTGGTGTCTTAAATCGTACAACCCAATCTGGCTAGTATTCACCCCATCAATCTCAATCGACCCCTCAGTAGCTTCAATGATTCTGAAAAGCGCCATAGAAAGACTGGACTTACCAGCACCTGTTCTACCAACAATCCCCACTTTTTCCTGCGGTTGAATAGTAATATTGAGATGCTTAAGCACCGGGTCGAGATGAGCACGGTAGGCGGTGGAGTAATCATTGAACTTAATAACCCCCTTGCTGGGCCACGATGGATCAGGACGATTGGATTCAATAATCATGGGTGCTTCACTAGGCAAATCACAATACTCGATAATACGTTCCACAGCAACACCATCCCCTTGCATTTCCGCCCAGTAACGAACCAAAGCATTAAGGATATATGTGATGGTCAATGCATATGTCATAATGAACCCAAGAACACTAGGAATGATCGGATGCTTACCACCAAGAGTAACAACAGCAAGCAAGGCACTGGCAAACATGATTGTCGATGACACCGATTGTAATCTCATAGATAACCAACGATTACTGTTTTGAATAACCACCCCAATCAACGTCTTGTCATCAATCAACTTCTTCAGCTTAAACACAAATCTGTCTCTTTGAGTGAATGCCTTGATCGTATCCACACCATTGATAGTTTCTTGGATAGTGGCCAACACGGGAGATTTAGCTACTGATTCCAAACGTTTCAATTCTCTGGTGGTTGGAATGAATATAACTCGGAAGTAATTGTAAACTACAAGTAATCCACTGATAACAAACAACATTACTGGAAGCGTAGACACAATGATACCAAAAGTAATTATACCATTCAAAGCAGTAGTAACAAATCCAATCAATAACCAAGGCAAATTCATATCAATCTTTCCAATATCTTCCGTGAATCTATTCAAAATTCTTCCCACAGGAGTAGTATCAAAAAATGACATTGGCGAACGCAACACTGAATGGGCCATCTTATTATGGAAATAAGCAGCACCTTTTACAATACAGTAACTCCAGATGATAAGTGCACCAATATAGGTCAAGAACCCAGCAACAACACCAAGTGAAGCATAAACACCAAGATAAAGACCAGCGTCAACAGTAGTACCATTCTCAGCATTAATGTTAGACCAATAACTCAACAAGTACTTTTCCCCAACAGTAACCAATAAAGTAGCAAGAGTGCATCCCAAATAGAATGAAAAGTACTTGTAATCACAGGCAATAATGTATTGCTTGAACACTTCCCATGGGACAGATCCCTTACGAGAAGTTTCCAATTCATGTGATGTTTTAAGGGGAGTTGACACGTCAATTTCATCATCTTCGTAAACATGAGAAAAGGAAACACGAGAAGCACGACGAAGCTGTTCCTTGACAACCTGTTCGATATCCTGTCCATGGAAAGCAGCTATTTCGTGATCACTTGGTACTTCTTCTTCATCATCATCATCAACAATGGCTTCTTCAGAAGCAGTCTCTTCTGGCTCTTCTTCATCTTTTCTTCCATAATCTTGAATCAACTTGGCCAATTCTCCATTGTCACTCATAACCTTATCATAATCACCATGTTCAACAATGCAACCTTGTCTGATTAAATAAATATCACTAGCTTCATGCAAGACATGAACCAGATTAGTAGCAAGCACCTTGGTACGATCACCAATAATCCCATCTTCACTCAACACTTGCTTAATTAAGTTCTTACCAACATGGGCATCAACGGCACTTAAAACATCATCCAACAAGTATATGTCAGCACGGGAGTAGACAGCTCTAGCTAAGGAAATACGGGCCTTTTGACCACCACTAAGAGAAATCCCCTTTTCACCAACAATAGTTCTGTCACCATCCGGAAGTGACTTGAAATCAGAAACTAACTCACAGGCTTTGATCGTGGCTTGGTAGAACTTAGCATCGTAACGATGGCCAAACAAGATGTTTTCCTTAACTGAACCATTTAAAATCCAGGGGTTTTGTGGACAATAGGCAATAGAACCAAATGTTTCTACTGAAGGACGAACAGCGTTGCTGTCTTCCGAGAATTGCGGGATCTTAAGAGGGATATCTCCCAAGATTGCCTTGATTAATGTGGACTTACCAGCACCGACTTTACCAACAATACATGTAAGCTTCCCCTTTTTAGCATTAAAGCTAATATTGGAAAGAGCAACATTGGATTTGGTTTGTACTTCACTTTCTTCATCCTTATATTGAGCAGCAGCATCCTCGGAATTGTTCCAGATAAAAGTGGCATCCTTGACAATCACAGAATCACCAACAAAGTCCAAGTTGTCTTGACGTTTAACACAACCACCTTGGTTGTCATCCAATTCATCCATCACCAACAATTCCCCAATTCTTTTCAAACTGGTAGTCACTTCAATGATACTGATGATGAAATTAGGAATCAACAACATAGGTTCGGATAACAAATCAAAAAGCGCCAAGGCAGGGAACACAATTTCTGGAGTAAGATTACCACCAGCCATAGCAAATGCAGCATATGTGGCACAACTGATAAAGAATGGGATACAACTCCACAAGAACTGAGAAAGAGCACTAACAACCCCGATCTTCTTGATATTGTGTAATTCTCGGTCATTTCTAATGCTATTAAGTCTGGTGAGCATTGGCTTCTCCCAGGAATAAAGCTTGATGTTCTTGGCCAGGTTAAGGATTTCGGTAATCAAACTTGTTCTATCATCTTTATCCTTCATTAATTGAGTGTATGATTTAGACATGGTGGAATTGACGTAAGTTGCAAATGGAATCACGATAACTGCGGTAATGACACCGGCCCAGGTAGCATGGCCAAACAATTTATACAATGACACAAGACAAACCCCCAATCTAAGTGGGCCAGCAAGGAAATCACCTAATTGCCAACAAAACCAGAAAATAATATCAATGTCCATAGTGATGTTATTAATGATGTCACCCGTAGGTTTATTCTTTCTTGATTGAGGCAGGAGACGAAGTGCCTTTTCATAAATGACGGTGGTAAGACCCGAGGTGATCCCAAACCCAAGCTTGTATTGATAACTGAATGATTGATTGAAAGTGATAAAGTTACAAACGGATATTGTGAACATAAGTGCAGCCCAACTGTACCCGATAATAATTGGAGGCTTATTTTCTTGATCGGCATAAAAGTATAAAGAAAAGAACAGGATAAATTGTTTCAAAACGAATGGTTGGGAAAATTGCAATGTGGTTTCAATGATTTTAAGCAGGAAACTAGTAGTGAAGTAACTAGAAAAGGCAAAGAAGATTGACTTGAATAAACTTGGGGTAGCTTTTTCTTTTCTTCTTCTAGTGATAAATGACCAAAGTTTTGATATCCAACTTGGTTTCTTGGCTAATTCTTTATTCCAATGGGTAAGTATCTTGTGCTTGGTGGCATCAGTTGAGAGTTCATCCAAAATATCTGGTAGATCCTTCATTCCAACATCATTTGTAGCATAGATTTTGTTAATAAGTGGTTGAAGGTAAAAAAAGGTAATGGAGGAAAAGAGATTGACAGTATCCATATACTTTTCATGATCAGTTTCAAATCCAGCAACATAGAATCCAACTTCAAGGATGAATATAACAAGCTTATTTAACAAAATAACAGATTCAAGGGCATAAGTCAAAGTATCATCAGAAAACAATTTGTGAACAGACACTGAATCTTGAACAAACACACCTATCGAGAATAAACTTGTGATTAGCCAAAAAAGCAATAATGACGCCACAGGAATAGCTGATCTTCTAAATTCGAATAAATGCACCAAAAATGCCACGCCCACAGCAACAATTTCATAAATAAAGTAATCATTGGTAGTAGCTGACCAGAACCATACCAATAAAATCACTTCTAATGCAACAAGACACGTCTTGACGCGTTGAAGTACTGGTGTCGAGGTATAAATCACATGTTTCTTCTTGCCCCACAACAATTGAATAAGCTGAAACGACATAAAGGCTATAAAGACTGTAGAGATGGACTTTCCCACAAATTCGACAAATTCTGGATTCAATGCATTGCCATGATGAGAAAGTAACGGGTCAGGAATGGATATCTCAGGTTTCGTGATTGGAACATCAGGGAAATTCAAACTGTGTAATGATAGGAACGGCGATTGTACCGGCGTTCTCTGTTGAGGAACAAACCTCATAATCAATTCATCAGTTTGACTCATTGGTTTTTTTTGGAGGAGCTAACTTGAAGATGAAAAGACCCAGAATCTGATCTGGTATATATATAGTGATGTATATGAAAATTCTTCCTGCCAGGCAAACTTTATCAATTAAGAAATTACGGCATGGCTTATCACAATGGGCAGGACCTATACTCCATTGTATGTTACGGCACCAATTTTTCAAAAATGGAAATTTCGTGTGTTTATATGCAGGTACGGGCGTAGGTTAGTCATAACTAGTCGGGTATAAGTTCGGGTTAAGGAATAGAACCGAGATAATCCGTTAAGATGACTCAACAGATGTTTGTAAACATATTAAATAGTCAACATTAGTTGGCTTGAGTTTAATTGAAGGGGATCAAAATCCAGTTTGCTTTGAGGGACAACCATTAATAATTATTAGAGCCCGTTCGGCCCTCGGCGCTATCAAACAGTCATAATTGATTCTTTTCTTGTAATCAAGATCTCAAGAGCAATTAGCTATCACTAGCCGGCTTAAATTAGCAAAGTAAAGGTGTATACTTACCAAGTGTTTTCTTGTGTTGGATCATTGTTTATTTTCGGATTTAAAAAGTTTGGGGAATTTGAGAAAATTTAGGAAAATTTTGTTGCAAATTATTTGACCGCACACAATTTCTAGAAGTGTTGTCCCAGGAAAACGTTTATACGTCAAGCGTTGCAACGATTACAAAGTTTGATTAGATTGAACTATAAAGATTTGTTTATTACATGAAAAAAAGCTATTTGTGGATCAATTAGAGCAAGGCAATCCCTACTAAAACAGCGAATGAAGCACCTAAAGCAGTGGCTCCATTTTTAGATTTGGTTGCAGTTGTGGTTGCAGGTTGGGTATTATTTGATACATTTGTGAAATGAGTTGGGCTATCAGTATGATTTCCGTTGGAATAAGTAGTCACAGCTGGGGAATCTTCTTCAGAATCGTCACCAGAATCGGCACCAGCAAGATTACAAAAAGTTTGCTTTACATCTTTAGGATCATCTAACTGTGACTGACCAAGACCACCGAATTGGAACTGATCACAGTTTTGGACACAGTTGGTGAACTTGGGAAAGAAAGAGTCATCCAACCCGCAAACACATTTAGATACCTCGGTAATTTCATAGTCAGGATAGTCAGGGAAGCATTGAAGTAATTCATTACCGACATCTTGGCAAACTCCAGAGCATGCATCCTTTTTTGTGATTTGTGCCAAGTGCTCAACATTTAACTTGGAAATCTCGGTTGCTGAAGCCAAGGAAATCAAAGCTGCTAAAATTACGGTAGTGAACTGCATGATAAAGTGTTGATGCTTTTTTTATTAAAAAAAAGTCTTCGAGAGTAGAACTTTGGACTTTTATGACCATTTTTATACCCAATTATTTGAACAATACCTCATGAAATCGCCCTTGCAAATTTTTAGGTTCAATAAAATGTGTCATGCAAGCCAAGAAAAATGGTTACCGCAAAAGATCGTACAAACAGGACTGTCTCGTAATTTTGTGGCGAGTTTTGGATACTTGATTCCCCGTACGGCCATAAAATATATATAGTGCATTAGATTGAAACACAAATACTCGTTCTTACACAATGCGATATCTCTCCCCGGCAAAAAGAGAAAAATGGCCCAAAAAAACCACCTTTGTTATTAGCCGGATTGGCATTGGTGACTACTAGAAAATATAATACGCATGTTAGAATATAAAGTAATACTTATTTGAATGGACTATGCACAGTCTAAAATGGGGTAAGTACTATTTTTGTTTTGATTGTATGACTAATGACGGTTACAACTGAACTGAGCATTCTAACAATACTTTAGTCACAGCGTTGTTTATGTTTTCATTTCGTATTGTTAGTCATTCAGTTTTCAGATGACCGACAAAGATGATTCATCTTTTCATAAAGCCAGTATAGAAACTCCACGCCAAGATTTTAATTATTTCTATTAAAGTTGAGATTATGCTATAGGCTATTTGTCTGACTTGACGATACTTTCTCGACTCTATCTATACTTCTTTTCTGATTGTAATTATGTCAAAGCATATCAAGATGAGCACATGAACTTTAACTGAAATATCTTGGTATAATCTTTCTAGATTCTCTCTGCACGACCAACAGTCACCATCTTTATAAATTTTGTGTTTGCCTGTGGAACTCATTAACTGTACTTTTAGTCACCAAAACCAAAAACCAAATGACAATATTGTGATTGGTCAACAAAAGACTCTCTGATTTTGCAACAATTGAGCTAGACCACGCTATACATATTCGGTCCTCGAAGCATTAAATATTGCTAGTTTTCTTCACCCACCTTTCTATTTAAACCATACAATCATAAACAACACCGAGAACTTCGACAAATTGTGTAGTTCCCCTAAAATAAGTTTGATGAAACATCTTTCTATCTAGGAGACATTTCCCATCTCATCTAATGACTTGCACGTTAGGAAGCTTGAATTATTAAATCCAGGGACAAAAAAAAATAAGCTGATGGTAGTATTTTGAACATAATGTTTACCTCCGAGGATAATAATTGTATTGATCAATTTCTTCTTGAGAATCCGAATGTTAAGTTTGTGGTTTTACCTTTTGAAATCGATTGTGATAATTTTACGGTTAAGAAAGAGTACCTCTTTCCTGATAACATGCTATGGGATCGAACATCCAGCATCAATAATATGAAGGCTTTAGAATCTGGCGAGCTTATGTGCGAGGAAGACCCCAAGAACTTCCAAGTGCTTGAAAGTAATGGTAGTGAAAAAAAATCAAGACCAAAGAAATTTGCATCATATTTAAGGAAAAACTAACGAACTTGACAGTGTTAAAGAGGCTGGAACATCACTTTGATTTGAAGAAGATTGTATCCATCGAGTACTGGCACTATATTGTTGAAAGAATAGGTGCTGAGATATTCTTAGAAAGACCCAATTAAGTTAGCAACCAATTCGAATACTATACTACGCAAGATTTCGTTTCCACAGCAGTAGAAGAATGTCAATAGGGCATTCTCCAAGGTTTTCACGATTTACTAACAGCCACTATCTCGGTAACTGGTAGCACCCGGCAAGAAAGGTCGTGCGATGACAATTTTCACAATGAGAAGAAGGAAATAGAGGTCTTAGAATACTATTCAAGAATAACTAGTACAAGCTCTTCTTCCCAACTAGTTTGATGGTAGTTCTTTCATCAGCCAAGTAAGAACGATCTACTTTCCTGCATTGATCTCATTCACGTCTTTTTTTACAGCTCAGTTTGCCATTGTTTTGTTGTTCTTCTGTCAACTGAGATCTTCAGTAGTTGATTTTTTTTTCTTTGATCAGTTTTGTCCATTCTCAACCCACCAGGCAAAACATCGGTTTCATATTGTAAATACATCAAGATACACAATCGTATGGTTCTGAAAACAAGAGGCACGTATTTGTAAACACCTGAACAATATATAACATTTGATTCAACCAGATATACAAAGGAAAAGCGAGTAGAATTTTTTAACTAAAGAATTCAACCAAGAAGGCGAAGCCAAGAAGGTGATGAACGTGAATAATAAATATCAACATGCCGCTGCTCAGATCCAGGGTCAGCCACAGACCAACTTACAAGCCCAGCAGATCTTATTGCAGCAACTCCATCAGGGGCAATCACAACAACAACAACAACAGCAGCAGCAGCAGCAACAACAACAACAGCCAGGGGCTAATGCCTTAGGTGCCGGGTTCCAACCAAATGAGAACTTTAATGACACACTAAACCAAGGGATATATCAAGCTAACTACCAAAGAGCTCAACCATCGCAACAACAATTGCAGCAGCAGTTTTTCCCCCAATTCCAACAAGGACAACAAGCACAAGGAAATGCCCAACAATTACAACAACCTTACCAACCTCAACAATTGCAACAACAGCAACAACAACAATACCAACCAAATCAACAACAACAGCAACAACAAGTCCCTCGTCAACCTCCTCATCTTCAACAGCAACAATTTTACACTCAACAACAACAACAACAACAAGCAGCTCTTCAAGCCCAACAACAAGTCCAACTTCAACAGGTTCAGCAACAAGTCCAACAACAACAACAACAAACTCCTGTACAGAAATTGTCCACCATCAATATCGATAACCCAAACTCTCTCTATTGGCAACATCAACAACAATTGTGTCAATTGTCAAGAACATCAAACATCCCCCATTCATATGCCAGACAATATGCTTCTAATTCCAGAAAGAATAAGAACCCTTACAATGAAGTTAAATCAGTAGGTTTGATTGAAGCTACGAAGACAATCATTGCCAGCTTAGAAGAACAAGAAAAAGCCAACAACTCAAATAATCAACAAAGCACCCCAACTTCAAATACTGCCTTGTTACATAATAAGAAACATTCACAAGACTTGGATGATGATACCATGGAAGAACAAAGAATGAGACTCAAGACTCAAGGGAAGCAATTGTGGTGTCAATTGGATTTGAGTGGTCAAGGATTGGTTAATATTTCCCCTAAATTATTCCACTATGATTTCTTGGAATCCTTATACTTGAGTAACAACAAATTAACCCTGATTCCTCCAGTAATCAGCAAATTGAGAAGTTTAAGAACATTGGATTTATCACATAATCGTATTTCAGAAATTCCATCTGAACTTGGGTTATGCTTTAATTTGAGATATCTTTATTTGTTTGACAATAATATTAAAACCTTGCCTAATTCTTTTGGAAATTTGATAGAGTTGTTATTCTTGGGGATTGAAGGAAATCCAATGGATTTAAGCATTGCCAATTTATTAGCAGAAAAGGGCACCAAAGAACTCATCACCACATTAAGAGATCAAAAGATCACTCCTATTAGAACTCCTAAACCAAGACCTTGGTTATTATTGGAAGATGATGGTGAAATTGCCGATTCAGTTGAAACATTCAGAAATGATACCAATGGGGATTCATTCACCTTGTTATCATACAATACCTTGTGTCAACATTATGCTACTCCAAGAATGTACAAATTCACTCCTTCATGGGCTTTGGATTGGGATTACAGAAGGAACGCGCTTCAACGAGAAATCTTGGGATACAACACCGATATTATCTGTATGCAAGAAGTGGAAACGCGTACTTTTAACGAATTCTGGCTCCCATTAATGTCTGAACATGGATACAGAGGTGTTTTCTTTTGCAAGACTAGAGCTAAGACCATGAGTGAAGCCGATGCTAAAAAGGTTGATGGTTGTGCCACTTTCTTTAAAGCAGAAAAGTTTAATTTGGTTCAAAAGCAAAATTTCGAATATAATAGTGTTTGTATGGGATCAGACAAGTATAAAAAGACCAAGGATTTGTTTAATAGATTCATGAATAAGGATAACACTGCATTGATCACATTCCTTCAACATAAAGAAAGCGGAGAGCATATGACAATTGTCAATACTCATTTACATTGGGATCCTTCATTTAATGATGTCAAGACATTGCAAGTTGGGATTTTATTGGAAGAAATGCAAGGAATCATCAAGAAGTTTTTGCATACTTCGTCCATGGAAGAAGTCAAAAATGCCACCATGATTGTCTGTGGAGATTTCAATTCCGTTAAAGAAAGTGCAGTTTATCAATTATTCTCCACCGGTGCTTCCGTTAATCATGAAGACATGGCGGGACGGGACTATGGTAAGTTCACTGAAGAAGGATTCCGCAATGCATTTAAATTGAAATCAGCTTATGAAACATTGGGTGAGTTGCCATTTACTAATCTTACGCCAGCATTCACGGATAATATTGATTATATTTGGTACTCAACCAATTCTTTACAAGTTAGAGGATTGTTAGATAAAGTTGATATGGATTACGCTAGCCACCGTATCGGATTCCCCGATGCAAATTTCCCATCCGATCATATTCCAATATTGGCTAAATTCCAATTTAAAAAGGGGAGCGCAGCCAAGAAACCAGACTTTAAACCAGACTTCAAGACTGGGCCTTCAAGAAAAACCTGATTGATAAGCCCGTCTATTGTCATAATGAAATATTGTTTTTGTTATTTTGTATATTAATAATGTTGTGTTGTTATTTTTGTGGCCCTGTTTTTTTTTATTTGTTGAGTGGGGGGTTACTCCTATTTTTTTTGATTTGCTTGTCTTTTATTCAGAGGATTATCATAAATGAAGATTGTGTTATATCCTCAAAATGTAACGTTTCATTTTTGCTATTTGTTTACATATATATTTTTGTTCTAATTTTAAATACATATTCAGTTTCACAAAAGTAACCGGTGTTTGATTAGGATGATCCTCCCCCCCCATTTGTAAGCCGAGATGGGCGGCGGAGTTAAGGCAGTCGGCGGTTTTATTGTATTGCGCGCTATTGTTCTTGTTTCTTTTCTGGGTCTAGATCTCAACTCCCTCCGATAATTCCTCCATGGCTATAATGAGTAATAATTTCCAGGCCAGATCTAATTTGAACACGAGGTATAAATACACGTCTGAAATTTCCACAAGTTTTATTCTTTGTTTAACTTTCTTTCCTAAAAAAAATGTAGTAATACTCTCAGTAGACAAAAATGACTAAGCAATCTCTTTTGATTCCCACCCAAGACGACTATGATGATGCCCATGGCAACGTTGAAGACGAAGTGAAGTACCATGACCAATACAAGACTGCCCGCAATGACAAGGACGAAAACGGAAACTGGATCTACCCTTGGTCCTTTGAAGTTGTGCCTGGGTTTTTCAAACAGTGTGATCCAAAAACCGACGATTTGAAATTCAACTACTCGTTTGAAAACATGGGTAGATTGAAACCATGGGATGAAATGATCTCCGAATTGCAAGCATTGAACGAAAACGCTAATGACAATGAAGTCTACAAATTGGTATTTCTCGCAAGACACGGACAAGGATATCATAATGTTATTGTCCAAAAGTATGGTGTCGCCGCTTGGAACGAAAAGTATCACGCCATGACCACCGATGGAGAACTTACTTGGGCCCCAGATCCACAATTGACCGAAACTGGGATCAAACAAGCACAAGAAAATAACCAGTTGTGGAAACAAGAGATTCGATTGGGTGCACCTATTCCTAGTAAATTCTTTGTGTCTCCAATGCAAAGATCAAGCAATACTTGCGTTATCACCTGGGATGATATCAAACCAAAGGAGCAACGTCCCGTAGTTAAGGAAAAGTTGAGGGAAACATGTGGTAAAAACTTGTGTGATAAGAGATCTAGCAAATCTGTGATTGATGAAAGATTTGGAAAGTATGGATTTGACACTCATGAGATTGTTGAAGAGGATATATATTATACTGAAGACAGAGAAACCATGGTTCATCATTCCTTCAGAGTTAATCAATTCTTGCAGGAATTGTTTGAACAAGATTGGGAAAATGGATCGGTTGATAAGACAAAGGCAATTGAAAATACTTTTATTTCAACCACTTCTCATGCAGGAACCATTAGATGTTTTATCACCGTTCTTAAGCATAGAAATTTCACCATTTCCACCGGTGGAATGATTCCAATTGTCATCAAAGCTACTAGAAGATTAGATTAAGGATAAATAAGTAATAGATATAATAAATATAGTTTAATTTGTTTGCTTGCTGCAAAAAATGCCGTTGTTCTTTTCGTTTGCTTAGTTGCAAAGGAGCAAAACAGCAAACCAAATAGTATGGCAAAAAAAAACTGATATAAAAGAGAGTCAGTTTTCCGTTCATAACTCAAAATTGTTCTTCCTAACGGCAAAGTAGAATGACAGAACAATTAGATGTTGCCACATCGGTTAAATTGCAATTAAGTAATGGGAGAACAATCCCAGCATTAGGGCTAGGAACAATCCCACCAGATGATAATCCTGGTTCAGTAAAGGATCAAGTGATTGCGGCCGTAAAAGAAGGTTATCGTCACATTGACACCGCATGGTATTACGGATCGGAAAAGTACATCGGAGAAGCATTGAAGGAATTGTTTGATGAAGGTGTTGTTAAGCGTGAGGACTTGTTCATCACTACCAAAGTCTGGCCATCATTTTGGCATAGTCCTGAGAAATCCTTAGATATTTCTTTAAAAGATTTAGGTATAGATTATGTTGATTTATTTTTGCAACATTGGCCAATTGCCTTACATGGTAATGACAATGGACAACCCACTACACCCAAAAACGCCGATGGTAGTTTAGTATATGATGATGATCCTGTCAACGGGACAAAATATATTGAAACTTACCATAAAATGGAAGATATACTAGACAACAATTTAAAGGTAAAGTCGATTGGTGTTTCCAACTTTTCCATCCACAAACTTGAACAATTCTTACCTGAAGTTAGAAGTTATAAGCCAGTAGTTAACCAAATTGAACTCCACCCTCAATTACCCCAACAAGACTTGGTTGATTATTGTGAAAGTAGAGGGATTGTTATCGTTGCTTATTCCCCACTTGGTGGAAACGGTGCTCCAGTCTTGGAAATTCCTTTAATTAATGAATTGGCTAAGAAGTATATGGTCACACCTAATGAGATCGCGGAAGCTTACCATATTTTAAATAATAGAGGAGTAATTTCTCGTTCAGCAAATCTTTCTAGAATCAAGACCATTACCAGGTTACCAAGATTGACCGAAGAAGAATTGAAACAGCTTTACCAAGTAGGGGTAGAAGATCCAAAGAGATACAACTGTTCCTCTTATGGGTATGGTATAGGGTTCAGATGGTGGGATGGTCATAGTTTATGCAATCTTTAGATTAAAGATCTGCTATAGTTAGTTTGTATTTATATACATTGTATAAAAAGAATATTTTTCACTTGTTTTGAATAAAGTTCATCTAAAAAGACAACTGTAAGGTTTTGTGTTGTATAGCTCTCGGATCGGACATGACGAGGCTGAAAAATTCAAACAAATCATTGATAGCAATGTTCTAGTAAAAATGTATTTTTCAAATATTTTGCTGTGTCATTTCGTTGCTCTTGGCATACGAAAGAGCAAAGCAGCAAACCAAAATGTATTATGGCAAATAGTAGTATAAAAGAGAGTCAGTTTTCTGTTCATAACTCAAAATTGTTCTTCCTAACGGCAAAGTAAAATGACAGAACAATTAGATAGTGCCACATCGGTTAAATTACAATTAAGTAACGGAAAAACCATTCCAGCATTAGGACTAGGAACAATCCCACCAGATGATAATCCTGGTTCAGTAAAGGATCAAGTGATTACAGCCATAAAGGAAGGTTATCGCCATCTTGATACCGCATGGTATTACGGATCGGAAAAGTATATTGGAGAAGCATTGAAGGAATTGTTTGATGAAGGTGTTGTTAAGCGTGAGGACTTGTTCATCACTACCAAAGTCTGGCCATCATTTTGGCACAATCCCGAGAAGTCCTTGAATACATCCTTAAAGGACTTGGGATTGGATTATGTTGACTTGTTTTTGCAACACTGGCCAATTACCTTGCATGGAGACGAAAATGGACAACCTGCTACACCTAAGAAAGACGACGGTAGTTTAATTTACGATGACGATCCTGCTAATGGTACTAAGTATATTGAAACCTACCACAAGATGGAAGATATTCTTGATAAGACTGACAAGGTTAAGTCAATTGGTATTTCGAACTATTCAATCAAAAAGCTTGAACAATTCTTACCTGAAGTTAGAAAGTATAAACCTGTGGTGAACCAGATCGAGCTCCACCCTCAATTACCTCAACAGGATTTAGTTGATTACTGCGAGAGTAGAGGGATTGTCATTGTTGCCTACTCTCCAGTCGGTGGACCTGGTGCTCCAGTCTTGGAAATTCCTTTAATTAATGAATTGGCTAAGAAGTATATGGTCACACCTAATGAGATTGCTGAAGCTTATCACATTTTAAATAATAGGGGTGTGCTTTCTCGTTCAGCAAACCTTTCCAGAATCAAGACAATCACGAGATTACCCAAATTGAGTAAAGAAGAGTTGAAAGCACTCTACCAAGTAGGGGTAGATAATCCAAAGAGATACAACTGTGTTCCTTATGGATTTGGAATTGGATTCAGATGGTGGACTGGTGATTTATATAGTACTGACATTGGAGTAATGAAGCCACATTTCGAAACTGTTTAGTTGTCTTTATATAGTATAAATCGAACTTTGTTTGCTTGTTTTTGATTTTCATACAGATAATCGTAGGTTTCTTGGATGTAATCCAGATATTGACGATAGTAAAAAATTTCAATAGTCATGATAGCAACAATATCGTAATCTTTAGTATTGGTCTACGCAGAAAAAGCAATATAGCTGCAAAAACTAATGCGATTGGTCATTATTGTAGTGCAATAATTGCGAATTCTTTAGCGGCGGCACTAATATAAGAGAAACTTAAATTGCCTTGCCAACAATGGTGCAATCATACCATAGGTACAACAAAAGATAGAATATTATATAACATGTTGATTGCTGAAGATTTCGCAATATTTCTTCTTGAGAATGCAGAGTTTCCTTTGCTTTTGCTACGGGGGTAGCAAAGAATACCGATAGCAAAAAAGCAATACTTTCAAGAATGATATATAAGGATGTTCATTTTCCTCCATTTACAAGTCATATATTCTTATTAACCACAACTCAAGAATCAACAATGAAATTCGCAACTACGGTAGAACTCAAGCTTAGCAATGGGAAGTACATCCCAGCATTAGGATTAGGAACAATCCCATCAGGCGATGCCAGTGATGTCAAAGATCAAGTTATAACCGCTATCAAGGCTGGATACCGTCACATTGACACTGCCTGGTTCTATGGATCGGAAAAGTACATTGGTGAAGCCTTGAAGGAAGTATTCCAACAAGGTATCATTAAGCGTGAAGACTTATTCATCACCACCAAGGTTTGGCCTTCGTTCTGGCACAGTCCTGAGAAATCCTTAGATATTTCCTTGAAGGATTTAGGATTGGACTATGTCGACTTGTTCTTACAACATTGGCCAGTTGCTTTACACGGGGATCAAAATGGCCAACCTGCCGTCCCAAAGAATGAAGATGGCAGTTTAAAATACGATGATGATCCAGTTCATGGAACCAAATTTATCGATACCTACCATAAGTTAGAAGATATTCTTGAAAACACTACCAAGACCAAGTCAATTGGTATTTCAAATTACTCAATTCCTAAACTTAAGCAATTGTTACCAAAGATTAAAAAACATCGACCAGTTGTGAACCAAATTGAACTTCATCCACAATTACCTCAAAGGGACTTGGTTGACTATTGTGAAAGCAGAGGAATTGTGATTGTCGCTTACTCCCCAGTGGGTGGACCCGGTGCTCCAGTCTTGGAAGTTCCATTGATTAAGGAATTAGCAACAAAATATGATGTTTCCCCAAATGAAATTGCTGAAGCTTATCATATTTTAAACGGCAGAGTTGCTCTTTCTAGATCTTCTAATCTTTCAAGAATTAAGACAATCACAAGATTGCCAAGGATTACTGAAGATGAATTGGAACAACTTTACCAAGTTGGTGTTAAGGATCCAAAGAGATACACTTGTGATCCTTGGGGCTATGGATTGGGATTCAAGTATTGGAAAGGAGATACCTTGAGCACTGAGTTTGATTAGTGGAATTAAACTAGTTTGTTTTTATATACTTTTCTATAAACCTATTTTGAATAGTATGTTACGTGATGTTTGAAATATCAAGACTTGAACTCTTTCAATTTTCAACTCTGATTTGTTTAAGTAACTTACCTTACCAGTTAAAAATGGTGCACCTGCCTAGAACCTATCTATCACTATTGATATTTGCCATTTCAGTGTGTGATAGCAATCAAGGAGCCAGTCTAGAAAAAAAAAAGCAAACTTGACTTGACTTGTTGGTTATAAACCACCATGTGGTGTCGCTACAAAAAATTGCTCATCCTCAACTTTTCAAAAAATAAATAAATAATAAATAAATAAATAACTCTTCTGAGAAAGTGTATCCGTAAGTCTTCACGTCTGGGTCTAGAAGGGTAGCCCATTGAACCAACTCAGATTTGATGTGATTACGGTTATGAAGTTTTATTTAGCTGCAAAAATTCACATGACTTTAAGTCACGTGCGCATCTCTTTGCTGCAGCCATCGCGAAATTTTTTTAGAATAGCTCAAATGGCGAAGACCTTGTTTGTAAACTCCTTCACTTACTCCTCAAGAAAACGTACACAATGGTCAAATCATATGATAGATATGATCAGGAGAAATCCTTTGGGGTTATAACCTCACAGTCCAACATAGTATGGCTTCCACCATCCGACGTACAGTCCTCGTCCACATCTGCAGGGCGAGCATTAACTTCTGCCCTTGAAGAAATACTCATTTGGGATATCAAGACCGGAGAAATTCTCAGTCGACTCAGAGATGGCCTTACACCTGGTGCTTCTAACGCTCCTACTTCATCACCACCTAGTGTAGTCACCACTTTAGCATTCCATGAAATGACCAACATCGTGGCAGCAGGGTATGGTGATGGGAGTGTCAAGGTGTGGGATGTGAGTTCAGCCAGTGTCGTTATTTCATTCACGGGCCACAAGAGTGCAATTACCCAGTTGAAGTTTGATAGAAGTGGAACGAGATTGGTTTCAGGAGCCAGCGACTCCACCATCATTCTTTGGGATTTAGTGGGTGAAACTGGGTTGTTTAAATTGAAAGGACACAAGGGACCAATCAGTGGAATTGAGTTCTTGTCAGAAGTGTACGACAATGATAATGTCGATGATTTGGAAGATTACTTGTTGAGTAGTTCAAGAGACGGGTTGATCAAATTGTGGGAATTGAAGAGTCAGCAATGTATCGAGACTCACTTGGCCCATCTGAATGAATGTTGGTCCATGGCCGTGGATCCAAAAAGAAGAGATATGGTGATCACCAGTGGGAACAAAGATCAAGTTAAAGTATGGCATTTGGACCTTGGCGAAGAAGACGGATCTAAGATTACTGAACGAGGACTGTTTACCAAGACCAGTAAGAACAGAAGTAATGAAATTGTGTTCAAGAGAGCAAAAGTCGGATCTAGTTACCTTGACTTGTTTGCTGTTCAAAATTCAGATCGAACAGTCGAGCTTTTCCGAATCAGATCCGAAGACGAAATAAAACGAGGCATAACCAAACGTACTAAAAGACTAAAGGAAAAAGGATTAGACGATGATGAAATTTTGCAATCGATCCAAGAATCGGAAATATCAATGTTGATCACTCCATTCACAACCTTGCGTACCATGGCCAAGATAAAGTCCATTCTGTTCACCAATACTTCCAAACAACTCAACTTGTTGATTTCATTAACCAATAACAGCATTGAATATCACAATGTACCAATCCCAGAAAACCCCAAAAAAGCCACCCCTGGTGAATTATACTCGGTCAAGAAACACTCGCTTGATATGGCGGGTCATAGGTTTGACATTCGTGCCATGGATGTTTCCGACGATAGCAAACTCTTGGCCACTGCTTCCAATGGAGAACTCAAGATTTGGAACCTTCGCACATATAACGTCATTAGAACATTTACTTTAGAAGGTGGATATGCCCTCTGTTGCAAGTTCTTGCCTGGTGGAAGTTTAATTGTTGTTGGGTTCAAGAATGGGGATTTAGAGTTGTACGATTTGGCTACTTCTTCCCTAGTTGATAGAGTCGAAAGAGCGCATTCACTCGCTAATGATGACGAATCTGCTGCTATTTGGTCGCTTGATGTTTCACCCGATGGAAAGACTTTGGTTACTGGTGGTAATGACAAGTGTGTTAAATTTTGGAACTTCAAAGTTGAACAAGAGGTTGTGCCGGGAACCGATGCCGTTATATCCCAATTGCGTTTCAAGCACACCCAAACGTTAGACTTGAACGAAGACGTTCTTTGTGTTAAGATTTCCCCTGATGGGAAGTATCTCGCTGTTTCGCTTTTGAATAACAACGTCCAAGTTGTATTTTTCGACAGTATGAAATTATTCCTTACGTTATACGGACACAAGTTACCCGTGTTATCGATTGACATTTCCTCCGATTCCAAGTTAATCATCACCTCATCGGCCGATAAGAATGTTAAGATCTGGGGGTTGGATTTCGGGGATTGTCACAAGTCCATTTTCGCCCATCAGGATTCGGTCATGAATGTCAAATTTATTGGCGACAGTCATAACTTCTTCTCCAGTGGTAAGGACGGGTTGATCAAGTACTGGGATGGGGACAAGTTTGAGTGTATTCAGAAATTAGCAGCTCACCAGAGTGAAGTATGGTGTATGGCTATCAGTAGTGATGGGTTAGTTATGGTGAGTACTTCGCATGACCACTCTATCAGAGTATGGCTGGCTACTGATGACCAAGTGTTTTTAGAAGAAGAAAGAGAAAAAGAAATGGACGAATTGTACGAAAACACGTTATTGAACCAAGTTGCCGAAGAAGAAAGACCAAGAGACGACGATGAAGAGGAAGTAGATGAAGCCACGAAAGTCAGTAGACAAACCATGGAGACATTAAAAGCTGGTGAAAAGTTGATGGAAGCCCTTGATATTGGAATCGAAGATATCGAAGCGGTTAAAGAGTATGAGCTGTTGGTCAAACAAGGCAAATCCGCCGTGAAACCTACTCCAAATGCCATCTTGCTTGCATTCAATATGACTGGGTGGGAATATGTCCTTAGTGTGTTGATCAAGATCAGACCCAGTCAAATCGACGATGCTTTGCTTGTACTTCCGTTTTCATACTCGTTGAAGTTGTTGCAATTGATTGAAATTTGGACCAACAAGCAAAACATAAACACCAATATTGTGAATTTGTCACTTATTTGTAAAGTATTGTTTTTCATAATCAGTTCCAATGCCAATGAGTTTATCAATCAAAAGGACCCGGCTATCAAGAACCAGTTGATTAAAGTGAAGCAGCAATTACGGGACCAATTAAGTGGAACATGTCGTCAACTTGGTGTTAACACTGAAGCATTGAAGTTTGTCAAACAACAATGGAAGTTGACGCATGAGACTGAGTTTATAGATGAACGTCAACAGAGAGAGTACGAGGATAAAAAGGCAATCAAGAGAACATACACCACTATATAACCGTGTATAATCCATCGATTTATAGAATACTGCAAAAGCAAAGAAAAGAAAAAAAAGGAACATTTTTTAGCGCTCGTAAATTGTGCATTGCCGAAATTGGCCATTTTTGAAAAATAATGAACATGGTAGCGGGGCATAGCAACAATGTGGTACAAGATAGCAAATGTGCAAATAAACAGGGCGAGTCTGGTTATTTGGAAGGGAAACGGCTTTTGAGGATGGCACTAGCACTAGTTTCACATGCAGGGTATCTAGATTTAGTGTAGACGACGAATCGGCTAACCAAGCAGGAATATGCAAGATATTCTGGTTGTCGGTGGTCAAAAAAAAAAAAGAGAACATGAAAATACTCCAGACTGGCAAGATAAGAATTAGACTGTGATACATCTTCATAGACGGTATTGGAACGATACGGTACGATGCGATATCATAATGTCTTTCTAGAACAATGGGGAGATTAGTAATGAGCCATCTACATGGTGTGACTGATAAGCAAATATATATGTATATAAAAATAGTGGCCATTTGAAATCCGGGCGAAGCGGGGGTGGAAAGGAGAACGTTTGTAACAAATCGCTTCAAAGGGTAATTCTACCTTAGCCGTGCGGCAAAGTTACCCTATAGCCTGTTAATAACCGGGATGAATGATATTGAATTTCGTGTATATACCAACTACTATATGCTGCTAGTTATATCATGAAATTTCAACACCTATACTGTATTGGTTGGTTCATCAAACTACGTTCCATTAGCGGATTGAATTCGTAATAAAAAAAAAATTAAATTAAAAAACCAAAAAAAAAAAAGAACTGCATCATTTTTTTTGTTTTAGTTTTGGGCGAAATTCTGAGCCTTTTTTTTTTTTCTTTTCCACACTGTTTTGTTGTCTGTGTGGTTTGACGTTACACACTTTTTTTAAACTACCTAGACGTTGCAACTCCTCCACACCCCCTTACCCTAGTTAATAGATTCGTATAGATAGATATCGCAGTATAGAAATTACATCTCAGCCATCTCCACTATCTAAACAGTCCAATTTCTTTCCATAATGAGTAATTGGCAATCCCCTAACATCATGAGTATGATGCAGCCAGTCAACAAAAATATAGGTGTGACGTTGGAAGATCGACAGAAAGTGATCCAGGTGGTGCTCGCCACCTTCACCCGTACCAACTTCCCCGGCGATCCACCACGATTGGCCAAGTCTGCATGCGACTTTGAAGGGTGGATCATGAATCGTGCGGCTAATAAAGAGGAGTACGGTAAGTTGGTACATATGAAACTTGAGCAGATTAAACAGAAGTTCCAAAACCAGCAGCAGCAGCAGCAGCAACAACAGCAACTTCAATTCATGCAACAACAGGCACAGGCACGAGCCCAGCCACAACAACAAGCTCAAGTACAAGCTCGCCAACAACAACAACAACAACTCCGTGATATGCCCAACATGAATCAACAACAAGTTCCTCCACAAATACAACAACAGCAACAGAACCAGCAACAGCAACCACCACAACAACAACATCAAACTATTGACCAGTTGGTTCGAAGCACGCCTATTCCACAAGTAGTATTAGCTAAACTTCCAAACTTACCTCCAGGAATCACTCGCTGGCAACAAATAATGGAACTTATCCAAAAGAAGAAAATGCCAGAAGCATATTTGCCCATCATTAAGGATATGTATAGCGCTCATACACAATTGGTTCTACACGATCAACAAAAAATGAATCAAATGCAAAGAAACGTCACCAATGATAGCAACAACACCATCAGTAGCAGTCCTCCTACGATGAACCCCACTAATACCACATCCACCACCACCAACAATAACAATAATAACATGATGATGAACACATATGCCTCTGCTGGGCTTAACAATTTAACTCCACAACAACGCGAACAATTGATGCAAAGACAATTAAACAAAAGAAATATGCAACAACAGCAAATGCAGCAGCAGCAGCAACAACACCAACCACCAATGCAACAACAGCAAAGTCCTCAATTGATGCAACAAATCCCAGATTCTGCCTCTGTACCTCCCATTCCCCAACAGCAACAACCACCGCAACAACAAATCAAACAACCTCAAATCCAAATAACTCAGCAGGATTATGCCAATTATTCTGCCAAAGCATTGAAGATGTTGCAAGAAATAGAAGCAAGAGGCCAGCTTAACCAACCGCTTACCCCAGCCATGAAGGAAAGCTTTGTTAGGAGATTTATTATTCGTCAAAAGCAGAACTTGTTGCAACAACAACAACAACAGCAGCAACAACAACAACAACAACAAGCTCAGAATCAACAACATCCACAACAGATTGCTCAACAACAGCACCCATCGGTACCTTTACAGCAACCACAGCCTATGCAACCCATGCTTCAACAAGGTCAACCACAACAGCTGCAACAACAGCTGCCAATGTTGACCAATATCAAAACTCCCATGATGAAACCAAACCAACAAACGCCAATGAGCAACACCCTTTCGTCTCCATTGATGCCCCAACAACGAGGACCAACTGCGCCAGTGGGGCCAACTCCGGTACAATCTGCACCTACAAGTGGCATTGCTCCTTTGACTGAAGAAGCTAAACTTCAATTGAAACAATTGTTCACTGAGGTGGCTAGTAAAGAGGTTATGCTTAAGGATGTAACGAATATGCTAACCCCAGAACAAAAGGAACGAGTCCGGACTTTATTGAATGAAATCCAAATTCAGTTCCCCAACATTGATGCCGTGATTAGCTATGTCTACGTGTTGACTCGAAATATCGAAGTTACTAAACGGTTAATTCAGATGAAGTTTACCATTAAGAAAATTTTGGATAATTTAAGAAGCGGTATATATATCACCAATCCAGAAATGTTGACCAAGCTAAGCATGCAGCTTGCCAAGTACTTTGGGTATGTCAGAGATCAGGTGGCTTTAAGAAAGCAACAACAGGGACAACGGGCACAAGTACAGGCACAGGCACAACAACAGCAACAACAGGCACAGGCACAACAGCGTCAAGTACCACCCCAACAAACACCACTTATGCAAAACCAGATGAATGTTCAGCAGCAGCAACAACAACAACAACAACAACCAGGGCAATTTATGGGCCAGAACCAGCAAATTCCACCTCAGCAGCAGGTGAATATGGGTAACAGCAATAGCTGGAATGGTGCCGGTGGTCCAGGCGCCAGTGGTCCAGTAAAGACATTCCCCATGCAAGGAGCAGTTCCAAGACAAAACATAAGTGGTAGTCCTCTCATGCCCCAAGTACCCGTTCCTATGCAAATGCCGGTCTCGGTTCCACAACAAACGATTCCACAACCTCCCCCATCTGGCGTGCCCATGCTGCAACAGCAACAGCAACAACAACAACAACAACAGATCCCAACTCCACAACAAATGGCAGGCCAACCACTCGCCAAGGCCCGCCAACCATCTAAAGTTGGTCTTGCAGCAGCAGCAGCTGCTGCCGCAGCGGCCTCACAAGCCAGTACACCAGCCGCAGCCAAGAAGACCGTCGGCGGACAAGGCCGTAAAAAGAAACAATCGATATCGGCAGCACCCACACCGGCAGCTGCATCAAGTGGCAGCACGGCACCTATGACAGCGCCTACGCCTACGCCTGGGCTGCTCGCCAATGCCATCAAGACGCCCAATTACAACATTGCCACGCCCCAAATACCACAGAGTCAATCCAATAAGAACACGCCGGCGGGACAGTCGCCCAATGTTCGAGCAACCACGAATAATACTGTGTCTACGCCCGTTATTGTTGATGCCAGTGTTGATTTGTTTGCTATGATTCAGTCTGATCCGAAAGTTGCCAGACGAAAGGAGTTGTCCAATAGTGATCCTGTCAAGTTTTTCTATGCTTCGTTGGCTAATTTGTTAGAGTTGGACGAGAATATTGTGGATGGTAGTGCCAAGAAAGGGAGGTCGCCCTTATCTCCCGTGATGACTACACTCACCAGTGCAAACGGTAAAGGATGGACCTGTGAGATTAAGCCGCAGGCCATTACTGGTTCTTTCAGACAAGTGGGGTTGATTCGGGAGTTGGTGGATGATGATGATATCATTGGCCGCTGTGAGGAGTTGGCCTTGGGAGAAGTTGGGGTCAAGCGAGAGTTTGAGTCTGAAGATTTAGATATGTTGTTTACTGATAAGAAGCCGAGACTTGATGACCATATTAAGGAGGAGAGTAATGGTGGTCTTATGGATGATTACAAGTATGTGTATGAGCCTGTTGGATTTGATGAGTGGAAGGATTTCATTATTTCCTCGATTCAATAAGTTTGTATGTTTTTAGTAGTTTTGTATATTTAAACGTTTTTAAGGCTATATGTGTAAAGGTCTAGATCTAAGAATAGCCTTAAGAAACAAACAAAAAAAAAAAATTACGAAATCTGATTGATGGCACTGGACAACCACAATGGCTCCATTGTTTACACCGCAAGAGAAGCAGATCTCAGTAGCATTTGTATGTTTAGGTAACATGTAAGTAGACTATATGTGCATTCGCACGTTGATTTAATAATACTGACCAGTTTAGTTGTCGTTCACCAATGGCAGAAGCCATATTTAAACACAAGGTGCAACAATTAGGATACGCCGACTACTTCAACCGAATTGACTCCTACGGCACCGCCTCCTATCATGTTGGCGAATCACCCGACCGCAGATCAGCAGCTACATGTCGCAAACACGGCGTACCCGTGAACCACCGCGCCCAGCAGATCCGTCCTAATGACTTCCGCAGTTTCGACTACGTCATCGCCATGGATCAGTCGGTATTGGATGATTTACGCTACATGAAACCACGAGACTCCAAGGCCGTCGTGGAGTTGTTTGGACACTGGAATGACGAAACGGGGAGGAAGATCATGGAGTTGAGTGACATAGTGGAGGACCCGTACTACGGTGGTATCCACGGGTTTGAACACAACTACAACCAGATCTGCTACTTTCTGGACCAGTTCTTGAACCAGGAGGTTGGTAGTTTAGACTAGAACTAGATCTTTGTTTATATAGTTAATGTATATGTTAGTCTTTTGATGGCCGTGGTAGATTTCAGAACGGGTAGGTGTAAATTGTGTCCCGGTTGGAAAGTAGTAGACAAAAAAATGTCAAGTCCAAACCACAGTCCACATACATATAGAACTACAGTAGTCAACCATGAGTGCTAGGAAACTACAACAAGAATTCGACAAGACCAACAAGAAGATCGCGGAAGGATTATCGTCGTTTGACGATATCTACACCAAACTCACCACTACGGAGATATCTCTGCAGAAGGAGAAGCTTGAAAGTGATCTCAAGAAGGAAATCAAGAAATTGCAAAGGCTGAGAGAACAATTGAAGTCATGGTTGAGCGACAGCAGCATCAAGCTCGATAAGAACTTGCTCCAAGAGAACCGTACCAGGATCGAACATGCCATGGACCAGTTTAAAGATTTGGAAAAGTCTCTGAAGATCAAACAGTTTTCTAATGAAGGGTTGGAATTACAAAGTCAAAAAACCAAATTCTCTAGGTTTGGTGGTGATGGCGACGATTCTAAACGTGTAGAAGCGCTTAATTATATCAATGACATTATTGAGCAATTGAACCAACAGAATGAAACCATGGAACAAGAGATAGAATCCTTGGGTGGGCAACTGAAGAAGGGGAAAGGTGGTGCATCTACTTCTTACGCGGTACAATCGTCAATTGATGACTTCAAGTACAAGATTGAAAGGAATAATACTCATATTGAGAAGTTGGAGAATATTTTGAATAACCTTGAAGAAGACAAATTGGATCCCGCCAAGATTGATGACATCAAAGATGATTTGGAATATTACGTGGAAAACAACCAAGAAGAAGATTATGTGGAGTATGATGAGTTTTATGACCAATTGGAAGTGGATGAAGATGAAGATGTGGTTGAAGTACAAGGATCATTAGCCCAAATGGCTGCTGAAACTATAAATGAAGAACAGCAGCAACAACAACAACAACAACAACAACAGCCACAACCACAACCACAATCAGCTAAACCGCAACCTGGTTCTGCTACCCCTGCAGCAGCACCAGCTACCGTAGCTCAAGGTTCCTCTCCTTCCCCATCCACTGCAGGTGCCACAACTGCCACATCTTCAGGCAGCACCCCAAATAAAAGGAAGCCTTCGATTGTGCCTGCACCTGCCCCACCTCCAATCACGGCGTATTCCAGTGCCATAAAAGCAGCACAACAACAAATTCAAAACACGCCGCCACCATCCAATGTTGCTCCAGCTACAGCTTCCGCCGCTCCTACAACTGCATCATCCAGTGCCTCGTCTACTCCTGCCAAAATGCCACCTCCAGGCTTGAACCAACCTAAATCACAATCGGCATCTCCATTAATCAGTAAACCTAAACTTGCCGGTTCAGATGATGATTCTGACACCGATGCCATCTCGCGAATCTCGTCGATTATTCAATCGCGGTTAAACAATCCATTGCCCTTTACTTCTATAAGCAACCTTGTTGAATCGTCACTATTAAACTGTCCAGATTCCTTTGATGCAGAAAAGCCAAGACAATACATTCCTATCAATATCCACCCTTCCCTGATCGACTACCCTCAGGAACCAATGTATGAATTGAACAGTGCCAATTATATGAGGAAGTTTGACAATGACACATTGTTCTTTTGCTTTTACTACAGCGAAGCCAATGATAGCTTTGGCAAATGGAATGCAGCCAAGGAATTGTCTAAACGCGGGTGGATATTCAATACTGAGTTAAAACAATGGTTTTTGAAGGATAACAAGAACAGATCTATGTCGGTAATACAAAAGGAGGAGGAAGCTGAGCATGCTACTGTTGATGATGACGAAGCTAACTATAAGTATTTCGATTATGAAAAGACATGGTTGACTAGAAGAAGAGAAAATTATAGGTTTTCTAAGGAGTTGAGAAAAACATTTTAGAAAGGTGTACCTAATGTTGTCTTCTTCTGTTGTAATAATATTGATATATCTATATATATACATATATATATATTATAAATTGGTATAAGTTTTGCCGTTTACAATTTTGCAATGTTTCATGTAAGGTGCACAATTTTGCAATGGATTGGGTTTCATGTAGGAATCTGCACGATCCTGAAACGTTAAAAAATAAATTTCTTTTTTTAGTGTCGCTCGCTAAATCTAAATCTAGACTTTTTTTTGTGGGTTGTACGCGCCTAGTGTAGTGATCTCGTGTTACGATTCCCAGGTAAGTCAATGTAGGTTTTGACATGGGATATGTATGGAGTAGTTTAGCTGGTAGTTGCATGAGTTCACATGAGAGTTTCATGTGCGATGGGATGGAAACATATCTGAGCCAGGTATGGTTACACTAACTACGTAGAACCTGTAACAGATCAAATCACTCATGTGACAGGTATATGTACTCTGCAAGATCCTCTCAAGCGAGGATGTAGTGCAAAGACTGGACAATACTTGCCACGATCTACAATGACCAGTATCTTCTATCCTCTGTTTCGTATCTGAACCTTTGATAGGTTAAAACCTGCCAGCGCCAAAAGTTAAATCGAAAGGAGGGGACAAGAACAACAAATCGATTCTGAAAAAAAAAAAAAATTGCTTATTATTCGTATTGAGAAATTATTAGATTCGTGCCCCTTGACAACAACACCTGTTTTATTATATATACATATCAGCGTCTGCCTTTACTTTTCAAGCAAGACATTTCCATAACATTTTCATATTCTGCTTGCACACAGTTCTATAGTGCACTGTTTTATTACATCCCCCTTCTAAATTTAGAATTCCATCCCTTGTTACAGCAAACTAGACGAATATGGATGCATCACCACTAGCGCAGTTTCTTCAAACGCGTGATGATAACGGGTGTATTCAGTGTCCGCCCTCAGTTGGTGTGTGCCCTACGTGTCCCAAAGGGCAATCATGTCAACTAAAATCACCCACATGCACCCAATGTGCAGAGTACTACTGTGCAGATCTAGGAGAGTCTGATTCCAGCAAACTACCTATTGGTGGTATAGTAGGTGGTGTCATTGGTGGTGTGTTGTTTTTTGGTTTGATCGGGGCACTAGTCTACTATTATTACTTTATATATCAAAAGAAAGTGAGACTCATGTTGGAAGAAGACAATTTCGACTTGATGGATGACGATTTGAGCCAGGAGTTTGCCGAGTCGTTGAAATACGAAGATGAGCTACAACGAGGTCCGCTGTTGAATAGCGGTAGCGGTGCCAGCAATGAAACTGCTGCTGGAGCAGTTGGCGGGGTTGCCGGGGTCGCCGGGGTCGCCGGTGCTGCCGCTGTAAGACCATTGGAGCGACCTGTGAGGCCACGAAGAGCTGGTCAAAAGAGATTGTCGGCATACGAATCATTCACGAAACCAACAGCAATCAAGAGTAAGCAGCAACAGTTGGAAGCTCGACAAAGACGGTTAAGACAACAGCAGATTGTTCAGCAGGCTAATAAACAGTTGAAGCAACAGCAGAACCAGCACCAGCAACAACAGCCGCCACCACAACATACTGACATTTATCTCGATTTGGCGTCGTCTAATCGTAACTCCATCGCCACCACAATCTCATCCACAAACGCATCGAATATTTTACCGATTGCTTATATTCCTGGTGTCACTGTGCGTCCTACCAAGAACAACACAAGGTCTATTTATTCCTATGAGACCGATTCGATATTCTCCGATTTGAATACAATTGAAAACGCCTCGATTATTGGTGATGTCATTCACGCCAACCAAACCATCATTCCTGAACAACAACCGGCTACTAGCATTACGCAACCAGGTACCATGACGGCCATCAAAGCACAACCAAGATTAGTTAATGTCGACAGGATTGAAGAAAAAGATGAAGATGTCACTGATGAAGAAGACAACAACTCCATTCAAGAAGAGGGCACAGAAAACTTCAACATCTCCAACAAGTTCAGAATTGTTGAAGACCCCACTGAAGATGAGGGAGACTCCGATGTTGATTCGGATATCATTGAAATCAACCGGGCCACCTCGGTGAAGACCCAGAAACGTCCATCACTAGTTAATGTCAAGCCTTATACTTCTGAGAATGAAATCTTGATTGATTTGGCCACGAATCATCCGGCCCCAAGCATACCGTTACAATACCTTGATGATGATGGCAAGGATGCTGAGTCGACCATAGGGTCGTTTGTGTTGGATGTTCAAGTTGACCATGGTGATTTTGAAGAGACTATGAGGAGTCCATTTGAAGATCCTAGATAAGTTGTATATTTTTGTAATTATATATATGTATGGGGTTATCTGAAGTTTATTGTAGAATTTTTGCAGCACTTTTCTTGACTTGAATAGCAACCAATAAACAATAGATACGGCAATTGATGGGGTTATCCGGAGTTTGCTATTCGAAATGAGACTCGTATTTTGCTCAATTTAGTTTGTGTGTGCCTTCTAGAACTACAATAGGGATAAGGTAGGGTTTGAATAGAGTCAATAGTTACTGGTAGGTAATTACTGTCTTCGACACAATGGCGTTCGCCTAATCACCTGCTTCGGCCATGATTATAAAAGGCAACTCCGGTTTCGCGTAATTATGATTGTGCCGTTAATTCCGCCGGTTGGGGGGGGGCCAAGACAAAAGATGATACAGATTATAAATCAACGACAAAAAAAAACAGAACTAATTCCTCCGGATATATTAAAAATAGAAAAATGGGACACACGTTTGACGGGCTAAGCGATGGTAAACATGATTTAGCCACACAAGGAAACTGCAAGAAAAGGTCAAATACCCTCCACGCGGGCACAATTGCGGTGGTGGGTGGGGGAGACAGGATCTACTAAAAAATATCTCAGGGTGTATGTATACACTCTCAACTCTCCTCTTCCATCGCTGGGCGTTCGGAACAAACGCAGGTGGTATTATTTTTTTTTTTTCTATTGCTTTTTCCTTTTTTTTTTTTTTTTTTGCCCTTTTTGTTGCGGTACAATTAATTAAATCGCATTGTTTTTACTAATGGTAACGTTATTTTCCATTGGACGTTAACGCTGTGTAAGATAAACCGAGTGGGGAACGTTTGCGAATTTTCGAAATTGCCAGGATTAGCGTTTGTAAATTTTTACTAACACATTAATAAGGGGAAACCCCTAGAAAATTTTACGTAATCTGCCTCGGAAATGTTTGAAAATGAAATTCCCACCACCACAAATATTCCTGAAACACAGGTTGTCAATTGGTCATTGACCTTCAAAAACGGTTTAATTGCACTAATGTACGCCGCCGTTGGGGAAGTTGAATCCAGACAAGTGTGGTCATTATTAATTACAAAATCGAGTGCAAAATTAAACAAAAAGAAAAAGAAAATAAAACAAACAAGGAAGGTGGTGGAAGGACGTTCCGAACGGTGCGGTCAGTGGGTGTTTCCACGTGAGCAACGTAGACAACGGTTTCGGAACAGCCCTCGAAACTGACAAATCTGCCAGAAAATATTTTCTCGTCCACGTACGGGCAAATTCTATGCGACTGCTGGGCCAGATTCTGAAAAATTATAAATATTTGCCAAAGTCACCTCCCCTCCCCTTTTATAAAAACTTTCCTCTTCTTGAAAAAAACCTAACTTTAATTTAAAAGACCGTTTTATTCATTGTTCAATTGCCTCAATTGCTATCCAATTAGGAAATTTTCAATTGTTCTTCTTAAATTAAATTTACACTATAATGACTTCTGCTACCATTGATCAAAAAGCCGTCAGCACCATCAGATTGTTGGCTGTTGATGCCGTTGCCGCTGCCAACTCTGGTCACCCAGGTGCCCCATTGGGTTTAGCCCCAGCTGCCCACGTTCTTTGGAAACAAATGAAATTCAACCCAAGAGACACCAAGTGGGTCAACAGAGACAGATTCGTCTTGTCTAACGGTCACGCTTGTGCCTTGTTATACTCCTTGTTGGTTCTCTTCAAGTTCGACTTGCACGTTTCCGACTTGAAGCAATTCAGACAATTGGGCTCAAAGACCCCAGGTCACCCTGAAGTTTTGGATGTCCCAGGTGTCGAAGTCACCACTGGTCCATTGGGTCAAGGTATCGCTAACGCTGTTGGTTTAGCCATTGCCCAAAAGCAATTTGCTGCCACTTACAACAAGCCAGATATCACCATTTCTGACAACTACACCTATGCCTTTTTGGGTGATGGTTGTTTGATGGAAGGTGTTTCCGGTGAAGCCTCTTCTTTAGCTGGTCACTTGAAATTGAACAACTTGATTGCTTTCTGGGATGACAACAAGATTTCTATTGACGGTAGCACTGAAGTTTCCTTCGATGAAGATGTTATTGCTAGATACAGAGCTTACGGTTGGAACATTGTTGAAGTTGAAGATGCTGACGACAACTTGGAAGCCATTGCTAACGCCATTGTTGAAGCCAAGAAGTCTAAAGACAAGCCAACTTTGATCAAGTTGGTCACCATCATTGGTTACGGTTCCTTGGCTCAAGGTACCCACGGTGTCCACGGTTCTCCATTAAAGGCTGACGATATCAAGCAATTGAAGACCAAGTGGGGTTTCAACCCAGAAGAATCTTTTGCTATCCCACAAGAAGTTTCTGACTACTACAGCTCCCACGTTCAAGAAAACATCAAGGTTTACAATGACTGGCACGCTACTTTCAAGGCTTACAAGGAAAAGTATCCAAAGGAAGGTGCTGAAATCCAAAGAAGATTGGATGGTAAATTACCAGAAGGTTGGAAGGATGCTTTACCAAGATTCACCCCAGCTGACAAGGCTGTTGCCACCAGAAAGTTATCTGAAGGTGTCATTTCTGCTTTATCTCCAATTATTCCTGAATTCATTGGTGGTTCTGCTGATTTAACTCCATCTAACTTGACCAAGGTTGCCGGATCTATTGATTTCCAACCACCATCCTCTGGTTTAGGTGACTATGCCGGTAGATACATCAGATACGGTGTTAGAGAACACGGTATGGGTGCCATTATGAACGGTATTGCCGCTTTCGGTGCTAACTACAAGAACTACGGTGGTACTTTCTTGAACTTCGTTTCCTACGCTGCCGGTGCCGTCAGATTATCTGCTTTATCTCACCACCCAGTCACTTGGGTTGCTACCCACGATTCTATCGGTTTAGGTGAAGATGGTCCAACCCATCAACCTATTGAAACTTTAGCTCACTTCAGAGCCATTCCAAACTTGTCTGTTTGGAGACCAGCTGATGGTAACGAAACTTCTGCTGCTTACTTGTCTGCCGTTGAAGCCACCTCTCACCCAACCATCATTGCTTTAACCAGACAAAACTTGCCACAATTGGAAGGTTCTTCCATCGAAGCTGCCTCCAAGGGTGGTTACACTTTAATCAAGAACGACAAGCCAGATGTCATTATTGTTGCTTCTGGTTCTGAAGTTGCTATTTCCGTTGATGCTTCCAAGAAGTTGGCTGAAGAAGGTATCAAGGCTAATGTTGTCTCCCTTCCAGATTTCTTCACCTTTGACAAGCAATCTTTCGACTATAAGTTGTCTGTCTTGCCAGACGGTGTCCCAATCATGTCTGTTGAAGTCATGTCCACCTTTGGTTGGTCCAAGTACTCTCACGAACAATTTGGTTTGAACAGATTTGGTGCTTCTGGTAAGGCTCCAGAATTGTACAAATACTTTGAATTCACCCCAGAAGGTGTTGCTGGTAGAGCTGCCAAGACTGTTCAATTCTACAAGGGTAAGACTGTCTACTCTCCATTAAACACTGCTTTCTAAGTGGATGTATAAAAAAAGATATGTTTAGGTAATTTTAATATAGTACAGTATTGTAAAAGCCCCCATTGTGACAGGTGTAGACTATCAATAGGAAAACCCAGCTAAAGTTTTTTGGAGGGTTACTCAAACTCAGTAAAGTTCCCAGGTATTACAAATCGATAAGCGTAAAATTTTCATTAATATGCTGCTCTATAAACTACATAGATTTTTTTGCCCTAATAATTAGCAAATTTGGCATCCCACTTTTCATTCTGGATAAATTCAATCAATGTCTTACTCCCAGTTTGTAATAAGGGATGCCCCGCAACAGTGGTGAGAAACTTTTCCAACCCTTGTCGTCTCTTTTCGATATTCAACTCGTCGAATTTATTCGAATTCAACAAGATTTTCCCCGGTAAAGGCGGGATGATCACCCTAGTGGTCTCCTGTTCGAGAATCTTGCGGAAAACTACAAAATCACTATATCTTCTGCGAACGCGACTGTTGCGTTTCTTGAATGCGGGGATGTTGGTCCGACACACAATCTCATAGTCGGTGAATAAGTTCAGACCATACCCGTGGGTGACGGGATTTCGTACTTCTACCTCGAGAAAGTCTTCGGGCTCGCCGTATATCTCATTGAATGATTGTGTTTGACGCTTGGGCGGACTGGTATTGATTACATCGCTGATTGGCTGGAATGGTCTTGACATTTTCAATGCTAATTGATGGGAAGGTGATTTTTAAGGTTAGTTTTTCTTTAGTCACGACTATTAAAGTTTTCTCTATCTAGTTAAAAAAAAAGGGCCTGTGTGTTATATGCAGGAGCATTGTTTTGAACTGAGAGTATGTCTTCTTAAATGAAGATCTTGAAGAGTTATAACACGGTTGACAAATCATCCTAAAGGTGTGTGTGAACCTTGGTTATTACTGTCTGCATAAACCTACATTTCTCCAATTCATGTAGCTCATAATTTTTAGCAAAAGCAAGGTGAAAAATATCACTAAAAAAACGACAAAAATATATCAAAAATATAGCCGAGTGGAGCTATTCAAACTCCGAAAGAAACAACCTACAAGCACATTGAATAATGTATTTCAAAAACCTGTTTTGTATATTCAAATATAACCACCAAATATAAACTTATAACCCGTTAATATTAGGAACATTGTGCAACTTGTTGCTAGTACTCAGCCATACAAAGGGCCAGCCCAACATGATAATCATTCCGGAAAACCAACCAGCAACTGGAAGAACTCTGCGACCGTAATACACGTATATTGGTGTAGGTCTTAATTTGTTGTATGCTAATCTAAGGGTTGGGTTCATTATGTATATGTTCTGTTAAAGCCAAACAAAAATCAAGAAGAAGAAGTAAATAAGTAAGTAAAAATTTGGATATTAAACCGGTATTTATAGTTATGGGCCCAACTGTAAAAATTAAAGCATCAAGTTTGATTGGACATTGCAAAAGGTTCCAGTTACCAAGCAAATTTAGGTTGCATGATGTATAACCCCATTCTAGGCTACCAACGCAACCCAAATTAGCCAATTTTAGTGGGTGCAAAAATAAAAATAAAAATAAATAAAAAAAAAAAGCTTTGGTTATTCCACTACCGCGTAAAAATCGAACGATTTTTTGCAAACCTTCAAGGAATTTACCGGAGTTGGCTGTAACAAACAATAATATCGCTCTAGATCATACGTTGATGTCCCAATCTCGCCTGATTTTTCCACTCGTTTGAATGTTGATTCAGTTGGGGTTCTCACGGAAACGTCCCCGACGTAAATTGATCTACCAAGAATTTTTCAGATAAGAAACCATACATGGCATATACGCCTCCAGTTCCTGAAATTTAACGGCTTTACACGGTTCACTCAAGTTGATTTTCATTTTATCCATTCGCTATGCATAATAATCTAATAAAACAAAATCGAAAACTTCGATCCACTATATAAAAATATACAACAAAACAACTAGAGAGAAATCTCATTCCGTTTAATTCTGCTTTTCCTTGGCCATCATTTGTTCTTGTAATTCAAATGTATCGGCTATAATATCCCCGTCTTTAACAACAGCTACTCTCATGGTAGCCAACAAGTTGTGAGCAGCGTTGGAGTGAGCGTAGACAGCACCATTGAAGGCTTTGGTGGCGTCCTTACCCAAGGAAGCTCTAACCAAAGCTTGTCCACCTGGATGTTCCTTGATGAATGCCTTGACATTGTGAATAATACCAGAAATAATGATCAAACCTTCCTTCTTGGCACGTTCATTAAATTCATGTCTGGTCCAAACTGGCAATTCTTCAACTGGAGTACCCCAGTTCAACTTGGACTTCATTCTATCCAACTTCTTTTGTTGTTGTTGTAATAAACCTTGTTCAATGGCATTTTGAGAGAAAGTCTTCAAATTCCAAGCTAAACCAAGCTTAGATAAACCCCAAATAACAATCTTGGTTGGATCATATTGGTACCACTTAATGGCATTTCTGTAATCAGATGGAAATTCATGATGGAAGTTGTGGTAACCTTCACCAAAGGTAACAAAGGCAGTTAAAACATGATCACGAGGGGTTCTTCTGTCGTCAAATGGTTGAACACCAATCCAATGGGCCAAGGAGTTGACACAGAAAGTAGCTTGTTGAATAAAGAAACACTTCAAGATACCTGCATAAATGAAACCTCCCCAGTAGTCACCCCAACCTAAACCAGCAACAAGAACAGGAGTAATAAAAGAGGCAAGAATCATAATCAATAAATAGTGTCTGTGTTGGAAAGTAACAACCCAATCAGCAGCAAAATCAGAAATATCAGCTCTGGCTCTGTTCTTTGGGTTTGGCTTAGACAACATCCATCCCATGTGAGAAAACCAGAAACCTCTTCTGGCATCATATGGATCTCTGGAAGTATCAGTATATCTGTGGTGAATTCTGTGAGAGTGACCCCACCATTTAATAGAACCTTCAATGGCACCAGCACCAAAAAAGGCGAAAAAGAGTCTTACAGGTAAAGCAGCATCATAGGACTTGTGTGAGTATAATCTGTGGTAACCGGCAGTGATGGAAACACCGGAGAAGACATATAATACAAATGCCAATGCAAGGGTCTTAATTTGAGGAGGGTGGAATATACTGTGATAAACACCAAAGGCGGGAATGGCAACAACAAGAATAAAGTTTAACCAATTGACATGTTGGTGGAAGTTGGATAATGTCACTGGTTGTTCAGAAATATGCTTCTTGTTAGCGTACTTGGCCTTTTCACGGGCATCCTTTTCTGCAAGGGATTCCATGGAATCCTTGGTAATTTCTTCAGCAGTGACCTTGACCATATCGGCGGTACCCATTAATTTACCACCTAAACCAGCAGCCACAATTCTTGGGACCTTCTTATTAGTACCTGCAGCAATCGCATTAAGAGAGGTGATATCTACCACTTCTAATTGTTCTTCAGACATGTTGTTATGTGTGTGTATATATGAGATGTGTTGTAGGATGGGTATAGTTGTTAGTGATAGGTGGTAAAAGTAGGATGTGGTGAGAAAGAAAAGAAGCAACCAGAAAAATGAAAAGGGATATATTGGTTCAGTATTATATATATTGTGTACTTCTCTAATTGCAAAAATTTTATTAACCTTAATTAAATTTCTTTTTTAACTGTTGTTTTATTTTTATTTTTTTTGATCCTCGTTTTAGCAAAATTGGGTTTTGTTCGATTTTTTTGTTAAATAAAAAATGTTGGGTATTGCTTATATGCAG